>NC_137046.1:21481600-21549100 GCF_032717465.1 Coenobita brevimanus
GAGAACCCGAGTTTGCTTAAGGATTCTCAGCTGCCCCGATATTGTATATACATGTGTACTTTAGGCTAAAGGGGGGAAGTTTCAGGACCCGTGTGCAGTCCGAGGCTGTGTCTGCGGACACATGAGCCCGAGTTTGCACAAGGTTTCTCAGCTCCTCGATATTAATATAAGTACTGTAGGTTAAGGGGGAAGTTCGAGAGGAACCCCGCAGAGGCGACCCGAGGCTGTCTGAGGACATACGAGCCGAGTTTGCATAAGGATTCTCAACTTGCCGACACTAATCGAAAGTGTAGAGTTAAGTTTAACCAGTAAACTACACGAGTCCTCGAGACCAACGGCGTCCAGGGACTACGTTTCCTGGTTAATAATGTACCTAATAAATTAATGGTGACCTCGAATGTACGAAGCTTAGGCTGTCACTCGTATTTTTCAGCTAGAGCGTACCTTTCGTAGCATGTACTGATTGCTAGGCAGAGTAATTGTAATGTAATAAGAATTTTTGTCTCATTGACACTTTTGATGCTCCACCTTAATTGATTTTGCAGGTACAACGATGGGTGTAGCAGTTTTGCTGTGCGGGCCAGCTGATCGTCTGCCGCACGCTGCCGCCTCTTCTCCTCTGCCTTCGTCGTCGCCATATTATTAATATTTACTGTATCATTTTACACGTAGGTACAGTTAAACTACAACTGTCACACTTACACTGTATATCACATACACCACGCTACACAACAATTAGTTGTCAGAGTAAATGTAGCGAATTTTCGCTCAGTAGCCAAATTGTTGTTCAAGAACATTCTGACCCGACACTTGCTGGCGTGCGAAAGAAACAAAAGGGTAGAGTGATAAAGTACTCAAGTACAGGATTTTCACCGTGGTCACGGAGTTTTTTCCCTCAAGCTTGCCTCTATTAACGTAAATACGAGGTTTTTACGCTCATTGGCGATTGTGATTTTCTCCTGTGGCAGGATAGCACACACACCACAGTGTGAATCTTGTGTGACTGAGTTATATATATCCAAAAAAAAAATTCCCATAAGGAAAAAATTTCATTTTGAAGGAGGCTAATGTCACGAATCAAATTCGCGACATTTTCCTTTTGTGAGAAACCACGAACTTTAGTGGAAAACTCACTGTGTATCGTTCAGTTAACCGTTTCTCTCTCCATTTCGATGGTATATTTTTTCAAAACATTCTTCACTGTTTCAAGTGACCGTTCTAATGCACGTCATTAAGTGCTCTACTGAGCGATATTATTGTTCCTATATTGTTCGCCCCTGCTTGCCTCAACCGTTGGCCACGCCCTTCTTCCGGCTGGCCTGGGCATCCTACCCCACACATCGAATTTGGATCAGTCTTTGATATGTCGCGACGGAGTAAGGTTCTGTGTTCCAGTAGTGAGAGTGAGAGAGGTCTTCTAGCACCCAGACTCCACTAGATCTACGGTTCTCCAGGCTCCCACCCTTCCTTGGTGATACGCTACATTGACCAGCATTTCTTTAGTTTTTTTCTTAGTTTTAAAATAATTATTTTAGCTAGCTTTGTGAAAGAGTGAGTGCATTCCGTTAATATTTGAATTCATTTTGCTCCATGTAACGTAAATTTATTTATTTTAATAAATAAATTTAGTTCTTTCCTTTGAGCTTAATTGTTATTCGTGTTTTATTTCACCACGAGCTTCTTTAGTCTGTTTATGTTAGCTCGCACAACTTACTTATTTTTCATAACTGTACTTAAAGCAGTTCTCACTTTAATTCTGAAATCCATTGTGCTAGCTACAGTCGCGACAGCGAGAGGTGGCGGAGAAGCGCCTCCCTCAGGGAGGACTGAGGAAAAGGCTGTCCTTCTCTCGTCCCTGATTGGTCTACGGTGGTGGGCAGAATGGGGAGGTGTGAGAGCGCTTATATTTCCCCTCATAGTACCGTCACCAAATTGATCGCCATGGTTCGAAGCTTTATTTATTGCTACAGCAGTTAATATGTGTACACAGACTATTACCTGTGGTATATCACAATACATACAGGTGTGCATGTTGATATTCTAGAATATGAAAGTCCAGCCAAAAACATTTAAGGAGTAAAACATTAGAAAGGACAGGATAATACTCACCATAAGCCAAAATCAGGGAAGGAGAGAGAGAGAGAGAGAGAGAGAGAGAGAGAGAGAGAGAGAGAGAGAGAGAGAGAGAGAGAGAGAGAGAGAGAGAGAGAGAGAGAGAGAGAGAAGAATACAGAAAGAGAAACACGTGTGCTTTGAGTGAGTGGTAATGACAAGATCAGGTCCACCGGGACATACTTGTCAATCCTAAGCCCCTTTCTTCTCTCCCCTACCCCGTCGCTCCGGAGGGCATACATGCATGCATTCAGACATATATTTATACATACAGTATATACATGCATCATATATATACTATATATATATATATATATATATATATATATATATATATATATATATATATATATATATATATTATATATATATATATATATATATATATATATATATATATATATATATGGGAATTAATCAATGAGTGTACACAATCATAAAATAATCTATGTAAGCTTTGTCTTGTCACTTTAAAGCACTGGACGAAACTTTTGAAATAATTCTTTAGTAACATTCTCATGCTTGTGAATCTCAGCTGTTTCTCTCAGAAATACCATAAAGAAGGATTTATGTACCATATGGTTGGGAAATATTCATTCAGAATAAACTGGCTTAAACCAACACGAACAGGAGCATCGCTCATTGTGAAAACATTGTTCACCTGTGTCAAGATTTTTTTTTTTTTTAATCGATTGAATGCAAGTCTGCTAAGTTTATATTTTAGAATAAAGCATTAGAATGGCCATACAATATACATCTCAAGCCAAAAGCAATGCATTCCGTCGGACAAGCAGACAAAGCAGCTGGAAGGTGAGGTGAAGAGTCAAAAAGCAAAATACAGAGGAAACAAAGGCAAACATTCTCTGAGGCTCACACTGCGCTCACGTTCCTGGGGATTGTCATGGAGGGCTGAAGGGAATCACAGGTCACAAGATCCACCTGTCCATACTTGCCACTCCTTAACCCTTTCTTCCCTATGTTGCTCTCTCTCTCTCTCTCTCTCTCTCTCTCTCTCTCTCTCTCTCTCTCGAAACACACCACAACAAAATGTAAGCAAAATAGTATATATATATATATATATATATATATATATATATATCTATCTATATATATATATATATATATATATATATATATATATATATATATATATATATATATAATATATATATATATATATATATATCTATATCTATATCTATCTATATATATATAATATATCTATCTATCTATCTATCTATCTATCTATATATATATATATATATGTCGAGGGATTGCATATACCGGTAATGACTTTATTGACGTGGAACAGTGTACAAGTCCTGGAGTATGATAGTGAGAGAGGGGGGGGGCGCGCGCACACACACACACACACACACACACACACACACACACACACACACACACACACACACACACACACACACACACACACACACACACCAGAATATATTGTCCCTTGAGAATTAGCCTCCCTCCTCAGGTCACACACACTCTTGGCTGCCTTTCATTTTAACTTCCTTCTTCCTTATGTATTATGAAACTTATTTCTACATCAAATCCTTTATCAATACCCCTCTTATGTTTCCTTTTTTCACTCGAGAGAGAGAGAGAGAGAGAGAGAGAGAGAGAGAGAGACAGACAGACAGACAGACAGACAACAGAGAGAGAGAGAGAGAGAGAGAGAGAGAGAGAGAGAGAGAGAGAGAGAGAGAGAGAGAGAGAGAGAGAGAGAGAGAGACAGACAGACAGACAGACAGACAGACAGAGACGGGTTGAAGGGGAGAGGCTGGTGCAGTACATTTAAGGTTATTAAATTCGGCGATGAATTACGGATGACTTGATGAGCTTTATAATAGGATACTGACTGCATAAGTACAGCATGATAAATACAATATTTTCCTTTGTATTTCAAGACCATGAAAAAAGAGATTAAAAAAAATAATGAAAACACATCACAACAAAATGTTAGAAAAAACGTACATACATACATAGAGAGAGAGAGAGAGAGAGAGAGAGAGAGTAGCACCAGGCAGGTGACGATGTCTTTCCAGATTAGACGGTACACCTGTACTGGTCATCAAATGGACTCCTAACCTCACTCACGCACCTCCCACCCCACCATCCACCAATCACAGACATTCCAGTGGGAAGAGAGTGGGATGAGCTTCTCCGCCACCTCTCGCTGTCGCGACTATAGGTGTTAAGCTTCAGCAAAAACCTGTTATTAATATTAAATATTGATTGTCAGGGGGTAAAAACTCTCAGGGGCCTGCAGTAACGACTGTACAGCATTTGTGAGTAATTAATCTCCGCTGTGTACTGTAGAGAGAGACAGAGTTAATTCTCATCTTTTGAGAATCGGCAGTCAGCCGGAATAAAATGGCGATCTATTTGCCATAAATTTATTAATTATTAAAACTTCCATTAAATTTTGGATTACACACACATTCGTAAATTACAAAACCCAGATGACAGAGCGAAAACATAAAATATGTATCTTCCACAAAAGTACTCTTAGAATCACCATCAATTGTTTCTAAATTTCAGAAAATGTTCCTGAGGGTGACAAAATTCCGTCTCGGAAAAAAAAAAAAAATCAACACCATGGCTAAATGAGGTAATACGTAGCATGAAATAGATTCACATGTAAAGAAGGGGTCATATCTGTTGTTTAGGCCCATAGAGTCTCGATTGATTAGACGTGAAAACAACTTGGAAATTTAGGAATAAAACAGATATTTTGATCGTTATAACTAAGACTTTAAAGTGGTATCTTAAGGATCCTTATCAAATGAAAAAATTCAAATATTTTCGCTGCATGACCGTTCGTGTGATGTCATTTCCCATACTTACCAAGGTAAAATCGCTATGAAAGGTGTTGATTATCAGATATATATTATTAGGAAAAAGTAAATACAGAGCCGAACTGAGATATTGAATTCATAAACATTACTTGCTTACTAATATAAAAAGTTTCATTGTTTATGAAGGATCTTAAAGAAATTAGGTTTCAGGTGCGTCGAGCTGAACTGTTGTGACTATCAAAATGAGATTATCAGGATTTTTAATTTCCAATTAATCTCTTGCCTTTCGTTTTAAATACATGTTAACCGTGACATGAATTACAAAAGGTAGGGTAAATTTTGAAAGAGTTACGGATGACACCATTGCTCTGGTATTTTACTGGTGATTGTTATATTTGTATTTTATTTTATTTTTGGTCGAAATCGCTAATTCTCTAGTGTTGAAACACTTTGAAATATTTCCAAAACCCGGAAGACATTTCTAAGGGAGAAAAAATACCAATTACGAAACATATTGTAAAAAGAAATCGATTGAACATGTAAAGAGAGCTGTCAACAGAGGTGTTTAATAAAAATGTTTCAATTCATGCGGGTGTCTCCGAGAGGAGCGAGAAACGTCGAATAAGTATTCTTTCTTTGAAGTGGGATCTTTAAGCTCCTGAACAAATAAAGAAAATTAAATATTTTCGCTGTATGACGGTTCCTGTGAGAGTACCTATATTTACCAAGGTAAAATCACTCTTAAAGGCAAAAAACCCTTTACATGAAAATTGTTACGGTATTGATTGTCAGACGTATGTTACTAGGAATAAGTAAATACATAACCGTACTAAGATATAGATTTTATAAACCTTGTTTCCTCATATACTCAGTTTCATTGTTCATGAAGGGTCTTAAAGAAATCAAGTTGCAACCTGAACTGTTGTGTGCGCCGAACGGAGAATATCTGTATTTTTAATTTCCAATGAGTCTAGTGGCTTTTAATTTATATTCACCATAATCATGACATCACATAATCGAGTGTGCAAACTGTGAACTAGTCGCAGTATCGTTATACAATTTACTATCATTTATAACATTATTCCTCATCTCCGTAGACATATAGTGTATGACAGCTACAAAAAATGCAGGATGAAGAAACAATGAACTGTATTAATGTCGTCTGGAGATTGGAATTTTCCTTTAGGAAGAGGGTTGTTTGTGGCTTTTTATCAGATAAAAAAATATGGTAGTTCTTTTGTTATGGTAAAAGCATCCGCTTTAGGAAAAATTCAAAATTATTATACTTGAGTGATCTTAAAAACAACATTACTTAGGCAGAAAACACTCAATATACGTCTTCCACAAATGTCACTAATTAGCTGGGAAAAACTACAAATTACATCTAAAATCCAC
Source organism: Coenobita brevimanus (assembly GCF_032717465.1). NCBI lineage: Eukaryota > Metazoa > Arthropoda > Malacostraca > Decapoda > Coenobitidae > Coenobita > Coenobita brevimanus. The sequence goes on from NC_137046.1 coordinate 21,487,915, forward strand.
AATAAAATTCTGAGGGAGAAAATTCTGTTGGAAAAAAAAATCAAATTCGATTTACAGGTAAAGAAGACTTGCGTAGAGTTTCGTTTGAATAGAGGTGTTAAAAACCTGTATATATATATATATATATATATATATATATATATATATATATATATATATATATATATATATATATATATATATATATATATAGAGAGAGAGAGATATATATATATATATATATATAGAGAGAGAGAGAGAGAGAGAGAGAGAGAGAGAGAGAGAGAGAGAGAGAGAGAGAGAGAGAGAGAGAATATTCTATCTGTATAACTATGGCTTAAGATTGGCACCGTGAGCATCCTGATCAAAGTTAAAAGGGATTATTTTCCCAGCATGACGGTTTCATTATCTCGTTATCCATGTTTGCCAAGGTAAAATAACTTCTAAAGAGAATCAATAATATTCAAGAAAATTGTTTAGGTACTGATTATCAGATACATTATTCGAATAAAGTAAATACCCCTATTTAGATAGTTCCTAATCATTAATTGAAATATGAAGAACCCAGTTTTATTGTTCATGATTGGTCTAAAAAAATCAGGTTGCATGGGCGTTTACCTGAACTGTATATCCTTTTGTGTTGAGATTAACTGGAGTTTTAATTTCCTATCAGTCTCTTTTTTTTTTTTTTTTTTTTAACGTGGATTCAAGTATAAAAGGTAATGCCAATTGGGAACTATTAACGGCTGATAGCATCCACTCTGGGAGTAGTTCAACCCTATTTTACTAGAGAGATTCCTGTATTTTTATTTTCTGGCGAAATCGCGATATTTGCAACTTCCGCAATGAACCCAAAATTGATTACGAAACCCAGTTTTTTTCAAAACTCAGACGACATTACTGAGGGTGAAAAAATCACTTTTAGGAAATATGTAACTTGATAACGACACATAGAGAGAGCTGTAATCTGAGGCGTTTAAGAATAATAAGTTTGCATTGACATTGGGGTCATCTAAACAAGCGAGAAACTTTGAATGTCTTCTTTTATCGTCGGTAAAGCAAATTAAAATTCCAGAAAAATTGCACATTATGAAAGTTCGTATAACGCCATAAGCCACATTTCTTTAGGTACAATGTCTCAAAAGTGATACCTTTTGAGGAGGAATATTAATGAGCTTTGACTCACCTAAAAATTTATTCGAGAAAATATAAACGCTATCGAAATATCGAGATATATAAATTAATATCAATTATACCATTATTCCTTATCTCCGTAGACATATAGTTGTTGGCAGCAACAAAAAATACACGGTGACGGAACATTGAATGAAATGTATTAATTTCATTGGAGTTTGGACATTTACGTTACGAAGTGGGTAATTTGTGACTTTCATTTGTAGTTTTAACTTCAGATTAAAAAAAAAAATAAGTAAACGTTGTTTCGTTGGAAACTATTCAAAACTTATACTTATCCTAAAAACCAACTAATTGAGGCTGAAAACACTAAATATGAAACCCATAAACGTCCTCTAAATTAGCCTTAAAACACTCCAAATTTGTGTCTACAATTCAGAAAACATTTCTGAGGTCATATAATTCTGTCTCGGGAAAAAAAAAAAAATCAATAACATGGCCATGAGGTTTTTACCACGCATTTTACCTGGTATTTGATGGGTTTAATCCCAATGAGTTTCGTTTTATTAGAGACGTGGAAACAACTCGGAAATTTAGGGATAAAATGGATCCTATGTTCATCAGTATAACTTTAAGGTCAAATATCAAAAACAGCATATTTTCGCTGTGTGACAGGTCGTGTGATATCATTACCTATATTTACCAAGGAAAAAAACACTATGAAAGAGGATAAATCGTTTACAAGAAAATTGTTAAGGTATTGATTATTAGATGTATATTGTTAGGCAAAATTAATTCCTAGCCGAACTGAAGTATGGAATTTATGAACATTACTTGCTTCCTCATATACAATGTTTCATTATTCATGGTGAGTCTTTAAAAAACAAGGCTGCGGGTGCGTCGAGCTGAGCTGTTGTTTGTCTCGAATTGAGACTGTATTTTTCATTTCCAGTGGGATTATTGATTTTTTTTCTTTAAATTACTCCAGTCCTTGACATTACGTATAATTGGGAATTACTTTCGTCTTATACCCTCCCCTTCGGAGCTAGTTCAAAACTATTTTACCTGAGAGATGGCTGTAAAAACTTATTTTTGGTTGAAATCGCAAAATATGCAAGTTCCTTAAATGTACTCAAAAATGATTCCGAAACAATTCCAGTTATTTCCAAACCTCTGAAGAGATTTTTGAAACTAAGAAAATCACATTTAGGAAACATAACAAGAAATCAATTTACACGTAGAGCTGGCATCTGAGGTGTTAAAGAACAATAAGTTTTAATTCATTTCGGGGTAACCGAGACAAGCGAGAAACTTTGATTCACGGTTCTTTTTTATCTGCAGTAGAAGCTCTTTAACATTACATCGAGACTCCTCACTGAAAAAAAAAAAAAACGCACATTATGAAGGTTCGTGTTACACCATAAGCCAAATTTCATTAGGTAAAGTCCCTAATAACTGTGATTCCTCGCGGAAAAGAATATTTATGAGTTTTTGATTCCCTTACAAATTTATACGAAGTATAAAAACTATCACAATACTGATTTATATAATGAATTACCATAGTCTTCATCTCCGTAGATATAAAGCAGGTTGAAAGAACACTGATCTGTATTAATATCATCTTGGAATTGTTTGTATTTTTATATTAGGAAAATAGTCATTTGACTTTTTTTCATTTTGTAGGGGTAACTTCAGATAAAAAAAAGACGATCAAGTTGTTTTGTTACTGTAAATGCATCAGCTTTAAGGTTAATTCAAAACTATAGTTGTGTGATCCTAGAAACAGATTTATTGATGACGAAAACACTAAATATGCATTTTTAGCAATTGTACTAAAAAACTTTTTCAAACACTCCCAACTATTTCTATAATTCAAAAAACATTTCTGAAGAACAAAATTTTGCCAAAAAAAAAAAAAAAAACTGCTAAATGAGGTAAAATGTACGATGAAATCGATTCACAGGTAAAGACGGTTGTCTTTTAATTTGGGACGAATACAACTTGGAAATTATTTTCATCGTATAACTAGGTCTTTAAAATGGCATCTTAAGCCTCCTGATCAAATATAATAATTGGAATATTCTCGATCTGTGACTTTTCGTGTGATACCCTTATCCATATTCACCAAGGTAAAAATCACTTCTAAAAGCAGTAAATTGTTTACTAGAAAAGTGCTGAAGTATTGATTATCAGATATATATTAATCGCATAGAGTAAACACAAAGCGGTACTTAGATATACAGTACTCCTATAATTTTTAAACAATACTTGGTTCATCATTTCGCAGTTGTAATGTTCAGAATCCGTCTAAAAAAAATTAGGTTGAAGGAGCATAGACCTGAACTGATGTGCCTGCCGTCTTGAAATTAACTGGATTTTTAATTTGCGGAGTTCATTGCCTTTCTCTTTATTAATTTCGGCCGTGACAAGGAAAAAAGTTTGTGCCAATAGGAAATTACAGCTGATAGCATCCGCTTTGCAGATAGTTCAACACTATTTTACCTTAGTGATGGCTCTACAAAGTTATTCTTGGTCGAAATCACAAGATATGCGCTTTCCGGAAATGAACTCAAAGTGGTTGCGGAAAACTCAGTTATTTCCAAAACTCAGAAGACAGTTCTGAAAGTAACAAAATCACAATTACGAAACACATACCAAGAAATCGATTCACATGTAAAGAGAGCTGGCATCTGAGGTGTTTAATAACTATCTATCTATCTTTCTATAGCCCGACGCCCTAATCCCGCAAAGGGTGGCCGCAGACAAAACGCCTCCAAGTCTCTGTCACCCACCATTTGACTACCCTACTACCCAAATACTTGAATGCACTCACATTCTCCATATCCTCACCATCCAACCTCACTGCACACTCTGACTTCATTCCTCTCAAACACCATAACATTACTTTTGTTTAAATCAACTTTCAGATTCCTCCTACACACTGTCCCAAATTCATTCACCAAACCTTGCAACTCCCATTCATCAGCAATACTGTATCATCAGCAAACAGCAACACCGGAATCTTCCAAATCTCACCCTTATTCATTAGAGCCACCCCCACATCCACTGCCCTACCTTGCACCTCCTTTACAACCCCATCCATGTATTTATTAAACAGCCATGGAGACATCACACAAACCTGTTTCAGTCCCACATTGAGATCAAAGAACTCAGCTCACCGTCCACTATCACCGTAGCCCTAGCTCCCTCGTACATACTCTTCACAGCACTGAACAATTTCCCCTCCACTCCATATATTCTTAATATCTTCCACATACCTTGACTATCGATTATCATAAGCTTTCTCCAAGTCCATGAAAGCAGCATACACTTTCCTTCCCTTCTCTAGATACTTCTCCACTAAACACTATTTTGGTTTCTGATATACGCAGTTTTATTGTTTAAGATCGGTCTAAAAAAAAATCAGGTTGCATGAGCCTTGACCTAATCTGTTGTTCCTGCTGTGTTGAGATTAACTGGATTTTTAATTTATTCATATTAGAAATGAGTTCACGCCAAATATAGTTAGGCAAAATCTCTGAAAACATTGATACCTAGTGAAAAGGATTATTGATGAGCTTTGGACTTTCACAGTTTATAGAAGAAAGTATAAACAATATCGCATTATGAATGATTATAATCATTTCCGTGGACAAAAAATTCAAGTAGAAGGAATACCGTATGTCGTATTAATGTCCTCTGGAGACTGGATTTTCACGTTAGGAAAAGGGTCATTTGCGATTTTTTTTTTTTTTTTAGTGGTGAGTAGGGATAAAGAAAATGGTCTAGTTTTTTTAGGGTAAAAGTATCTGCGTTAGGAATTGAAAACTATTATATTTGCGTGATCCTAAAAACCGCACAATTTAGGACGAAAACACTATATGTACAACTTCCAGAAATGTACTCTAAATTAGCTGGGAAACACACCCATCAGAGAACAACTCAGAATGAGAAAATTCCGTCTTCTAGAAATGAGGTAACAGGATAAATTCGATTCAAATTTAAAGAAGGCTTGCATTTGAGTGGTTTAGCCCCATATACTTTCGTTTGATTAGAGACGCGGAAACATGGAAATTTAGAGATGAAACTGATATAATTTTTATTTATATAACTAGGGCTTTAAAGTGGCACCGTGAGCCTCCTGATCGGATTTAAGAAATTATTTTCCCAGTATGACGGTTCCTGTTATAACGTTATCCATATTTGAAAAAGTCAGATCACTACGAAAGGCAGTAAATCGATTTCAAGAAAAGTGTGAAGGTATTGATTATCAGATATATAGTATTATATTATTCGGATAAATTAATAAATATCTAATTATACATACAATTTATAAACAATACTTGTTTCCTCACATATTCAGTTTTATTGTTCACGATGGGTCTGAAATAAAAATCAGGTTGCAAGAGCATCGACCTGCACTGTTGTCCCTACCGTGCTGAGAATAACTGACACCCACGTAAATTGAAACTTTCTTCTCTTAAACACCTCAGATACCAGCTTTCTTTATGTTTCAATCGAGTTTTTTTATTTCCTAAATTGGCATTACCTTTTATACGTGGTCATTTTTTCTTTATTGATCTTGGCCATGACTTCACGTATAAAAGGTCATGCCAATTGGAAACTTGTTACGGCTGATAGCATCCACTTTCCGTGTTGTTCAAAACTGGAGTGATGGCTGTATCAAATTATTTTTGGTCGAAATCGATAAATATCCAATGTCAACAAATGTACTCAAATTTCATTGCGAAAAAAAACAATTATTTCTAAAACTCACGACATTTTTTTAGGATCAAAAAATGATATTTCGGAAACATAAAAAAACTCGGTTGAAACATAAATCTGGTATACGAGGTGTTTAGGAGAAGTAAGTTTCAATTCACGTCGGTGTCACCGAAAGAAGTGAGAAACATCGAATAGGAATTCTTTTTCTCTGCAGTAGAACTTTAAAATTACATCGAACCTCACTAAAGGAAGAGAGAAAAAAAAAGACAACATTATAAAGGTTCGTGTTAAACCATAATCCACATTTCCTTAGGTAAAATCTCTCAAAACTCTGATACCTTGTGGAAATAAATATGTATGAGCTTTTGACTCTCAACTATAAATTTATGAGAAAGTTCAGGGTGACCCAGAGATACCTTTCATATTTCAAAGGCAAGTGAAAAAAAAAAATTATTTGCACATATAGGGTTTTTATTCGTTTTAAAGATGACCTGCTCCAAATGGTGCAAATGGTGGACTTCATTGTCTATACACGCTTGGAGGCGTTTTCTGAATGCTGCCATGGCTCGACGGGTCATGTTGGGTGGAACAGTGGCTATCTCCTGCTGAATAGCAACCTCAAGGGCTTCAAGAGTTTGGGGACGATGAGTATACACTCGTGATGTAAGGTATCCCACACACACAGGTCGATCATTGCATGTGCTGAGGGAAATATTTACGGATCGGGTGATCTCGTTGTGGGACGATGTTGGGTGGCCGGCTCGTTCCTCTGACCTCTCCCTTTGTAATTTTTTTTTTCTGGGGCTACCTTAAATCACAAGTGTACACTCATCGACCTCAAACTCTTGAAGCACTTAATGTTGCTGCTCTGCAGGAGATAGCCGCTGTTCCATCCGACATGACCCGTCGAGCCATGGCAGGCTTCAGAAATCGCCTCCAGGCGTGTATAGACAATGACTCACCATATGGAGGGTCAACTTTAAAAAATGATAAATATATTGAATGGTTTCATGTGTGCAAATGAAACTTTATATAATAAATTATCATATAAATTATCATATAATAAATTATCATGTTCTTCATTTCCCCAGATATAGAGAATTTTGAAGGAACACTGAATGAACTGTTAATATCGTCTAGATGTCTTCTGTAGTTTTACGTTAGGAAGAGGGTCATTTGTGATTTTTTTTTCACTTTTAGTGGTAACGTTAGATAGAGAAATAATGGAAAAGCTGTTTTGCTACGATAAGACCATCCTCTTTAGAAATAATTCAAAACTATTATACTTGACTGATTTTAAAAATAGCATTACTTAGGGCGAAAACACTAAATCTGCATCTTCAACAAAAGAACTCTAAACTAGCTAGGAATCATTCCTAATTACTAAAATTCGTAAAAAGTACCTTTGGAAGACAAAGTTCTCGGAAAAAAAAACCTAAATAGTGTAATAAGTAGGATTAAATTGATTCACTGGCATTTGAGGGTTTTAAGCCCATAGCGTTTTCTTTTGTCAGAGACGTATAAACAACAGAAATTTAGGGACAAAACGGATATATTTTGATCTGTATAACTAAGGCATTAAAATGGCATCTTTCGCCTCCTGATCTAATAAAATTAAATATTATCGCTGTATGACTGTTCATGTGATAGTACACTTCCAATTATTTACAAAACTTGAAGACATTTTTGAGGATGAAAAAAGTATAAGAAATCGATTGACACGTAATGAGAGGTGGCATCTAAGGTTTTTAAGAACAGTAAGTTTGAACTGACCTAGGAGTAAGAAAAAAGAGCGAGAAACATCGAATGAGTACTCTTGTTTCTCACAGCAATTAAAAAAGAGAGAACACTTGCACATTAAAAAAAAAAAAAATCTCAAAACTGTGTTACATATTGGAAAGTAATATTTATGTTATACGAGAAAAAATAAACACTCGCAATACCGAATTATTTATTGAATTACCCTGCTTCTCATTTCCGTAGATATATATCAATTTGAAGAAACAGATCTGTATTTTAACTTTGAGATGAGGGTCATTTGTTACATATTTCATATGTAGTGGTAACTTCAGATAAAAAAAAATCAAGTTGCTTTAGGATTAATATAAAAAACTACCGGTATTATACTTGAGTGATCTTATAAAAAGAATTATTTTGTGCGAAAACAGTAAATATGCATCTTCCACAAAAGTAATCTAATTTAGCTAGGAATCACTCCTAATTGTCTCTAATATTCACAAAATGATTGAGGGAGACAAAATTCTGTCTCGGAAAGAGATTTCAGTAAAAAGGATAAACGAGATCATAGGTAGGAAGAAAGGATTCTTTTCAGGTGTTTAGGCCCGTCGAATTTCCTTTGATTAGAGACGTGAAAACAACTCGGAAATTTAGGGATAAAACGAATATTAATTATATTTGTATAACTAAGGCTTTAAAATGGCGTCTTTAGGCTCCTCATGAAATAAAATTAAATATTTTCGCTGTATGATGGTTTGTTTGATATCCTTTACAAGATAACTGCTGAGGTATTGATTGACTGGTATATATTGTTAGGAAAAAGTAAATACATAACCGTACGTAGATATAGAATTTATAAACATATATATATATAGATATAGATATAGATATAGATATAGATATATATATATATATATATATATATATATATATATATATATATATTTGTATAATTCGCTGAATATGAAACTTCCACAAATGTATCCAAATTTGATTGCGAGGCACTTCCAATTATTTCCAAAATTCAGAAGACATTTTTGACAGAAAAAAAAACGCATTTAGGAAACATATAAGAAATCGATTGACATGAAAAGAGAGCTGTCATCTGAAGTGTTTAAGAATATTAAACTTAAACTGATTTGGGGGTAACCAAAACAAACGAGAAACTTGGAATTAGTTTTTTTTTTTTAAGCTGCAGTAGAAGCACTTTAAGATTACATCGAGCTTCCTCAATGAAAGTAAAATGAAAGAAAAAGAACACTCACATTATCAAGGTTCGTGTTACACCACAAGCAACATTTCATTACGTAAAATCTCTCAAAACTGTGATACCTAGTGGAAAGGAATATTTACGAGCTTTTGACTCTGACCAACAAATTTTCACGAGAAGTATAAACACTATCGTAATACCGATTTATGTAATAAAATACCATTTTCCTGAACTCCGGACACATATATCAGGTTGAAGGAAAACTGAATGAACTGTATTACTGTTGTCTGAAAGTTGTCTATTTTTTCGTTAGGAAGAGGGTCATTTTTTACCTTTTTTCATTTGTAGTTTTAACTTCAGATTAGAAAGAAGTTGGTCAAGTTGCGATAAAAGCATCTGCCTTAGGAATAATTCAAACCTAATGTGCTTGAGTGATCTTAAAAACAGCATTACTTAGGGGAAAACACAAAATATTTCTCTTCCACTAATGTTCTCTGAATTAGCTAGTAATCAGTCCCAATTGTATCTAAAATTCAGAAAACTTTACTTTGGGAAACAAGAGTCTCTCAGGGAAAAAAAAAAAAAAAAGGCTAAATGAGGTAATACGTAGGATGAATTCTATCATTTGACGTGTTTAGGCCAATAGAGAATCGTCTGATTAGAGATTTGAAAGCAACTTTGGAAATTTAGAGAACGGATATTATTTTGATCTGTATAATTAAGCATTTAAAGTGACATCTTTAGCTAATTTATAAATTCAATATTTTCCCTGTATGACTGTTCGTGTCGTTACCCATATTTTCCAAGGTAAAATCACTATCCTTGACAAGAAACTTGTTAAGGTAATGATTATTAGATATATATTATTAGGAAAAAGGAAATAACCGTACTGAGATATGGAATTTAAAAACATTATTTGCTCTCATGTACACTGTCTTAAAGAAATAAGACAGCAGGTGCGTCGAGCTGAAGTGTTTTGTCTGCCCAACTGAGAATATCTGTATTTTAAATTTCCACTGAATCTCTTGGCTTTCTTTTTAAATACATCTTAATCTTGACATAAATTATATGAGGTAGTGCAAACTATGAACTAGTTATGGTTGACGTCATTGGCGTTTGGGGTAGTTCAAAACTATTTTACTGGAGAAATAGCTGGATACTTTTTTTTTTTTTTGGTCGAAATCGCTAAATCTGCAACTTTAAAAACGAGAAATCGATTCACAGGTAAAGAGAGCTGTCATCTCAGGTGTTTAAGAAAAATAAGATTTAATTGACAAGCGAGAAACTTCGAAAGAGTATTCTCAATTATGTTCATTAGAATCCCATGAAAATTATATCGATCCTCCTGACTGAATGCAAAGAAATAAAAACATGCAAATTATGAATGGTCGTGTTACACCAGAAGCCGTATTTCTTAAGGTGCAATTTCCCAGAACTGTGATCGTGAGAAGGAATATTAATGTGATTTTGACTTTCACCCTAAAAATTTATTCGAGAAAGTATAAATGCCATTGCAGTATTAATATAAATTATCATTTATAACATTATTCCTCATCTACGTAGACATATAGTGCATGACAGCTACAAAAAATTGCAGGATGAAGGAACACTGAAGTGTATTAATTTCTGAAGATTGTTTGGACTCTTACTTTTTCATTTGCAGTTTTAGCGCGTCAACCACAAAAAACGCAGGTTGAAAGAACACTGAATGAACTGTCTTTTATTTCATATGGAATTTTTTTGGACTTTTACGTTAGGAATCCTTACGGCAAAGGATCCGCTTTATGAATAATTCAAAACTATTATACCTGAGTGATCCTAAAAATAAAATAATTGAGGCCTTAAAAAGTAAATATCCAACTTCCACAAATGTACTCTAAATTACCTTTGTGTCTATAATTCACAATTTTTCGGAAAAAATAATCAGTAACAAGGCCAAATGAGGTTAAAGGTATAATGAAATCGATTCAAAGGTTTAGAGGGCTGGCCTTTGAGGGGTTTGAGCCCATAGAGTATCGTTTAAGGACGTGGAAACAACTAGAGAATTTAGAGATATATATATTTTCGCAACAGGATAATTCGTGTGATTTCATTACCCATGTTCGCCTAGGTAAAATGACTGAAGTTTACAAGAAAATTAATTATCATATTTATTATTATAAAGTGATATATACATAGCCGTACTGAGATATACAATTTCTAAACCATTACTTGGTTCCTCATACACGCAGTTTTACTGTTCAAGATGGGTCTAAAAATATTAGGTTGCCGGAGTTTTGACTAATTCATTTGTAGTTCACTTCAGATAAAAAAAAAAAAAAGGGTAAAAGTTGATCCCTTACGGTAAAAGCACCCGGTTTAGAAATAATTCAAAAATATTATGCTCGTTATCCTAGAACTTGAATAATTTAGGACAACACTAAATTTGCAACTTCCATAAACGTACTCTAAACTAGCCTTAAAATACTCCAATTTGTGTCTATAATTCAGAAAATATTTCCGGGGTCAGATAATTCCCTCTCGGAGAAAAAAAAAATCAGTAACAAGGCCAAGTGTGGCAAAAGGTAGGTTTAACCTATTCACAGATTAAGAGGACTGGTATTTGATCTGTTTAAGCCCATAGAGTTTTGTTAGATTAAATACCTGGAAACATCTCCAAAACTTTAAGACATTTCTGAGGATGAGAATTTCACATTCAGCAAACACAAAAAGAAGTCGAATGACACGTAAAGAGACCTAGCATCTGAAGTGTTTCAGAACAAAAAGATTCAATTGATGTTGGACTCACCGAAAAAATGAGAAATTTCTAATTTCTTTCTCATCTGCAGTTGAAGCACTTTAAAATTACATCGATCCCAATTAAGGAATGTAAAAAATAAGAAAATAAAAAATTTGCACATCATTAAGGTCCGTGTTACAATAGAAGCCATATTTCCTTAAGTAAAATCTCTCAAAACTGTGATACCTCGTGAAAAGCAATATTTATGAGGTTTTGACTTTCACCTATCAGTTTATACTAGAACGTAGAAACTATCGCATTACCGAGATATATAACGAATTATCATACTCATTTCCGTGGACATATTGTGTATGACAGCTACAAAATATGCAGGTTGAAGGAATACTGCATGAACTATATTAATGTTTCCTGGAGACTGTACGAAGAGGGTCATTTGCCTTTTTCTTTTTTTATTTTTTGTAATGTTAACACGATTAAAACAAAAACCGTCAAGCTTTGTTACAGTAATAGTATCCGAGTTAGGAATAATTTGGGTGATCCTAAAGATCGCACAATTTATCGCGAAAACCAGCAATATGCAACTTCCACAAATGTTCCCTGAACTGGCTGGGAGACATTCCCAATTGTATCAAATATATCGTGAGAAAAATCCGTCGGAGAAAAAAAAAAAATACAGTAACAAGGCTAAATGATGTAACAGCTAGGATGAATTCGATTTACAGGTAAAGACGGCAGGTATTTGATGAATTTAAACCCATAGAGTTTCGTTTCATCAGAGATGTGTAAATAACTAGGAAAATAAGAGACAACAAAGATATTATTTTAATATATATAACTAGGGCTTTAAAGTGTTATCGTGAGCCTTTTAATCAAATTTAAGGAATGGACTATTTTCTCAGTATGACGGTTCCTGTCATATCGCTATCCAAATTTGAAAAAAAAAAAAAAATCGCTTCGAAAGGCATTATATCGTTTTCAAAATTCTTTAGGCATGGAGTATCAGATATATATTGTTACAGTATTAGGATAAAGTAAATAGCCGTACTTAGATATACAACTACTATTACTTCTTCCTCATTTAAGCACTTTTCTTTTTCCTAGTGATTGGTCTAAAAACAATCATACTGCAAGAGCATCGACCTGTTCTGTTTTCCTTACCGTATTGACATTGTGTATTTTATTGCCTTGTTTTTTATTCATCTTGGCAGTGAAATCAAGTATAGAATCTAATGCCAATTGGGATCTACTTACGGCTGCTAGCATCGACTTTTGAGTTTCGAAACTGTTTTACTAGGGTGATGTATCAAATAATTTTTGGTCGAAATCGCAAACCATCCAACTTCATCATAATGTACTCAAAATTAATTTCGAAACACTTCCAATTATTTCCAGAGAAGATATTTTCGAGGATGAATGAATTCCGTTTAGGAAACATATAACAAGAAATCGATTGACACGTAACGAGAGCTGGCACCTGAGGTGTTTAAGAATAGTAAGTTTGAACTGATTTGCTGGTCACCGAAACAAGCGAGAAACTTCGAATGAGTACTTTTTATTATCTGCAGATGGAGCACTTTAAAATAACATCGATCCACCTCACTAAAAAAAAAAAAAAAAAAAAAAAACGTACATTGTGAAGGTTCGTGTTACACCATAAGCCACATTTCCTTAAGTATAACATCTCAAAACTATGACACAGTGAATATTAATATTTACCTTATACGACAAAGTAAAAACACTATCGCAACACCTATTTATAAAATGAATTACTATTTTCCTCATTTCCATAGATATACTGCAATTTGAAGGAACACAATAAACTGTATTGTCGTATGGATGTTCTTTGTATTTTTCGTTAGGATAAGGTTCATTTTTTACTTTTTTCATTTCCAGTGGTAACCAGATAAAAAAAAAATGGATCAAGTGGTTTTGTTTCGGTTAAAGCAACTGAATAATGAATAATACAAAAGTACCTATATTATACTTGATATAAAACGCATTCCTTTGGGCTGACACCAAATATTCATATTCAACAAATATACCCTAAGTTAGCTAGTAATCACCCTCAATTGTTTCTAAAATTCAGAAAACGTTCCTGGGGGAGACAGAATTCTATCTTGAAAAAAAAAAAATCGATTCAGGAAAAGAAGAGGGTCATTTCAGATGTTTAGACCCATAAAGTTTCGTTTGATTAGAGACGCAAAAACATATTGGAAATTTGGGGATTATGATCTATATAACCAAGGGTTTAAAGTGGCATCTTTAGTCTCGTGATCAAATAAAAAAATAAGGAATACGTTCTAGGTTCGTGTGATATCGTTACCCATATTTACTATGAAAGGCAATAAATCATTTACAAATATATATTGTTAGGAAAATGTAAATACATAGCCGTACTGAGATATAGAATTTATAAGCATTACATGCTTACTCACATTCTTTTAAGGAAAACAGGTTGCCGGTGCCTCGAGCTGAACTGTTGTGTCTACCGAACTGAGATTATCATGACAATTTCAAATGAATCATTTGTCTTTTATATTCATTGTAATCGTGACATCAATTATAATAGGTAGTGCAAATTCTGAACTTGATTAGGTTGTAGATGAAAACTATTTTTCTTGAGTGATTGTGTATAAACTTTTTTTTAACATTAATTTTTTGGTCGAAATCGCCAAATATGCAATTTCAACAAATGTACTCAAAATTGTTTGCGAAACTCCCATTTCCTTTCAAAAAAGACATTTTTCAGAGAAAAAAAAAATCGAATTACATGTAGAGAGAGCTGGCATCTGAGGTGTTCAAGAAAAATGTTTCAGTTGATGTGGGGTTCAATGAAACAATAGAAAAATTTCGAATATTTTCTTTTTTATCCGCAATTTAAACACTTAAAAATTACATCGAGCCTCCAAAATGAATGAAAAAAAAAGTATATCATCAAGGTCCTTGTTACAACATAGGCCACATATCATTAGGTGAAATACAAATGTACTCAAAATGTACTCAAAGTACATAGCCGTACTTAAATATACAATTTATATATATACATTTCCTGAAGTAAAATCTCTCAAAGCTGTGATACCTGTTGGAAAGGAATATTTATGAGTTTTTGACTCTAACCTATAAATTTATTCGAGAAACTGTAATTACTATCGCAGTATCGACTTATATAATAAATTACGATATTCCTCATATCCGTAGACCAGGAACACTGAATAAACTGTATTCATGTCGTGTGGAAATTGTCTATTTGAGCGTTAGGAAGAAGGTCATTATTAACATTTTCTGTTGGTCAAGTTATTTTGTTACGGTAAAAGTATCCGCTTTCGAAATACTTCAAACCTGTCATACATGTGATCTTAAAAAGAGAATTACTTATGGAGAAAACGCGGAATATTCATCTTCCACAAATGTACTCCGAATTAGCTAGTAATCACTCCCAATTTCCTAAAATTCAGAAAACGTTCTTGGGAAAAAAAAAAAAAATCAATAACAAGGCTAAATGAGGTAATACGTAGCATGAAATCGATTCACAGGTAAAGAAGGGGTCATCTCTGTTATTTAGGCCCATAGAGTCTTGATTGATTAGACGTGAAACCAACTTGGAAATTTAGCAATAAAATGAATATTATTTTGATTTTTGTAACTAGGTCTTTAAAGTGGTATCTTGAGGATCCTGATCAAATAAGAAAAGTGGAATATTTTCGCTGTATGATGGTTCGTGTGAAATCATTTCCCATATTCACCAAGGCAAAATAGCCTAACTGAGAATATCTGTATTCTTAATTTCCAATGACTCTAGTGGCTTTTATTTTATATTCACCTTAATCGTGACATCACTTAGTGCAATCCGTGAACTAGTTACGGGTGACAGCATTCGCGTTTGGCCTAGTTCAAAACTATTTTACTGGAGATACAGCTGTAAATTTTCTTTTGTCGAATACGCTATATATGCAACTTCCATAAATGTACTCAAAATTGATTGCGAAACACTTCCAGAAGATATTTCTGGGGATGAAAAATAATTAAGAAATAACAAGAAATACATTCACAGGTAAAGAGAACTTTCCTCTGTGGTGTTTAATAAAAATAAGTATTCATTGACAGTGGTGGTACCGAAAGAAGCGGGAGACTTCCAATGATTATCCTCTTTTACCTTCAGTAGAAGGACATGAAAATTACATCGATCCTCCTGAATTTTTTTTTTTTTTCGCATATTATGAAAAGTCGTATTAAACCAGAACCCATTTTTCAGTAGGTACAATTTCTATAAACTATGATACCTCGTGAGAAGGAATATTAATGTGTTTTTGACTTTCACCTAAAAATTTATTTGTGAAAGTATAAATGCTATCGTAGTATCGAGTTATACAATATATTATCATTTATAACATTATTCCTCATCTCTGTAGACATGTAGTGCATGACAGTGACAAAAACTTCAGGTTGAAGGAAAACTGAATGAATTGTATTAATGCCGTCTGCAGATTGTTTGGATTTTTACGTAAGGAAGAGGGTCGTTTGTGACTTTTTATTTGTGGTCATTACTTCAGATAAAAAAGATGGTCAAGTTGTTTTCTTACTGTAAAAGCATCCAATTAGGGAAAATTCCAAACTATTATACCTGAGTGATCTTAAAAACAGCATTACTTAGGTCGAAAACACTCAATATCCAACTTCAACTGGGAAACACTCCTATTGAATCTAAAATTAACCAAAAAATTCTGGTGGAAAGATAATTTTGTCTTGGAAAAAAAAAATCAAATTCGATTTACAAGTAAAGAAGGCTGGCATTAGAGATTCGTTTGATTACAGAAATGTAAACAACCTGGAAATTTAGAGATAAAACGGATATTATTATATCTGTATAACAAGGGCTTTGAAGTGGCACCATGAGCCTCCTGATCAAAGTTAAAAAATGGATTATTTTCCCAGTGTGACGGTTTCATTATCTCATCCATGTTTGCCAATGTAAAATCACTTCTAAAAAGAATGAATCATTTTCAAGAAAATTGTTTAGGTACTGATTATCAGATATATTCGAATAAAGAAAGTACATTGCCCTATTTAGATATGCACTATTGATCCTGTTGTGTTGAAATTAACTGGATTTTTAATTTCCTATCAGTCGATTACCTTGTTTTTATTTATCATTATTATTCACGTTAATCGTGGATGCAAGTATAAGTGAATATCAATTGGGGACTAGTTCGGCTGATAGCATCCACTCTGGGAGTAGTTCAACACTATTTTACTTGAGGGATTTCTGTATTTTTATTTTATGAACCCAAAATTGATTACGAAACTTCTAATTATTTCCAAAACTCAGAAGACAGTTCTGAGGGTGAAAAAATGACATTTAGGAAATATACAACATATCAATTAAAACATAGAGAGAGCTGTAATCTGTTTAAGAACAATAAGTTTGCATTGATGCTCGGGTCATCAAAACAAGCGAGAAGCTTTAAATGAGTATTCTCTTTTATCTTCGGCCGAAGCACATTAAAATTACATTGATCCCCCAAAGTGTATGTATAGGAGGAAAAATTGCACATTATGAAGGTTCGTATTACGCAATAAGCCACATTTCTTTAGGTACAATGTCTCAAAACTGGTATCTCGTGAGAAGGAATATTAATGAGCTTTTGACCCTCACCTAAAAATTTATTCGAGGAAGTATAAACACTATCGAAATACTGATATATATATTTTATTATCATTTATACCATTATTCCTTATCTCCGTAGACATTCAGTGCATGACAGCCTCAACAAATGCAGGTTTGAAGGAATATTGAATGAAATGTATTAATTTCATTGGAGATTGTTTGGACTTACACGTTAGGAAGTGGAAGACTTTCATTTGTAGTTTTAACTTCATATTTAAAAAAAAAAATGGTAAATGTCTCGTTACGGTAAAATCCTTCGCTATGGGAACTATTGAAAACTTATACTTATCCTAGAAACCGGCTAATTGGGGCCGAAAACACTAAATATGAAACTTCCAGAAACGTCCTCTAAATTAGCCTTAAAACATTCCAATTTGTGTCTAAAATTCACAAAAAATTTCTGAGGTCATAATTTCGTCTCGGGAAATGTACTCAAAAGTTATTCCGAAACAATTTCAGTTATTGCCAAACCTCAGAAGAGATTTCGAGACTAAGAAATCGCATTTAGGAAACATAATAAGAAATCGATTTACACGTAAAGAGAGCTGGCATCTGAGGTGTTTAAGAACAATGTTTTAATTCATTTGGGGGTTACCGAGAGAAGCGAGAAACTTTGATTGTTCTTTTTTATCGAGCCTCCTTACTGAAAAAAAAAAAAAAAAAATACTTGCACATTATGAAGGTTTGTGCCACATTTCGTTGGGTATAATCCCTAAAAACTGTGATAACTCGTGGAAAAGGGTATTTATGAGTTTTTGATTCTCTTACAAATTTATACGAATAGGTATAAACACTATCACAATACTGATTCAGAAAATGAATTGCCATATTCGTCATCTCCGTAGATATAGAGCAGGTTCAAGGAACAGTGAATGATCTGTATTAATAACATATTGGAACTGTTTGTATTTTTATATTAGGAAAAGGTCATTTGTGCCTTTTTTTTTATTTGTTCAGGAAAAGGTCGTGCCTTTTTTTTTTATTTGTTCAGATAAAAAAAAAAAGTCAACTTTTGTTACTGTAAATGCATCTGCATCAGGAATAATTCATAACTATAGTTCAGTGATCTTAGAAACGAAAAAAACTAATATGCATATTCAGCAATTGTACTCAAAAATAATTTTAAAACACTCCCAACCATTTCTAAAATTCAGAAAACATTTCTGAAGAACAAGATTTTCCCTCGGAAAAAAAAAAAAAAAAAGGTTAAATGAGGTAATACAATCGATTCAAGGGTTTTTCAAAGGTTTAAGCCCAGAGAGTTTCCTTTAATGTGGGACGTAAAAAACACTTGGAAATGAAAACAACTTGGAAATTTAGGGATAAAACGGTGTTATTTTCATCGGTATAACTAGGTCTTTAACAATGGCATCTTGAGCCTCGTGATCAAATATAATTGGAATATTTTCGCTCCTTGACTTTGTGTGATATCATTATTCATACTCACCACGGTAAAAATCACTCCTAAAAGCAGTTAATTGTTTACTAGAAAAGTGCTAAGGTATTGATTATAAGGACACAGTAAACATATAACGACTTAGATATACTCCTACAATTTATAAACATTACTTAGTTCATCTTATACAAAGTTTTATTGTTCATGATGGGTCTAAAAAAAATTAGGTTGCAGGAACATCGACCTGAACTGTTGTGCCTACCTTGTTGAGATTAACTGGATCTTTAATTTGCGATTTTATTGGCTTTCTCTTTGTTAATTTTGGCCAATTGAGAATTAGTTACACCTGATAGCATCCTCTTCGGGGCTAGTTCGACTATTTTACATGAGTGATGGCTGTACAAACTTATTTTTGGTCGAAATAGCAAAATATTCAACTACCAGAAAAGTACTCAAAAGTGATTGTGAAACATTTTCGAAATTCAGAAATTTCTGAAAGTAAGAAAATCACATTTAGGAAACAAATACCAAGAAATCGATTCACATGTACCGAACGCTGGATCTTAGGTGTTTAAAAACAATAAGTATTAATGAATTTGGGGGTAGCCGACGTAAAGGAGAAACTTCGAATGTTCTTTTTTATCTGCAGTACAAGCACTTTAAAATTACGTCGAGCCTCCTCACTGAAAGTAAAAAGAAAAAAAATACTTGCACATTATAAGGGCAAATCGTCTTAAACCATAAGCCACAATTCTTTAGGTAAAATCTCTCAAAACTGTGATTCCTAGTGGAAAGGAATATTTACGAGCTCTGACTCTCACCTATAAATTTATAGGAGAAAGTATAAAACTGAATGTATACCGATATATTCAATGAATTACCATATTCCACATCCTTGTGGACATTTGATACGTGACAGCTACAAAAATGCAGGGTGAAGGAATACTGTTTGAACTAATACAGTTCATATTGCCTGTAATGTCCTCTGGACATTGTTTGGATTTTTGCGTTAGGAAGAGGGTCATTTGTGACTTTTTTTTTTTTTTGACAAAAAAATATAGTCATGTTTTGTTACGGTAAAAGTGTCCGCTTTGGGAATGAGTGATCCTAAAAACCACATAATTGAAGGAGAAAAACGTAAATGCGCAACATCCACAAATGTGCTCCAAATTAGTTGGGAAACCATCCTTATTGAATAAAATTCACAACAAATTTCTGAGTGAAATTTCCGTCTCGGAGAAATGGTCAGTAGCAAGGCTAAATGAGGTAACAGCTGAATTAGAATTACAGGTAAAGGAGGCTGCTATTTGAGAGGTTTAAGACCATGGAGTACCGTTTGATTAGACAAGTGTGAACAACCTGAAAACTTTGAGATAACGAGGGCTATAAGTGACACTGTAAGCCTCTTGATCAAAGTTTAAAAATGGATTGTTTTCCCAGAAGCAGTATCCGTGTGTGTGTGTGTGTGTGTGTGTGTGTGTGTGTGTTTTGTGCAGCCGAAAATACGCATTCAAATCACACCAAAATTGGCTCAATAATCACAAAAAATTTGCTGATGTGAAAAAATTTGGTCCCATCACGATTGAAAAACTTTTATATTTATTTAGCGATCAAAGTTTGACCAAAAAACGCCGCTCCCGGCATGAGTACGTCAAATTAGGGTTGCGTTCACCGTAGTTTTTTTTTTGGTTGGACTAGAACAGGACATAAACGGACCATCATGGACGTTAGACTAAACAGCAAAAAAAACGAGACTAAAATTACTTGAAATCATCGCATCGTGCTCGCGAAGCTCCAGGAAACGAGAAGCACGAGGAAAAGAGTGCGAAGCACGAGAAAGTGAACGCGCAGCGCGACAGTCCTCCACAGGGTGCCCTAGGGGCCCACGAGCACTTGTCTAATATACTATAGCAGTAGCCGTGTGTCTGTGTGTGTGTCGGTGTATTTTGAGCAGCCGAAACTATAAATTCAAATCGCACCAAAATTGGCACAAAAATAGCAAAAAACTCGTTGATGTGAAAAACTTGTTCCCATCGACTGAAAAACTTTTACTACATTTAATGAGCGATCAAAATTTTGACCAAAAGACACAGTTCCCGGCACCAGGTAGGTTGCTGTAGAAGAGCGGTTAATATCTTAGACAACTCGGACAACTTGAGCTCCAATCCCGAAGCGAGGTGAGGGCGCCTTTCTTCGGTACGGAGGCGTCCTGGTGCACCAAAATTGGCATGAAAATCGCAGGAAATTCGCTGTTGTCGAAAAACTTGATCCCATATCGATTGATGATTGATGATTCCACCTAAGACCACCTAAAGCCATCACATGACGAAAACCGTGATACATCATGTTTTATCATAACTCGCGTGCATACACGTTCATTCGCAGACACGTATATTGCACACCATGGAGGTATGGCTACCAACATGACGTCGGACAAACCCGGCTTTGTATCCATCAAATACAGTGTTCAACCAAGCATATTCGATACAACAAACATCAGTGTTAAGTTCTTTAAAAAAAGAACACCGAATTCCACTTGGCCTGAAAGACATTTGGCCCGGAACTGTTTGCATTATCTACATCTTGCCACGTGGAGGCAGCTTCGTGAGGTACGTTAGATTAGAACGACACATAAACGGACCATCATGGGCCCTTCGATGTCGCCTTGACGGCCAATAGTGACACCGTTAGACTAAAACAGCTCATAAACGTGACTCGAATTACTTGAAATGATCGCATCGCGCGAGCGAAGCGCCAGGAAACGAGTGCGAGGCACGAGAGAGTGCTCAGCGCGAGAGCCCTCCGCAGGAGCAAGTGCGAGAGGGCCCGAAGGGCCCACGAGCACTTGTCATTTCTGAAGAAAAATCATTTTCAAGAAAATTGTTCAGGTATTGATTATCATGCATATTATATTAATCGGATAAAGGAAATACATAGCCGTATTAAGATATATAATTTATAAACATTACTTGGTTTCAGATATAAGCAGTTCTATTGTTCATGATGGGTCTAACAAAAAAACAGGTTGCTGGAGCCTTGACCTGAACCGTTGTTCCTGCTGTGTTGAGATTAACTGGATTTTTAATTTCGGATCAGTCTATTGCCTTTTTTTTTTTTTTTCAAATTCATTTTAGCCGTGACTTCACGCCACGTTTAGTTTGGTAAAATCTCTCGAAACTGGGATACCTCTTGAAAACGAATAATGATGAGCTTTTCACTCTCATCTATCAGTTTATTCAACAAATACATAGTTCAACCATACACATTCGATACGTTTACGATTTGACACCCTGAGAAGTGAAACAAACTTCGGTGTAGTTATGTTCCTTCAAAACAGAACACCGAATGTCACGGCGTGTACGACGTTTGGTCCGGAGCTGATAGCATTACCCACATCTCACCAGGTGGAGGCCGCTCCGTGAGATGTGTTAAACTAGAACAGCACATAAAGGTGACTAGGATTACCTGAAATAATCGCAACGCGAGCGCGACGCGCGAGCAAACGAGTGCGAAGCAGGAGGAAACGAGTGCGAAGCACGACAAAGCGAGCGCGCAGAGAGCCCTCCGCAGGAGCAAGTGAGAGAGGGCCCGATGGGCCAACGAGTACTTGTCACTTCTAAAAATAATAAATCATTTTTAAGAAAATTGTTTAGGTATTGATCACCAGATATATTATTCGGATAAAGAAAATACATATCCGGATTTAGATATGCAATTTCAGAACATTGTTTGGTTTCAGATATACGCAGTTTTATTGTTCATCATGAACAATAAAGTAATCAGGTTGCATGAGCCTTGACCTTATCTGGTTTTCTTGCTATGTTAACTGGATTTTTAATTGATCTATTCCTTTCCTTTTTTAGATTCATATCAGCCATGACTTCACGCCACATTTAGTTACGCAAAATCTCTCAAAACTGATACCTCGTAAAAAGGAGTATTAATGAGCTTTTGACTCACAAACTATCGTATTACCGAGATATGTAATGAATGATCATATTCCTCATTTCCGTGGACATATAGTGCATGACAGCTACAAAAAATGCAGGTTGAAGGAATACTGCATAAATTGCATTAATGTCCTCTGGAGACTGTTTGAATTTTCACGTTAGGAAGAGGGTCATTTGCGACTTTTTTTTTTTTTTTTTTTTTTTTGGTGTGTCTGGATTAAAAAAATGGTCAAGTTTTGTTACGGTAAAAGTATCTGCGTTAGGAATAATTCAAAACTCATATTTGCGTGATCCTAAAAACCGCTCAATTTAAGACGAAAGCTCTATATGTGCAACTTCCAGAAATATACTCTATATTAGTTGCGAAACACTCTCATTTGTATCTAAAATTAAGAGAATATTTCTGAGATTGAAATAATTCCGTCTTGTAGAAATGAAAACAATAACAAGGCTAAATGAGGTAGCAGCTAGGATGAATTCGATTCACAGGTAAAGAAGGCTGGCATTTGAGGGGTTTAGGCCCATAGAGTTTCTTTTGATTAGAGACGCGGAAACAACTTGGAAATTTAGAGATAAAAGATATTATTTTTATCTATATAACTAGGGCTTTAAAGGGCATCGTGAGTCTCATAATCAGATTTAAGAAATGGATTATTTTCCCAGTATGACGGTTCCTGTTATATCGTTATCAATATTTGAAAATGTAAAATTACTCCGAAAGGCATTAAATACTTTACAAAAGAATTATGGTATTGCTTATCAGATATATATTATTTTATTATTCGGATAAACTAAATACATATCCGTAATTAGACATACAGTTTATTAACACTACTTGCTTCCTCACGTATTCCGTTTTATTGTTCACGATGGGTCTAAAAAAAAATCAGGTTACAAAAGCATCGACCAGCACTGTTGTCCCTACCGTGGAGAATTACTGTATTTTATATTTTCAGTGAGTCGATTGGCTTTATTTTTTTTAAATTCATCTTGGCCATGATTCAACGTATAAAAGGTAATGCCAATTGGAAACTAGTTACGGCTAACAGCATCCACTTTGCGCGTTGTTCAAAACTATTTTCCTGGAGTGATGGGTGTATCAAATTATTTTTGGTCGAAATCGATATATATCCAATTTCAACAAATGTACTCAAAATTCATTGCCAAAAACTTCCAATTATTTCCAAGACTCAGATGACGTTTTTGAGGATGAAAAAATCACATTAACAAAAAAATCGATTGACACGTAAAGAAAGCTGGTATCTGTGTTTAACAGAAATAAGCTTCAATTCATGTGGGTGTCACCGAAAGAAGCAAGAACCTTCGAATAGGTATTCTTTTTGTCTCTAGTAGAAGCACTTTAAAATTACATCGAGCCTCCTCACTGAAGGAAAAAAGACAAAAAAACCATAAGCCACATTTCCTTAGGTAAAATCTCTCAAAACTCTAATACCTTGTCGAAAGGAATATGTTTGAGCTTTTGGCTCTCACCTATAAATTTATACGAGAAAGTACAGGGTGACCCAGAAAAATGTTCCACATTTCAAAGGTAAGTGAAAAAAAATGTTTAAAGATAATCAAAATATTATTTGCACATGAAACTTCATTCAATACAGTTTTTGTTCATCATGTTTTAAAGATATTCTCCAAATGGTGGCCGTCATTGTCTATACGCACTTGGAGGCGATTTCTGAATGCTGCCATGGCTCGACGGGTCATGTTGGGTGGAACAGCGGCTATCTCCTGCTGAATAGCAACCTTAAGGGTTTCATGAGTCTGGGGACGAGTATACACTCGTGATTTGAGGTAGCCCCACATACAGCTCGAAAATCATTGCATGCGCTGAGGGAAATGTTTCCTGATCTGGTGATCTCGTTGTGGGACGATGTTGGGTGGCCGGCCCGTTCCCCTGACCTCTCCCTTTGTGATTTTTTTTCTGTGGGGCTTCCTTAAATCACGAGTGAATACTCATCGACCTCAAACTCTTGAAGCCCTTAAGGTTGCTATTCAGCAGGAGATACCCGCTGTCCTACCCGACATGACCCGTCGAGCCATGGCAGCCTTCAGAAATAGCCTCCAGGCGTGTATAGGCAATGACCGCCACCATTTGGAGGATGTCTAAAACACGATGGATAAAAACTGTATTGAATGAAGTTCCAAGTGTGCAAATAACATTTTGGTTATCTTTAACCACTTTTTTTCGTTTACCTTTGAAATTTGGGAGGTTATCCTGGGTCACCCTGAATAAACACAATCGTAATACCAGTTTATATAATAAATTACCATTTTCCTCATTTCCGTAGATATATAGCATTTGGAAGGAACACCTAATGAACTGTGTTAATATCGTCTAGCTTATGTCTGTAGTTTTACGTTAATTCCGAAGGGAGGCAAAGTTCTCTTTCGGAAAAAAAAAAAAAAAAAAGACTAAATGAGGTAATACGTAGGATGAAATCGATTCACAGATCATATGAGGCGGTCATTTGAGGGCTTCAAGCCCATAGAGTTTTCTTTTGTTAGAGACGTACAAATAACTTAGAAATTTAGGGATAAAACGGATATATTTTGTTCTGCATACCTAAGTCTGTAAAATGGCATCTTTAGCCTCCTGATCAAATAAAATTAAATACTTTCGCTGTATGACGGTTCGTGATAGTACCAAGGTGATATAGTAATATCTATATCTATTGTCAAACGCCTCAATCCCGTTTGGGGTGGCCACAAACAAATCGCCTCCAAGTCGTCCTGTCCCCCGCCATTTCACTGCCCTGCTTCCAACTCACACACCCCCTCTCTCATATACCTCTCCACCCCATCCCTCCATCTCATCATCGGCCTCCCCCTCCCTCTTCCCCCCTCAACCTCACTCACATACACTCTCTTCCAGGCTTTCACCCTCCATCTTCTCCACATGGCCAAACCACCTCAGTGTGTTCCTCAGAACGCTTCCTATCACTTCCACATCCACACCACAACGCTCCTTTATATCCTCATTCGTCAGCCTGTCTCTCCATGTGACTCCACAGCTCCTCTTAAATAACTCATTTCCACTGCTTTCACTCTTGAGTCCTTCCAACAACGTCCAAGCTTCACTTCCATACGTTAGAGTTGGTATCACAATACTGTCATGTAACTTTTTCACTTCCATGCTCACTTCTCTGTTTCTTATCACTGCTTTCAAAGAATCAGCAACCTCTCTTCTCTGCTGTACCCTTTCATGCACTTCACTCTCCAAACCTCCATCCTTACTTAAACGTACTCACATTTTCCAATGCCTCACCATCCATCCTCGCTGTACATTCACTGACTTCACCTCTCTCATAGACCATCACTTTACTCTTCCCTACATTCACCTTTAGATTCCGTTTCTTACACTCCCAAACTCATCCACCAAGCCTTGCAGCTTCCCTTCGTCTTCACTCAACAACACAGTATCATCTGCAAACAACAGTACAGGGAGTTTCCAAACACTATCCTCTCTCACCAGGGCCACTCCAATATCCACTACCCTACCTTGTACCTCTTTTATTACCCCATCCATATACAAATTGAACAACCATGGAGACATGACACATCCCTGTTTCAACCCAACCTTCAGAGAAAAATTCACTTAGTTCACCATCCACACGAACTGCAGCCTTAGCACCATCATATATACTCTTCACAGCATTCAACAACTTCCCATCTACTCCATATATTCTTAATACTTTCCACAATCCTTGTCTATCCACCCTGTCATATGCTTTTTCCAAATCCATGAAAGCCGCATACAACTTCTTTACCTTCTCTAGAAACTTTTCCACTAAAGATCTAAGAATGAATATCTGATCTACACAACCTCTTCCCTTCCTAAAACCTCCCTGTTTTTCTCCAACCAATTCCTCTGTGGTTTCTCTCTGTCAGTAAGTATCCTACCTTACACTTTTCCTATTATACTAAGAAGACAAATGCCCCTATGATTACCACAAACTTCTTTTTCCCCTTTTCCTTTGTATAAGGGAATAATTATAAATGACTTCCAATCCTCCGGGACTCTACCTTCCTCCCAGGCCAATCTGCACATCTTCCACATCCATTCTACTACTATCTTTCCCCCATGCTTCAGCATTTCACCACACACCCCATCAATTCCTGGGGCTTTCCCCAATTTAACTTTCTTCATTGCTTCCACAACTTCTATCCTGATTTCTTCCTGTCTTCTCACCTCCCTCCTTCCAGCCATTCCCCTGCCACTTATACTCGCATTACTACCATCCTCTATGTTCAACAATTCCTTAAAGTGTTCTCTCCATCCTCTCACTTTTTCTCCCTTCACTAGTAATCTACCATTTTTATCTTTCACTTCCCTGCTAACTTTACTTCAACCCTGTCTTACTCTTTCACCTCTTTCCAGAACATTTTCTTACAGTCCACCTTACACTCAAATTCCTTCCAAATTCCTCATCCACTCTCTTCTTTCTCTTGCTAATCTTTTCACCTCTTTCTACATATAACTTTCTTTTCCGCCTCTCAACTTCTTCCACGCCCCTATTTCTCATCCATTCATTGTATGCTTTCTTCTTTTGTGCCACAGCCTCTCACCTCTTTCCCTCAAGCTTGCCTCTATTAACGTAAATACGAGGTTTTTACGCTCACTGGCGATTGTGATTTTCTCCTGTAGCAGGATAGCACACACACCACAGTGTGAATCTTGTGTGACTGAGTTATATATATCCAAAAAAAAAATTCCCATAAGGAAAAAATTTCATTTTGAAGGAGGCTAATGTCACGAATCAAATTCGCGACATTTTCCTTTTGTGAGAAACCACGAACTTTAGTGGAAAACTCACTGTGTATCGTTCAGTTAACCGTTTCTCTCTCCATTTCGATGGTATACTTTTTTCAAAACATTCTTCACTGTTTCAAGTGACCGTTCTAATGCACGTCATTAAGTGCTCTACTGAGCGATATTATTGTTCCTATATTGTTCGCCCCTGCTTGCCTCAACCGTTGGCCACGCCCTTCTTCCGGCTGGCCTGGGCATCCTACCCCACACATCGAATTTGGATCAGTCTTTGATATGTCGCGACGGAGTAAGGTTCTGTGTTCCAGTAGTGAGAGTGAGAGAGGTCTTCTAGCACCCAGACTCCACTAGATCTACGGTTCTCCAGGCTCCCACCCTTCCTTGGTGATACGCTACATTGACCAGCATTTCTTTAGTTTTTTTCTTAGTTTTAAAATAATTATTTTAGCTAGCTTTGTGAAAGAGTGAGTGCATTCCGTTAATATTTGAATTCATTTTGCTCCATGTAACGTAAATTTATTTATTTTAATAAATAAATTTAGTTCTTTCCTTTGAGCTTAATTGTTATTCGTGTTTTATTTTACCACGAGCTTCTTTAGTCTATGTTAGCTCGCACAACTTACTTATTTTTCATAACTGTACTTAAAGCAGTTCTCACTTTAATTCTGAAATCCATTTATAGGTGTTAAGCTTCAGCAAAAACCTGTTATTAATATTAAATATTGATTGTCAGGGGGTAAAAACTCTCAGGGGCCTGCAGTAACGACTGTACAGCATTTGTGAGTAATTAATCTCCGCTGTGTACTGTAGAGAGAGACAGAGTTAATTCTCATCTTTTGAGAATCGGCAGTCAGCCGGAATAAAATGGCGATCTATTTGCCATAAATTTATTAATTATTAAAACTTCCATTAAATTTTGGATTACACACACATTCGTAAATTACAAAACCCAGATGACAGAGCGAAAACATAAAATATGTATCTTCCACAAAAGTACTCTTAGAATCACCATCAATTGTTTCTAAATTTCAGAAAATGTTCCTGAGGGTGACAAAATTCCGTCTCGGAAAAAAAAAAATCAACACCATGGCTAAATGAGGTAATACGTAGCATGAAATAGATTCACATGTAAAGAAGGGGTCATATCTGTTGTTTAGGCCCATAGAGTCTCGATTGATTAGACGTGAAAACAACTTGGAAATTTAGGAATAAAACAGATATTTTGATCGTTATAACTAAGACTTTAAAGTGGTATCTTAAGGATCCTTATCAAATGAAAAAATTCAAATATTTTCGCTGCATGACCGTTCGTGTGATGTCATTTCCCATACTTACCAAGGTAAAATCGCTATGAAAGGTGTTGATTATCAGATATATATTATTAGGAAAAAGTAAATACAGAGCCGAACTGAGATATTGAATTCATAAACATTACTTGCTTACTAATATAAAAAGTTTCATTGTTTATGAAGGATCTTAAAGAAATTAGGTTTCAGGTGCGTCGAGCTGAACTGTTGTGACTATCAAAATGAGATTATCAGGATTTTTAATTTCCAATTAATCTCTTGCCTTTCGTTTTAAATACATGTTAACCGTGACATGAATTACAAAAGGTAGGGTAAATTTTGAAAGAGTTACGGATGACACCATTGCTCTGGTATTTTACTGGTGATTGTTATATTTGTATTTTATTTTATTTTTGGTCGAAATCGCTAATTCTCTAGTGTTGAAACACTTTGAAATATTTCCAAAACCCGGAAGACATTTCTAAGGGAGAAAAAATACCAATTACGAAACATATTGTAAAAAGAAATCGATTGAACATGTAAAGAGAGCTGTCAACAGAGGTGTTTAATAAAAATGTTTCAATTCATGCGGGTGTCTCCGAGAGGAGCGAGAAACGTCGAATAAGTATTCTTTCTTTGAAGTGGGATCTTTAAGCTCCTGAACAAATAAAGAAAATTAAATATTTTCGCTGTATGACGGTTCCTGTGAGAGTACCTATATTTACCAAGGTAAAATCACTCTTAAAGGCAAAAAACCCTTTACATGAAAATTGTTACGGTATTGATTGTCAGACGTATGTTACTAGGAATAAGTAAATACATAACCGTACTAAGATATAGATTTTATAAACCTTGTTTCCTCATATACTCAGTTTCATTGTTCATGAAGGGTCTTAAAGAAATCAAGTTGCAACCTGAACTGTTGTGTGCGCCGAACGGAGAATATCTGTATTTTTAATTTCCAATGAGTCTAGTGGCTTTTAATTTATATTCACCATAATCATGACATCACATAATCGAGTGTGCAAACTGTGAACTAGTCGCAGTATCGTTATACAATTTACTATCATTTATAACATTATTCCTCATCTCCGTAGACATATAGTGTATGACAGCTACAAAAAATGCAGGATGAAGAAACAATGAACTGTATTAATGTCGTCTGGAGATTGGAATTTTCCTTTAGGAAGAGGGTTGTTTGTGGCTTTTTATCAGATAAAAAAATATGGTAGTTCTTTTGTTATGGTAAAAGCATCCGCTTTAGGAAAAATTCAAAATTATTATACTTGAGTGATCTTAAAAACAACATTACTTAGGCAGAAAACATTCAATATACGTCTTCCACAAATGTCACTAATTAGCTGGGAAAAACTACAAATTACATCTCAAATCAACAATAAAATTCTGAGGGAGAAAATTCTGTTGGAAAAAAAAATCAAATTCGATTTACAGGTAAAGAAGACTTGCGTAGAGTTTCGTTTGAATAGAGGTGTTAAAAACCTGTATATATATATATATATATATATATATATATATATATATATATATATATATATATATATATAGATATATATATATATATATATATATATATATATATATATATATATATATACAGAGAGAGAGAGAGAGAGAGAGAGAGAGAGAGAATATTCTATCTGTATAACTAGGGCTTTAAATTGGCACCGTGAGCATCCTGATCAAAGTTAAAAGGGATTATTTTCCCAGTATGACGGTTTCATTATCTCGTTATCCATGTTTGCCAAGGTAAAATAACTTCTAAAGAGAATCAATAATATTCAAGAAAATTGTTTATTTACTGATTATCAGATATATTATTCGAATAAAGTAAATACCCCTATTTAGATAGTTCCTAATCATTAATTGGAATCTGAAAAACCCAGTTTTATTGTTCATGATTGGTCTAAAAAAATCAGGTTGCAGGGGCGTTTACCTGAACTGTATATCCTTTTGTGTTGAGATTAACTGGAGTTTTAATTTCCTATCAGTCGCGGTTTTTTTTTTTTTTTTTTTTTTTTTTTTTTTTTTTTTTTTAACGTGGATTCAAGTATAAAAGGTAATGCCAATTGGGAACTATTAACGGCTGATAGCATCCACTCTGGGAGTAGTTCAACCCTATTTTACTAGAGAGATTCCTGTATTTTTATTTTCTGGCGAAATCGCGATATTTGCAACTTCCGCAATGAACCCAAAATTGATTACGAAACCCAGTTTTTTTCAAAACTCAGACGACATTACTGAGGGTGAAAAAATCACTTTTAGGAAATATGTAACTTGATAACGACACATAGAGAGAGCTGTAATCTGAGGCGTTTAAGAATAATAAGTTTGCATTGACATTGGGGTCATCTAAACAAGCGAGAAACTTTGAATGTCTTCTTTTATCGTCGGTAAAGCAAATTAAAATTCCAGAAAAATTGCACATTATGAAAGTTCGTATAACGCCATAAGCCACATTTCTTTAGGTACAATGTCTCAAAAGTGATACCTTTTGAGGAGGAATATTAATGAGCTTTGACTCACCTAAAAATTTATTCGAGAAAATATAAACGCTATCGAAATATCGAGATATATAAATTAATATCAATTATACCATTATTCCTTATCTCCGTAGACATATAGTTGTTGGCAGCAACAAAAAATACACGGTGACGGAACATTGAATGAAATGTATTAATTTCATTGGAGTTTGGACATTTACGTTACGAAGTGGGTAATTTGTGACTTTCATTTGTAGTTTTAACTTCAGATTAAAAAAAAAAATAGGTAAACGTTGTTTCGTTGGAAACTATTCAAAACTTATACTTATCCTAAAAACCAACTAATTGAGGCTGAAAACACTAAATATGAAACCCATAAACGTCCTCTAAATTAGCCTTAAAACACTCCAAATTTGTGTCTACAATTCAGAAAACATTTCTGAGGTCATATAATTCCGTCTCGGGAAAAAAAAAAAATCAATAACATGGCCGTGAGGTTTTTACCACGCATTTTACCTGGTATTTGAGGGGTTTAATCCCAATGAGTTTCGTTTTATTAGAGACGTGGAAACAACTCGGAAATTTAGGGATAAAATGGATACTATGTTCATCAGTATAACTAGGACTTTAAGGTCAAATATCAAAAACAGCATATTTTCGCTGTGTGACAGGTCGTGTGATATCATTACCTATATTTACCAAGGAAAAAACACTATGAAAGAGGATAAATCGTTTACAAGAAAATTGTTAAGGTATTGATTATTAGATGTATATTATTAGGAAAAATTAATTCCTAGCCGAACTGAAGTATGGAATTTATGAACATTACTTGCTTCCTCATATACAATGTTTCATTATTCATGGTGAGTCTTTAAAAAACAAGGCTGCGGGTGCGTCGAGCTGAGCTGTTGTTTGTCTCGAATTGAGACTGTATTTTTCATTTCCAGTGGGATTATTGATTTTTTTTTTTTTTAATTACTCCAGTCCGTGACATTACGTATAATTGGGAATTACTTTCGTCTTATACCCTCCCCTTCGGAGCTAGTTCAAAACTATTTTACCTGAGAGATGGCTGTAAAAACTTATTTTTGGTTGAAATCGCAAAATATGCAAGTTCCACAAATGTACTCAAAAATGATTCCGAAACAATTCCAGTTATTTCCAAACCTCAGAAGAGATTTTTGAAACTAAGAAAATCACATTTAGGAAACATAACAAGAAATCAATTTACACGTAGAGCTGGCATCTGAGGTGTTAAAGAACAATAAGTTTTAATTCATTTCGGGGTAACCGAGACAAGCGAGAAACATTGATTCACGGTTCTTTTTTATCTGCAGTAGAAGCTCTTTAACATTACATCGAGACTCCTCACTGAAAAAAGAAAAAAAAACACATTATGAAGGTTCGTGTTATACCATAAGCCAAATTTCATTAAGTAAAGTCCCTAAAAACTGTGATTCCTCGCGGAAAAGAATATTTATGAGTTTTTGATTCCCTTACAAATTTATACGAAGTATAAAAACTATCACAATACTGATTTATATAATGAATTACCTTCATCTCCGTAGATATAAAGCAGGTTGAAAGAACACTGATCTGTATTAATATGATCTTGGAATTGTTTGTATTTTTATATTAGGAAAATAGTCATTTGACTTTTTTTCATTTTGTAGGGGTAACTTCAGATAAAAAAAAGACGATCAAGTTGTTTTGTTACTGTAAATGCATCAGCTTTAAGGTTAATTCAAAACTATAGTTGTGTGATCCTAGAAACAGATTTATTGATGACGAAAACACTAAATATGCATTTTTAGCAATTGTACTAAAAAACTTTTTCAAACACTCCCAACTATTTCTATAATTCAAAAAACATTTCTGAAGAACAAAATTTTGCCAAAAAAAAAAAAAAAACTGCTAAATGAGGTAAAATGTACGATGAAATCGATTCACAGGTAAAGACGGTTGTCTTTTAATTTGGGACGAATACAACTTGGAAATTATTTTCATCGTATAACTAGGTCTTTAAAATGGCATCTTAAGCCTCCTGATCAAATATAATAATTGGAATATTCTCGACCTGTGACTTTTCGTGTGATACCCTTATCCATATTCACCAAGGTAAAAATCACTTCTAAAAGCAGTAAATTGTTTACTAGAAAAGTGCTGAAGTATTGATTATCAGATATATATTAATCGCATAGAGTAAACACAAAGCGGTACTTAGATATACAGTACTCCTATAATTTTTAAACAATACTTGGTTCATCATTTCGCAGTTGTAATGTTCAGAATCCGTCTAAAAAAAATTAGGTTGAAGGAGCATAGACCTGAACTGATGTGCCTGCCGTCTTGAAATTAACTGGATTTTTAATTTGCGGAGTTCATTGCCTTTCTCTTTATTAATTTCGGCCGTGACAAGGAAAAAAAGTTTGTGCCAATAGGAAATTACAGCTGATAGCATCCGCTTTGCAGATAGTTCAACACTATTTTACCTTAGTGATGGCTCTACAAAGTTATTCTTGGTCGAAATCACAAGATATGCGCTTTCCGGAAATGAACTCAAAGTGGTTGCGGAAAACTCAGTTATTTCCAAAACTCAGAAGACAGTTCTGAAAGTAACAAAATCACAATTACGAAACACATACCAAGAAATCGATTCACATGTAAAGAGAGCTGGCATCTGAGGTGTTTAATAACTATCTATCTATCTTTCTATAGCCCGACGCCCTAATCCCGCAAAGGGTGGCCGCAGACAAAACGCCTCCAAGTCTCTGTCACCCACCATTTGACTACCCTACTACCCAAATACTTGAATGCACTCACATTCTCCATATCCTCACCATCCAACCTCACTGCACACTCTGACTTCATTCCTCTCAAACACCATAACATTACTTTTGTTTAAATCAACTTTCAGATTCCTCCTACACACTGTCCCAAATTCATTCACCAAACCTTGCAACTCCCATTCATCAGCAATACTGTATCATCAGCAAACAGCAACACCGGAATCTTCCAAATCTCACCCTTATTCATTAGAGCCACCCCCACATCCACTGCCCTACCTTGCACCTCCTTTACAACCCCATCCATGTATTTATTAAACAGCCATGGAGACATCACACAACCCTGTTTCAGTCCCACATTGAGATCAAAGAACTCAGCTCACCGTCCACTATCACCGTAGCCCTAGCTCCCTCGTACATACTCTTCACAGCACTGAACAATTTCCCCTCCACTCCATATATTCTTAATATCTTCCACATACCTTGACTATCGATTATCATAAGCTTTCTCCAAGTCCATGAAAGCAGCATACACTTTCCTTCCCTTCTCTAGATACTTCTCCACTAAACACTATTTTGGTTTCTGATATACGCAGTTTTATTGTTTAAGATCGGTCTAAAAAAAAATCAGGTTGCATGAGCCTTGACCTAATCTGTTGTTCCTGCTGTGTTGAGATTAACTGGATTTTTAATTTATTCATATTAGAAATGAGTTCACGCCAAATATAGTTAGGCAAAATCTCTGAAAACATTGATACCTAGTGAAAAGGATTATTGATGAGCTTTGGACTTTCACAGTTTATAGAAGAAAGTATAAACAATATCGCATTATGAATGATTATAATCATTTCCGTGGACAAAAAATTCAAGTAGAAGGAATACCGTATGTCGTATTAATGTCCTCTGGAGACTGGATTTTCACGTTAGGAAAAGGGTCATTTGCGATTTTTTTTTTTTTTTTTTAGTGGTGAGTAGGGATAAAGAAAATGGTCTAGTTTTTTTAGGGTAAAAGTATCTGCGTTAGGAATTGAAAACTATTATATTTGCGTGATCCTAAAAACCGCACAATTTAGGACGAAAACACTATATGTACAACTTCCAGAAATGTACTCTAAATTAGCTGGGAAACACACCCATCAGAGAACAACTCAGAATGAGAAAATTCCGTCTTCTAGAAATGAGGTAACAGGATAAATTCGATTCAAATTTAAAGAAGGCTTGCATTTGAGTGGTTTAGCCCCATATACTTTCGTTTGATTAGAGACGCGGAAACATGGAAATTTAGAGATGAAACTGATATAATTTTTATTTATATAACTAGGGCTTTAAAGTGGCACCGTGAGCCTCCTGATCGGATTTAAGAAATTATTTTCCCAGTATGACGGTTCCTGTTATAACGTTATCCATATTTGAAAAAGTCAGATCACTACGAAAGGCAGTAAATCGATTTCAAGAAAAGTGTGAAGGTATTGATTATCAGATATATAGTATTATATTATTCGGATAAATTAATAAATATCTAATTATACATACAATTTATAAACAATACTTGTTTCCTCACATATTCAGTTTTATTGTTCACGATGGGTCTGAAATAAAAATCAGGTTGCAAGAGCATCGACCTGCACTGTTGTCCCTACCGTGCTGAGAATAACTGACACCCACGTAAATTGAAACTTTCTTCTCTTAAACACCTCAGATACCAGCTTTCTTTATGTTTCAATCGAGTTTTTTTATTTCCTAAATTGGCATTACCTTTTATACGTGGTCATTTTTTCTTTATTGATCTTGGCCATGACTTCACGTATAAAAGGTCATGCCAATTGGAAACTTGTTACGGCTGATAGCATCCACTTTCCGTGTTGTTCAAAACTGGAGTGAT
Source organism: Coenobita brevimanus (assembly GCF_032717465.1). Classification (NCBI taxonomy): domain Eukaryota; kingdom Metazoa; phylum Arthropoda; class Malacostraca; order Decapoda; family Coenobitidae; genus Coenobita; species Coenobita brevimanus. The sequence goes on from NC_137046.1 coordinate 21,523,689, forward strand.
GGCTGTATCAAATTATTTTTGGTCGAAATCGATAAATATCCAATGTCAACAAATGTACTCAAATTTCATTGCGAAAAAAACAATTATTTCTAAAACTCACGACATTTTTTTAGGATCAAAAAATGATATTTCGGAAACATAAAAAAACTCGGTTGAAACATAAATCTGGTATACGAGGTGTTTAGGAGAAGTAAGTTTCAATTCACGTCGGTGTCACCGAAAGAAGTGAGAAACATCGAATAGGAATTCTTTTTCTCTGCAGTAGAACTTTAAAATTACATCGAACCTCACTAAAGGAAGAGAAAAAAAAAGACAACATTATAAAGGTTCGTGTTAAACCATAATCCACATTTCCTTAGGTAAAATCTCTCAAAACTCTGATACCTTGTGGAAATAAATATGTATGAGCTTTTGACTCTCAACTATAAATTTATGAGAAAGTTCAGGGTGACCCAGAGATACCTTTCATATTTCAAAGGCAAGTGAAAAAAATATTATTTGCACATATAGGGTTTTTATTCGTTTTAAAGATGACCTGCTCCAAATGGTGCAAATGGTGGACTTCATTGTCTATACACGCTTGGAGGCGTTTTCTGAATGCTGCCATGGCTCGACGGGTCATGTTGGGTGGAACAGTGGCTATCTCCTGCTGAATAGCAACCTCAAGGGCTTCAAGAGTTTGGGGACGATGAGTATACACTCGTGATGTAAGGTATCCCACACACACAGGTCGATCATTGCATGTGCTGAGGGAAATATTTACGGATCGGGTGATCTCGTTGTGGGACGATGTTGGGTGGCCGGCTCGTTCCTCTGACCTCTCCCTTTGTAATTTTTTTTTTTTCTGGGGCTGCCTTAAATCACAAGTGTACACTCATCGACCTCAAACTCTTGAAGCACTTAATGTTGCTGCTCTGCAGGAGATAGCCGCTGTTCCATCCGACATGACCCGTCGAGCCATGGCAGGCTTCAGAAATCGCCTCCAGGCGTGTATAGACAATGACTCACCATATGGAGGGTCAACTTTAAAAAATGATAAATATATTGAATGGTTTCATGTGTGCAAATGAAACTTTATATAATAAATTATCATATAAATTATCATATAATAAATTATCATGTTCTTCATTTCCCCAGATATAGAGAATTTTGAAGGAACACTGAATGAACTGTTAATATCGTCTAGATGTCTTCTGTAGTTTTACGTTAGGAAGAGGGTCATTTGTGATTTTTTTTTCACTTTTAGTGGTAACGTTAGATAGAGAAATAATGGAAAAGCTGTTTTGCTACGATAAGACCATCCTCTTTAGAAATAATTCAAAACTATTATACTTGACTGATTTTAAAAATAGCATTACTTAGGGCGAAAACACTAAATCTGCATCTTCAACAAAAGAACTCTAAACTAGCTAGGAATCATTCCTAATTACTAAAATTCGTAAAAAGTACCTTTGGAAGACAAAGTTCTCGGAAAAAAAAACCTAAATAGTGTAATAAGTAGGATTAAATTGATTCACTGGCATTTGAGGGTTTTAAGCCCATAGCGTTTTCTTTTGTCAGAGACGTATAAACAACAGAAATTTAGGGACAAAACGGATATATTTTGATCTGTATAACTAAGGCATTAAAATGGCATCTTTCGCCTCCTGATCTAATAAAATTAAATATTATCGCTGTATGACTGTTCATGTGATAGTACACTTCCAATTATTTACAAAACTTGAAGACATTTTTGAGGATGAAAAAAGTATAAGAAATCGATTGACACGTAATGAGAGGTGGCATCTAAGGTTTTTAAGAACAGTAAGTTTGAACTGACCTAGGAGTAAGAAAAAAGAGCGAGAAACATCGAATGAGTACTCTTGTTTCTCACAGCAATTAAAAAAGAGAGAACACTTGCACATTAAAAAAAAAAAAATCTCAAAACTGTGTTACATATTGGAAAGTAATATTTATGTTATACGAGAAAAAATAAACACTCGCAATACCGAATTATTTATTGAATTACCCTGCTTCTCATTTCCGTAGATATATATCAATTTGAAGAAACAGATCTGTATTTTAACTTTGAGATGAGGGTCATTTGTTACATATTTCATATGTAGTGGTAACTTCAGATAAAAAAAAAAAGATCAAGTTGCTTTAGGATTAATATAAAAAACTACCGGTATTATACTTGAGTGATCTTATAAAAAGAATTATTTTGTGCGAAAACAGTAAATATGCATCTTCCACAAAAGTAATCTAAGTTAGCTAGGAATCACTCCTAATTGTCTCTAATATTCACAAAATGATTGAGGGAGACAAAATTCTGTCTCGGAAAGAGATTTCAGTAACAAGGATAAACGAGATAATAGGTAGGATGAAATCGATTCACAGTAAAGAAAGGAGTCTTTTCAGGTGTTTAGGCCCGTCGAATTTCCTTTGATTAGAGACGTGAAAACAACTCGGAAATTTAGGGATAAAACGAATATTATTTAGATTTGTATAACTAAGGCTTTAAAATGGCGTCTTTAGCCTCCTGATGAAATAAAATTAAATATTTTCGCTGTATGATGGTTTGTTTGATATCCTTTACAAGAAAACTGCTGAGGTATTGATTGACAGGTATATATTATTAGGAAAAAGTAAATACATAACCGTACGTAGATATAGAATTTATAAACATATATATATATATATATATATATATATATATATATATATATATATATATATATATAGATATATATATATATAGATATAGATATAGATATAGATATAGATATATATATTTGTATAATTCGCTGAATATGAAACTTCCACAAATGTATCCAAATTTGATTGCGAGGCACTTCCAATTATTTCCAAAATTCAGAAGACATTTTTGACAGAAAAAAAAACGCATTTAGGAAACATATAAGAAATCGATTGACATGAAAAGAGAGCTGTCATCTGAAGTGTTTAAGAATATTAAACTTAAACTGATTTGGGGGTAACCAAAACAAACGAGAAACTTGGAATTAGTTTTTTTTTTAAGCTGCAGTAGAAGCACTTTAAGATTACATCGAGCTTCCTCAATGAAAGTAAAATGAAAGAAAAAGAACACTCACATTATCAAGGTTCGTGTTACACCACAAGCAACATTTCATTACGTAAAATCTCTCAAAACTGTGATACCTAGTGGAAAGGAATATTTACGAGCTTTTGACTCTGACCAACAAATTTTCACGAGAAGTATAAACACTATCGTAATACCGATTTATGTAATAAAATACCATTTTCCTGAACTCCGGACACATATATCAGGTTGAAGGAAAACTGAATGAACTGTATTACTGTTGTCTGAAAGTTGTCTATTTTTTCGTTAGGAAGAGGGTCATTTTTTACCTTTTTTCATTTGTAGTTTTAACTTCAGATTAGAAAGAAGTTGGTCAAGTTGCGATAAAAGCATCTGCCTTAGTAATAATTCAAACCTAATGTGCTTGAGTGATCTTAAAAACAGCATTACTTAGGGGAAAACACAAAATATTTCTCTTCCACTAATGTTCTCTGAATTAGCTAGTAATCAGTCCCAATTGTATCTAAAATTCAGAAAACTTTACTTTGGGAAACAAGAGTCTCTCAAGGAAAAAAAAAAAAAAAAAGGCTAAATGAGGTAATACGTAGGATGAATTCTATCATTTGACGTGTTTAGGCCAATAGAGAATCGTCTGATTAGAGATTTGAAAGCAACTTTGGAAATTTAGAGAACGGATATTATTTTGATCTGTATAATTAAGCATTTAAAGTGACATCTTTAGCTAATTTATAAATTCAATATTTTCCCTGTATGACTGTTCGTGTCGTTACCCATATTTTCCAAGGTAAAATCACTATCCTTGACAAGAAACTTGTTAAGGTAATGATTATTAGATATATATTATTAGGAAAAAGGAAATAACCGTACTGAGATATGGAATTTAAAAACATTATTTGCTCTCATGTACACTGTCTTAAAGAAATAAGACAGCAGGTGCGTCGAGCTGAAGTGTTTTGTCTGCCCAACTGAGAATATCTGTATTTTAAATTTCCACTGAATCTCTTGGCTTTCTTTTTAAATACATCTTAATCTTGACATAAATTATATGAGGTAGTGCAAACTATGAACTAGTTATGGTTGACGTCATTGGCGTTTGGGGTAGTTCAAAACTATTTTACTGGAGAAATAGCTGGATACTTTTTTTTTTTTTTTTGGTCGAAATCGCTAAATCTGCAACTTTAAAAACGAGAAATCGATTCACAGGTAAAGAGAGCTGTCATCTCAGGTGTTTAAGAAAAATAAGATTTAATTGACAAGCGAGAAACTTCGAAAGAGTATTCTCAATTATGTTCATTAGAATCCCATGAAAATTATATCGATCCTCCTGACTGAATGCAAAGAAATAAAAACATGCAAATTATGAATGGTCGTGTTACACCAGAAGCCGTATTTCTTAAGGTGCAATTTCCCAGAACTGTGATCGTGAGAAGGAATATTAATGTGATTTTGACTTTCACCCTAAAAATTTATTCGAGAAAGTATAAATGCCATTGCAGTATTAATATAAATTATCATTTATAACATTATTCCTCATCTACGTAGACATATAGTGCATGACAGCTACAAAAAATTGCAGGATGAAGGAACACTGAAGTGTATTAATTTCTGAAGATTGTTTGGACTCTTACTTTTTCATTTGCAGTTTTAGCGCGTCAACCACAAAAAACGCAGGTTGAAAGAACACTGAATGAACTGTCTTTTATTTCATATGGAATTTTTTTGGACTTTTACGTTAGGAATCCTTACGGCAAAGGATCCACTTTATGAATAATTCAAAACTATTATATCTGAGTGATCCTAAAAATAAAATAATTGAGGCCTTAAAAAGTAAATATCCAACTTCCACAAATGTACTCTAAATTACCTTTGAGTCTATGATTCACAATTTTTCGGAAAAAATAATCAGTAACAAGGCCAAACGAGGTTAAAGGTATAATGAAATCGATTCAAAGGTTTAGAGGGCTGGCCTTTGAGGGGTTTGAGCCCATAGAGTATCGTTCAAGGACGTGGAAACAACTAGAGAATTTAGAGATATATATATTTTCGCAACAGGATAATTCGTGTGATTTCATTACCCATGTTCGCCTAGGTAAAATGACTGAAGTTTACAAGAAAATTAATTATCATATTTATTATTATAAAGTGATATATACATAGCCGTACTGAGATATACAATTTCTAAACCATTACTTGGTTCCTCATACACGCAGTTTTACTGTTCAAGATGGGTCTAAAAATATTAGGTTGCCGGAGTTTTGACTAATTCATTTGTAGTTCACTTCAGATAAAAAAAAAAAAAAAGGGTAAAAGTTGATCCCTTACGGTAAAAGCACCCGGTTTAGAAATAATTCAAAAATATTATGCTCGTTATCCTAGAACTTGAATAATTTAGGACAACACTAAATTTGCAACTTCCATAAACGTACTCTAAACTAGCCTTAAAATACTCCAATTTGTGTCTATAATTCAGAAAATATTTCTGGGGTCAGATAATTCCCTCTCGGAGAAAAAAAAAATCAGTAACAAGGCCAAGTGTGGCAAAAGGTAGGTTTAACCTATTCACAGATTAAGAGGACTGGTATTTGATCTGTTTAAGCCCATAGAGTTTTGTTAGATTAAATACCTGGAAACATCTCCAAAACTTTAAGACATTTCTGAGGATGAGAATTTCACATTCAGCAAACACAAAAAGAAGTCGAATGACACGTAAAGAGACCTAGCATCTGAAGTGTTTCAGAACAAAAAGATTCAATTGATGTTGGACTCACCGAAAAAATGAGAAATTTCTAATTTCTTTCTCATCTGCAGTTGAAGCACTTTAAAATTACATCGATCCCAATTAAGGAATGTAAAAAATAAGAAAATAAAAAATTTGCACATCATTAAGGTCCGTGTTACAATAGAAGCCATATTTCCTTAAGTAAAATCTCTCAAAACTGTGATACCTCGTGAAAAGCAATATTTATGAGGTTTTGACTTTCACCTATCAGTTTATACTAGAACGTAGAAACTATCGCATTACCGAGATATATAACGAATTATCATACTCATTTCCGTGGACATATTGTGTATGACAGCTACAAAATATGCAGGTTGAAGGAATACTGCATGAACTATATTAATGTTTCCTGGAGACTGTACGAAGAGGGTCATTTGCCTTTTTCTTTTTTTATTTTTTGTAATGTTAACACGATTAAAACAAAAACCGTCAAGCTTTGTTACAGTAATAGTATCCGAGTTAGGAATAATTTGGGTGATCCTAAAGATCGACAATTTATCGCGAAAACCAGCAATATGCAACTTCCACAAATGTTCCCTGAACTGGCTGGGAGACATTCCCAATTGTATCAAATATATCGTGAGAAAAATCCGTCGGAGAAAAAAAAAAATACAGTAACAAGGCTAAATGATGTAACAGCTAGGATGAATTCGATTTACAGGTAAAGACGGCAGGTATTTGATGAATTTAAACCCATAGAGTTTCGTTTCATCAGAGATGTGTAAATAACTAGGAAAATAAGAGACAACAAAGATATTATTTTAATATATATAACTAGGGCTTTAAAGTGTTATCGTGAGCCTTTTAATCAAATTTAAGGAATGGACTATTTTCTCAGTATGACGGTTCCTGTCATATCGCTATCCAAATTTGAAAAAAAAAAAAATCGCTTCGAAAGGCATTATATCGTTTTCAAAATTCTTTAGGCATGGAGTATCAGATATATATTGTTACAGTATTAGGATAAAGTAAATAGCCGTACTTAGATATACAACTACTATTACTTCTTCCTCATTTAAGCACTTTTCTTTTTCCTAGTGATTGGTCTAAAAACAATCATACTGCAAGAGCATCGACCTGTTCTGTTTTCCTTACCGTATTGACATTGTGTATTTTATTGCCTTGTTTTTTATTCATCTTGGCAGTGAAATCAAGTATAGAATCTAATGCCAATTGGGATCTACTTACGGCTGCTAGCATCGACTTTTGAGTTTCGAAACTGTTTTACTAGGGTGATGTATCAAATAATTTTTGGTCGAAATCGCAAACCATCCAACTTCATCATAATGTACTCAAAATTAATTTCGAAACACTTCCAATTATTTCCAGAGAAGATATTTTCGAGGATGAATGAATTCCGTTTAGGAAACATATAACAAGAAATCGATTGACACGTAACGAGAGCTGGCACCTGAGGTGTTTAAGAATAGTAAGTTTGAACTGATTTGCTGGTCACCGAAACAAGCGAGAAACTTCGAATGAGTACTTTTTATTATCTGCAGATGGAGCACTTTAAAATAACATCGATCCACCTCACTATAAAAAAAAAAAAAAAAAAAACGTACATTGTGAAGGTTCGTGTTACACCATAAGCCACATTTCCTTAAGTATAACATCTCAAAACTATGACACAGTGAATATTAATATTTACCTTATACGACAAAGTAAAAACACTATCGCAACACCTATTTATAAAATGAATTACTATTTTCCTCATTTCCATAGATATACTGCAATTTGAAGGAACACAATAAACTATTGTCGTATGGATGTTCTTTGTATTTTTCGTTAGGTTAAGGTTCATTTTTACTTTTTTCATTACAGTGGTAACCAGATTTAAAAAAAAAATGGATCAAGTGGTTTTGTTTCGGTTAAAGCAACTGAATAATGAATAATACAAAAGTACCTTTATTATACTTGATATAAAACGCATTCCTTTGGGCTGACACCAAATATTCATATTCAACAAATATACCCTAAGTTAGCTAGTAATCACCCTCAATTGTTTCTAAAATTCAGAAAACGTTCCTGGGGGAGAGAATTCTATCTTGAAAAAAAAAATCGATTCAGGAAAAGAAGAGGGTCATTTCAGATGTTTAGACCCATAAAGTTTCGTTTGATTAGAGACGCAAAAACATATTGGAAATTTGGGGATTATGATCTATATAACCAAGGGTTTAAAGTGGCATCTTTAGTCTCGTGATCAAATAAAAAAATAAGGAATACGTTCTAGGTTCGTGTGATATCGTTACCCATATTTACTATGAAAGGCAATAAATCATTTACAAATATATATTGTTAGGAAAATGTAAATACATAGCCGTACTGAGATATAGAATTTATAAGCATTACATGCTTACTCACATTCTTTTAAGGAAAACAGGTTGCCGGTGCCTCGAGCTGAACTGTTGTGTCTACCGAACTGAGATTATCATGACAATTTCAAATGAATCATTTGTCTTTTATATTCATTGTAATCGTGACATCAATTATAATAGGTAGTGCAAATTCTGAACTTGATTAGGTTGTAGATGAAAACTATTTTTCTTGAGTGATTGTGTATAAACTTTTTTTTTAACATTAATTTTTTGGTCGAAATCGCCAAATATGCAATTTCAACAAATGTACTCAAAATTGTTTGCGAAACTCCCATTTCCTTTCAAAAAAAGACATTTTTCAGAGAAAAAAAAATCGAATTACATGTAGAGAGAGCTGGCATCTGAGGTGTTCAAGAAAAATGTTTCAGTTGATGTGGGGTTCAATGAAACAATAGAAAAATTTCGAATATTTTCTTTTTTATCCGCAATTTAAACACTTAAAAATTACATCGAGCCTCCAAAATGAATGAAAAAAAAAGTATATCATCAAGGTCCTTGTTACAACATAGGCCACATATCATTAGGTGAAATACAAATGTACTCAAAATGTACTCAAAGTACATAGCCATACTTAAATATACAATTTATATATATACATTTAATGAAGTAAAATCTCTCAAAGCTGTGATACCTGTTGGAAAGGAATATTTATGAGTTTTTGACTCTAACCTATAAATTTATTCGAGAAACTGTAATTACTATCGCAGTATCGACTTATATAATAAATTACGATATTCCTCATATCCGTAGACCAGGAACACTGAATAAACTGTATTCATGTCGTGTGGAAATTGTCTATTTGAGCGTTAGGAAGAAGGTCATTATTAACATTTTCTGTTGGTCGTTATTTTGTTACGGTAAAAGTATCCGCTTTCGAAATACTTCAAACCTGTCATACATGTGATCTTAAAAAGAGAATTACTTATGGAGAAAACGCGGAATATTCATCTTCCACAAATGTACTCCGAATTAGCTAGTAATCACTCCCAATTTTCTAAAATTCAGAAAACGTTCTTGGGAAAAAAAAAATCAATAACAAGGCTAAATGAGGTAATACGTAGCATGAAATCGATTCACAGGTAAAGAAGGGGTCATCTCTGTTATTTAGGCCCATAGAGTCTTGATTGATTAGACGTGAAACCAACTTGGAAATTTAGCAATAAAATGAATATTATTTTGATTTTTGTAACTAGGTCTTTAAAGTGGTATCTTGAGGATCCTGATCAAATAAGAAAAGTGGAATATTTTCGCTGTATGATGGTTCGTGTGAAATCATTTCCCATATTCACCAAGGCAAAATAGCCTAACTGAGAATATCTGTATTCTTAATTTCCAATGACTCTAGTGGCTTTTATTTTATATTCACCTTAATCGTGACATCACTTAGTGCAATCCGTGAACTAGTTACGGGTGACAGCATTCGCGTTTGGCCTAGTTCAAAACTATTTTACTGGAGATACAGCTGTAAATTTTCTTTTGTCGAATACGCTATATATGCAACTTCCATAAATGTACTCAAAATTGATTGCGAAACACTTCCAGAAGATATTTCTGGGGATGAAAAATAATTAAGAAATAACAAGAAATACATTCACAGGTAAAGAGAACTTTCCTCTGTGGTGTTTAATAAAAATAAGTATTCATTGACAGTGGTGGTACCGAAAGAAGCGGGAGACTTCCAATGATTATCCTCTTTTACCTTCAGTAGAAGGACATGAAAATTACATCGATCCTCCTGAATTTTTTTTTTTCGCATATTATGAAAAGTCGTATTAAACCAGAACCCATTTTTCAGTAGGTACAATTTCTATAAACTATGATACCTCGTGAGAAGGAATATTAATGTGTTTTTGACTTTCACCTAAAAATTTATTTGTGAAAGTATAAATGCTATCGTAGTATCGAGTTATACAATATATTATCATTTATAACATTATTCCTCATCTCTGTAGACATGTAGTGCATGACAGTGACAAAAACTTCAGGTTGAAGGAAAACTGAATGAATTGTATTAATGCCGTCTGCAGATTGTTTGGATTTTTACGTAAGGAAGAGGGTCGTTTGTGACTTTTTATTTGTGGTCATTACTTCAGATAAAAAAGATGGTCAAGTTGTTTTCTTACTGTAAAAGCATCCAATTAGGGAAAATTCCAAACTATTATACCTGAGTGATCTTAAAAACAGCATTACTTAGGTCGAAAACACTCAATATCCAACTTCAACTGGGAAACACTCCTATTGAATCTAAAATTAACCAAAAAATTCTGGTGGAAAGATAATTTTGTCTTGGAAAAAAAAATCAAATTCGATTTACAAGTAAAGAAGGCTGGCATTAGAGATTCGTTTGATTACAGAAATGTAAACAACCTGGAAATTTAGAGATAAAACGGATATTATTATATCTGTATAACAAGGGCTTTGAAGTGGCACCATGAGCCTCCTGATCAAAGTTAAAAAATGGATTATTTTCCCAGTGTGACGGTTTCATTATCTCATCCATGTTTGCCAATGTAAAATCACTTCTAAAAAGAATGAATCATTTTCAAGAAAATTGTTTAGGTACTGATTATCAGATATATTCGAATAAAGAAAGTACATTGCCCTATTTAGATATGCACTATTGATCCTGTTGTGTTGAAATTAACTGGATTTTTAATTTCCTATCAGTCGATTACCTTGTTTTTATTTATCATTATTATTCACGTTAATCGTGGATGCAAGTATAAGTGAATATCAATTGGGGACTAGTTCGGCTGATAGCATCCACTCTGGGAGTAGTTCAACACTATTTTACTTGAGGGATTTCTGTATTTTTATTTTATGAACCCAAAATTGATTACGAAACTTCTAATTATTTCCAAAACTCAGAAGACAGTTCTGAGGGTGAAAAAATGACATTTAGGAAATATACAACATATCAATTAAAACATAGAGAGAGCTGTAATCTGTTTAAGAACAATAAGTTTGCATTGATGCTCGGGTCATCAAAACAAGCGAGAAGCTTTAAATGAGTATTCTCTTTTATCTTCGGCCGAAGCACATTAAAATTACATTGATCCCCCAAAGTGTATGTATAGGAGGAAAAATTGCACATTATGAAGGTTCGTATTACGCAATAAGCCACATTTCTTTAGGTACAATGTCTCAAAACTGGTATCTCGTGAGAAGGAATATTAATGAGCTTTTGACCCTCACCTAAAAATTTATTCGAGGAAGTATAAACACTATCGAAATACTGATATATATATTTTATTATCATTTATACCATTATTCCTTATCTCCGTAGACATTCAGTGCATGACAGCCTCAACAAATGCAGGTTTGAAGGAATATTGAATGAAATGTATTAATTTCATTGGAGATTGTTTGGACTTACACGTTAGGAAGTGGAAGACTTTCATTTGTAGTTTTAACTTCATATTTAAAAAAAAAAAAGGTAAATGTCTCGTTACGGTAAAATCCTTCGCTATGGGAACTATTGAAAACTTATACTTATCCTAGAAACCGGCTAATTGGGGCCGAAAACACTAAATATGAAACTTCCAGAAACGTCCTCTAAATTAGCCTTAAAACATTCCAATTTGTGTCTAAAATTCACAAAAAATTTCTGAGGTCATAATTTCGTCTCGGGAAATGTACTCAAAAGTTATTCCGAAACAATTTCAGTTATTGCCAAACCTCAGAAGAGATTTCGAGACTAAGAAATCGCATTTAGGAAACATAATAAGAAATCGATTTACACGTAAAGAGAGCTGGCATCTGAGGTGTTTAAGAACAATGTTTTAATTCATTTGGGGGTTACCGAGAGAAGCGAGAAACTTTGTTCTTTTTTATCGAGCCTCCTTACTGAAAAAAAAAAAAAAAAAAACTTGCACATTATGAAGGTTTGTGCCACATTTCGTTGGGTATAATCCCTAAAAACTGTGATAACTCGTGGAAAAGGGTATTTATGAGTTTTTGATTCTCTTACAAATTTATACGAATAGGTATAAACACTATCACAATACTGATTCAGAAAATGAATTGCCATATTCGTCATCTCCGTAGATATAGAGCAGGTTCAAGGAACAGTGAATGATCTGTATTAATAACATATTGGAACTGTTTGTATTTTTATATTAGGAAAAGGTCATTTGTGCCTTTTTTTTTTATTTGTTCAGGAAAAGGTCGTGCCTTTTTTTTTTATTTGTTCAGATAAAAAAAAAAAAGTCAACTTTTGTTACTGTAAATGCATCTGCATCAGGAATAATTCATAACTATAGTTCAGTGATCTTAGAAACGAAAAAAACTAATATGCATATTCAGCAATTGTACTCAAAAATAATTTTAAAACACTCCCAACCATTTCTAAAATTCAGAAAACATTTCTGAAGAACAAGATTTTCCCTCGGGGAAAAAAAAAAAAAGTTAAATGAGGTAATACAATCGATTCAAGGGTTTTTCAAAGGTTTAAGCCCAGAGAGTTTCCTTTAATGTGGGACGTAAAAAACACTTGGAAATGAAAACAACTTGGAAATTTAGGGATAAAACGGTGTTATTTTCATCGGTATAACTAGGTCTTTAACAATGGCATCTTGAGCCTCGTGATCAAATATAATTGGAATATTTTCGCTCCTTGACTTTGTGTGATATCATTATTCATACTCACCACGGTAAAAATCACTCCTAAAAGCAGTTAATTGTTTACTAGAAAAGTGCTAAGGTATTGATTATAAGGACACAGTAAACATATAACGACTTAGATATACTCCTACAATTTATAAACATTACTTAGTTCATCTTATACAAAGTTTTATTGTTCATGATGGGTCTAAAAAAAATTAGGTTGCAGGAACATCGACCTGAACTGTTGTGCCTACCTTGTTGAGATTAACTGGATCTTTAATTTGCGATTTTATTGGCTTTCTCTTTGTTAATTTTGGCCAATTGAGAATTAGTTACACCTGATAGCATCCTCTTCGGGGCTAGTTCGACTATTTTACATGAGTGATGGCTGTACAAACTTATTTTTGGTCGAAATAGCAAAATATTCAACTACCAGAAAAGTACTCAAAAGTGATTGTGAAACATTTTCGAAATTCAGAAATTTCTGAAAGTAAGAAAATCACATTTAGGAAACAAATACCAAGAAATCGATTCACATGTACCGAACGCTGGATCTTAGGTGTTTAAAAACAATAAGTATTAATGAATTTGGGGGTAGCCGACGTAAAGGAGAAACTTCGAATGTTCTTTTTTATCTGCAGTACAAGCACTTTAAAATTACGTCGAGCCTCCTCACTGAAAGTAAAAAGAAAAAAAATACTTGCACATTATAAGGGCAAATCGTCTTAAACCATAAGCCACAATTCTGTAGGTAAAATCTCTCAAAACTGTGATTCCTAGTGGAAGGGAATATTTACGAGCTCTGACTCTCACCTATAAATTTATAGGAGAAAGTATAAAACTGAATGTATACCGATATATTCAATGAATTACCATATTCCACATCCTTGTGGACATTTGATACGTGACAGCTACAAAAATGCAGGGTGAAGGAATACTGTTTGAACTAATACAGTTCATATTGCCTGTAATGTCCTCTGGACATTGTTTGGATTTTTGCGTTAGGAAGAGGGTCATTTCTGACTTTTTTTTTTTTGACAAAAAAATATAGTCATGTTTTGTTACGGAAAAAGTGTCCGCTTTGGGAATGAGTGATCCTAAAAACCACATAATTGAAGGAGAAAAACGTAAATGCGCAACATCCACAAATGTGCTCCAAATTAGTTGGGAAACCATCCTTATTGAATAAAATTCACAACAAATTTCTGAGTGAAATTTCCGTCTCGGAGAAATGGTCAGTAGCAAGGCTAAATGAGGTAACAGCTGAATTAGAATTACAGGTAAAGGAGGCTGCTATTTGAGAGGTTTAAGACCATGGAGTACCGTTTGATTAGACAAGTGTGAACAACCTGAAAACTTTGAGATAACGAGGGCTATAAGTGACACTGTAAGCCTCTTGATCAAAGTTTAAAAATGGATTGTTTTCCCAGAAGCAGTATCCGTGTGTGTGTGTGTGTGTGTGTGTGTGTGTGTGTGTGTGTGTGTGCAGCCGAAAATACGCATTCAAATAACACCAAAATTGGCTCAATAATCACAAAAAATTTGCTGATGTGAAAAAATTTGGTCCCATCACGATTGAAAAACTTTTATATTTATTTAGCGATCAAAGTTTGACCAAAAAACGCCGCTCCCGGCATGAGTACGTCAAATTAGGGTTGCGTTCACCGTAGAGTTTTTTTTTTTGGTTAGACTAGAACAGGACATAAACGGACCATCATGGACGTTAGACTAAACAGCAAAAAAAACGAGACTAAAATTACTTGAAATCATCGCATCGTGCTCGCGAAGCTCCAGGAAACGAGAAGCACGAGGAAAAGAGTGCGAAGCACGAGAAAGTGAACGCGCAGCGCGACAGTCCTCCACAGGGTGCCCTAGGGGCCCACGAGCACTTGTCTAATATACTATAGCAGTAGCCGTGTGTCTGTGTGTGTGTCGGTGTATTTTGAGCAGCCGAAACTATAAATTCAAATCGCACCAAAATTGGCACAAAAATAGCAAAAAACTCGTTGATGTGAAAAACTTGTTCCCATCGACTGAAAAACTTTTACTACATTTAATGAGCGATCAAAATTTTGACCAAAAGACACAGTTCCCGGCACCAGGTAGGTTGCTGTAGAAGAGCGGTTAATATCTTAGACAACTCGGACAACTTGAGCTCCAATCCCGAAGCGAGGTGAGGGCGCCTTTCTTCGGTACGGAGGCGTCCTGGTGCACCAAAATTGGCATGAAAATCGCAGGAAATTCGCTGTTGTCGAAAAACTTGATCCCATATCGATTGATGATTGATGATTCCACCTAAGACCACCTAAAGCCATCACATGACGAAAACCGTGATACATCATGTTTTATCATAACTCGCGTGCATACACGTTCATTCGCAGACACGTATATTGCACACCATGGAGGTATGGCTACCAACATGACGTCGGACAAACCCAGCTTTGTATCCATCAAATACAGTGTTCAACCAAGCATATTCGATACAACAAACATCAGTGTTAAGATCTTTAAAAAAAGAACACCGAATTCCACTTGGCCTGAAAGACATTTGGCCCGGAACTGTTTGCATTATCTACATCTTGCCACGTGGAGGCAGCTTCGTGAGGTACGTTAGATTAGAACGACACATAAACGGACCATCATGGGCCCTTCGATGTCGCCTTGACGGCCAATAGTGACACCGTTAGACTAAAACAGCTCATAAACGTGACTCGAATTACTTGAAATGATCGCATCGCGCGAGCGAAGCGCCAGGAAACGAGTGCGAGGCACGAGAGAGTGCTCAGCGCGAGAGCCCTCCGCAGGAGCAAGTGCGAGAGGGCCCGAAGGGCCCACGAGCACTTGTCATTTCTGAAGAAAAATCATTTTCAAGAAAATTGTTCAGGTATTGATTATCATGCATATTATATTAATCGGATAAAGGAAATACATAGCCGTATTAAGATATATAATTTATAAACATTACTTGGTTTCAGATATAAGCAGTTCTATTGTTCATGATGGGTCTAACAAAAAAACAGGTTGCTGGAGCCTTGACCTGAACCGTTGTTCCTGCTGTGTTGAGATTAACTGGATTTTTAATTTCGGATCAGTCTATTGCCTTTTTTTTTTTTCAAATTCATTTTAGCCGTGACTTCACGCCACGTTTAGTTTGGTAAAATCTCTCGAAACTGGGATACCTCTTGAAAACGAATAATGATGAGCTTTTCACTCTCATCTATCAGTTTATTCAACAAATACATAGTTCAACCATACACATTCGATACGTTTACGATTTGACACCCTGAGAAGTGAAACAAACTTCGGTGTAGTTATGTTCCTTCAAAACAGAACACCGAATGTCACGGCGTGTACGACGTTTGGTCCGGAGCTGATAGCATTACCCACATCTCACCAGGTGGAGGCCGCTCCGTGAGATGTGTTAAACTAGAACAGCACATAAAGGTGACTAGGATTACCTGAAATAATCGCAACGCGAGCGCGACGCGCGAGCAAACGAGTGCGAAGCAGGAGGAAACGAGTGCGAAGCACGACAAAGCGAGCGCGCAGAGAGCCCTCCGCAGGAGCAAGTGAGAGAGGGCCCTGTAGCAGGATAGCACACACACCACAGTGTGAATCTTGTGTGACTGAGTTATATATATCCAAAAAAAAAATTCCCATAAGGAAAAAATTTCATTTTGAAGGAGGCTAATGTCACGAATCAAATTCGCGACATTTTCCTTTTGTGAGAAACCACGAACTTTAGTGGAAAACTCACTGTGTATCGTTCAGTTAACCGTTTCTCTCTCCATTTCGATGGTATACTTTTTTCAAAACATTCTTCACTGTTTCAAGTGACCGTTCTAATGCAGGTCATTAAGTGCTCTACTGAGCGATATTATTGTTCCTATATTGTTCGCCCTGCTTGCCTCAACCGTTGGCCACGCCCTTCTTCCGGCTGGCCTGGGCATCCTACCCCACACATCGAATTTGGATCAGTCTTTGATATGTCGCGACGGAGTAAGGTTCTGTGTTCCAGTAGTGAGAGTGAGAGAGGTCTTCTAGCACCCAGACTCCACTAGATCTACGGTTCTCCAGGCTCCCATCCTTCCTTGGTGATACGCTACATTGACCAGCATTTCTTTAGTTTTTCTCTTAGTTTTATAATAATTATTTTAGCTAGCTTTGTGAAAGAGTGAGTGCATTCCGTTAATATTTGAATTCATTTTCCTCCATGTAACGTAAATTTATTTATTTTAATAAATAAATTTAGTTCTTTCCTTTGAGCTTAATTGTTATTCGTGTTTTATTTCACCACGAGCTTCTTTAGTCTGTTTATGTTAGCTCGCACAACTTACTTATTTTTCATAACTGTACTTAAAGCAGTTCTCACTTTAATTCTGAAATCCATTGTGCTTCAGCAAAAACCTGTTATTAATATTAAACATTGATTGTCAGGGGGTAAAAACTCTCATTGGCCTGCAGTAACGACTGTACAGCATTTGTGAGTAATTAATCTCCGCTGTGTACTGTAGAGAGAGACAGAGTTAATTCTCATCTTTTGAGAATCGGCAGTCAGCCGGAATAAAATGGCGATCTATTTGCCATAAATTTATTAATTATTAAAACTTCCATTAAATTTTGGATTACACACACATTCGTAAATTACAAAACCCAGATGACAGAGCGAAAACATAAAATATGTATCTTCCACAAAAGTACTCTTAGAATCACCATCAATTGTTTCTAAATTTCAGAAAATGTTCCTGAGGGTGACAAAATTCCGTCTCGGAAAAAAAAAAAATCAACACCATGGCTAAATGAGGTAATACGTAGCATGAAATAGATTCACATGTAAAGAAGGGGTCATATCTGTTGTTTAGGCCCATAGAGTCTCGATTGATTAGACGTGAAAACAACTTGGAAATTTAGGAATAAAACAGATATTTTGATCGTTATAACTAAGACTTTAAAGTGGTATCTTAAGGATCCTTATCAAATGAAAAAATTCAAATATTTTCGCTGCATGACCGTTCGTGTGATGTCATTTCCCATACCTACCAAGGTAAAATCGCTATGAAAGGTGTTGATTATCAGATATATATTATTAGGAAAAAGTAAATACAGAGCCGAACTGAGATATTGAATTCATAAACATTACTTGCTTACTAATATAAAAAGTTTCATTGTGTATGAAGGATCTTAAAGAAATTAGGTTTCAAGTGCGTCGAGCTGAACTGTTGTGACTATCAAAATGAGATTATCAGGATTTTTAATTTCCAATTAATCTCTTGCCTTTCGTTTTAAATACATGTTAACCGTGACATGAATTACAAAAGGTAGGGTAAATTTTGAAAGAGTTACGGATGACACCATTGCTCTGGTATTTTATTGGTGATTGTTATTTTTGTATTTTATTTTATTTTTGGTCGAAATCGCTAATTCTCTAGTGTTGAAACACTTTGAAATATTTCCAAAACCCGGAAGACATTTCTAAGGGAGAAAAAATACCAATTACGAAACATATTGTAAAAAGAAATCGATTGAACATGTAAAGAGAGCTGTCAACAGAGGTGTTTAATAAAAATGTTTCAATTCATGCGGGTGTCTCCGAGAGGAGCGAGAAACGTCGAATAAGTATTCTTTCTTTGAAGTGGGATCTTTAAGCTCCTGAACAAATAAAGAAAATTAAATATTTTCGCTGTATGACGGTTCCTGTGAGAGTACCTATATTTACCAAGGTAAAATCACTCTTAAAGGCAAAAAACCCTTTACATGAAAATTGTTACGGTATTGATTGTCAGACGTATGTTACTAGGAATAAGTAAATACATAACCGTACTAAGATATAGATTTTATAAACCTTGTTTCCTCATATACTCAGTTTCATTGTTCATGAAGGGTCTTAAAGAAATCAAGTTGCAACCTGAACTGTTGTATGCGCCGAACGGAGAATATCTGTATTTTTAATTTCCAATGAGTCTAGTGGCTTTTAATTTATATTCACCATAATCATGACATCACATAATCGAGTGTGCAAACTGTGAACTAGTCGCAGTATCGTTATACAGTTTACTATCATTTATAACATTATTCCTCATCTCCGTAGACATATAGTGTATGACAGCTACAAAAAATGCAGGATGAAGAAACAATGAACTGTATTAATGTCGTCTGGAGATTGGAATTTTCCTTTAGGAAGAGGGTTGTTTGTGGCTTTTTATCAGATAAAAAAAATATGGTAGTTCTTTTGTTATGGTAAAAGCATCCGCTTTAGGAAAAATTCAAAATTATTATACTTGAGTGATCTTAAAAACAACATTACTTAGGCAGAAAACACTCAATATACGTCTTCCACAAATGTCACTAATTAGCTGGGAAAAACTACAAATTACATCTAAAATACACAATAAAATTCTGAGGGAGAAAATTCTGTTGGAAAAAAAAATCAAATTCGATTTACAGGTAAAGAAGACTTGCGTAGAGTTTCGTTTGAATAGAGGTGTTAAAAACCTGTATATATATATATATATATATATATATATATATATATATATATATATATATATATATATATATATATATATATATATATATATATATATATACAGAGAGAGAGAGAGAGAGAGAGAGAGAGAGAGAATATTCTATCTGTATAACTAGGGCTTTAAATTGGCACCGTGAGCATCCTGATCAAAGTTAAAAGGGATTATTTTCCCAGTATGACGGTTTCATTATCTCGTTATCCATGTTTGCCAAGGTAAAATAACTTCTAAAGAGAATCAATAATATTCAAGAAAATTGTTTAGGTACTGATTATCAGATATATTATTCGAATAAAGTAAATACCCCTATTTAGATAGTTCCTAATCATTAATTGGAATCTGAAAAACCCAGTTTTATTGTTCATGATTGGTCTAAAAAAAATCAGGTTGCAGGGGCGTTTACCTGAACTGTATATCCTTTTGTGTTGAGATTAACTGGAGTTTTAATTTCCTATCAGTCGCTTTTTTTTTTTTTTTTTTTTTAACGTGGATTCAAGTATAAAAGGTAATGCCAATTGGGAACTATTAACGGCTGATAGCATCCACTCTGGGAGTAGTTCAACCCTATTTTACTAGAGAGATTCCTGTATTTTTATTTTCTGGCGAAATCGCGATATTTGCAACTTCCGCAATGAACCCAAAATTGATTACGAAACCCAGTTTTTTTCAAAACTCAGACGACATTACTGAGGGTGAAAAAATCAGTTTTAGGAAATATGTAACTTGATAACGACACATAGAGAGAGCTGTAATCTGAGGCGTTTAAGAATAATAAGTTTGCATTGACATTGGGGTCATCTAAACAAGCGAGAAACTTTGAATGTCTTCTTTTATCGTCGGTAAAGCAAATTAAAATTCCAGAAATTTGCACATTATGAAAGTTCGTATAACGCCATAAGCCACATTTCTTTAGGTACAATGTCTCAAAAGAGATACCTTTTGAGGAGGAATATTAATGAGCTTTGACTCACCTAAAAATTTATTCGAGAAAATATAAACTCTATCGAAATATCGAGATATATATAGTTGTTGGCAGCAACAAAAAATACACGGTGACGGAACATTGAATGAAATGTATTAATTTCATTGGAGTTTTAACATTTACGTTACGAAGTGGGTAATTTGTGACTTTCATTTGTAGTTTTAACTTCAGATTAAAAAAAAAAATAGGTAAACGTTGTTTCGTTGGAAACTATTCAAAACTTATACTTATCCTAAAAACCAACTAATTGAGGCTGAAAACACTAAATATGAAACCCATAAACGTCCTCTAAATTAGCCTTAAAACACTCCAAATTTGTGTCTACAATTCAGAAAACATTTCTGAGGTCATATAATTCCGTCTCGGGAAAAAAAAAAAAATCAATAACATGGCCGTGAGGTTTTTACCACGTATTTTACCTGGTATTTGAGGGGTTTAATCCCAATGAGTTTCGTTTTATTAGAGACGTGGAAACAACTCGGATATTTAGGGATAAAATGGATACTATGTTCATCAGTATAACTAGGACTTTAAGGTCAAATATCAAAAACAGCATATTTTCGCTGTGTGACAGGTCGTGTGATATCATTACCTATATTTACCAAGGAAAAAACACTATGAAAGAGGATAAATCGTTTACAAGAAAATTGTTAAGGTATTGATTGTTAGATGTATATTATTAGGAAAAATTAATTGCTAGCCGAACTGAAGTATGGAATTTATGAACATTACTTGCTTCCTCATATACAATGTTTCATTATTCATGGTGAGTCTTTCAAAAACAAGGCTGCGGGTGCGTCGAGCTGAGCTGTTGTTTGTCTCGAATTGAGACTGTATTTTTCATTTCCAGTGGGATTATTGATTTTTTTTTTTTTAATTACTCCAGTCCGTGACATTACGTATAATTGGGAATTACTTTCGTCTTATACCCTCCCCTTCGGAGCTAGTTCAAAACTATTTTACCTGAGAGATGGCTGTAAAAACTTATTTTTGGTTGAAATCGCAAAATATGCAAGTTCCACAAATGTACTCAAAAATGATTCCGAAACAATTCCAGTTATTTCCAAACCTCAGAAGAGATTTTTGAAACTAAGAAAATCACATTTAGGAAACATAACAAGAAATCAATTTACACGTAGAGCTGGCATCTGAGGTGTTAAAGAACAATAAGTTTTAATTCATTTCGGGGTAACCGAGACAAGCGAGAAACTTTGATTCACGGTTCTTTTTTATCTGCAGTAGAAGCTCTTTAACATTACATCGAGACTCCTCACTGAAAAAAAAAAAAAAAAAACGCACATTATGAAGGTTCGTGTTACACCATAAGCCAAATTTCATTAGGTAAAGTCCCTAATAACTGTGATTCCTCGCGGAAAAGAATATTTATGAGTTTTTGATTCCCTTACAAATTTATACGAAGTATAAAAACTATCACAATACTGATTCATATAATGAATTACCATAGTCTTCATCTCCGTAGATATAAAGCAGGTTGAAAGAACACTGATCTATAGTAATATCATCTTGGAATTGTTTGTATTTTTATATTAGGAAAATAGTCATTTGACTTTTTTTCATTTGTACGTGTAACTTCAGATAAAAAAAAGACGATCAAGTTGTTTTGTTACTGTAAATGCATCAGCTATAAGGTTAATTCAAAACTATAGTTGTGTGATCCTAGAAACAGATTTATTGATGACGAAAACACTAAATATGCATTTTTAGCAATTGTACTAAAAAACTTTTTCAAACACTCCCAACTATTTCTATAATTCAAAAAACATTTCTGAAGAACAAAATTTTGCCAAAAAAAAAAAAAAACTGCTAAATGAGGTAAAATGTACGATGAAATCGATTCACAGGTAAAGACGGTTGTCTTTTAATTTGGGACGAATACAACTTGGAAATTATTTTCATCGTATAACTAGGTCTTTAAAATGGCATCTTAAGCCTCCTGATCAAATATAATAATTGGAATATTCTCGATCTGTGACTTTTCGTGTGATACCCTTATCCATATTCACCAAGGTAAAAATCACTTCTAAAAGCAGTAAATTGTTTACTAGAAAAGTGCTGAAGTATTGATTATCAGATATATATTAATCGCATAGAGTAAACACAAAGCGGTACTTAGATATACAGTACTCCTATAATTTTTAAACAATACTTGGTTCATCATTTCGCAGTTGTGATGTTCAGAATCCTTCTAAAAAAAATTAGGTTGAAGGAGCATAGACCTGAACTGATGTGCCTGCCGTCTTGAAATTAACTGGATTTTTTAATTTGCGGAGTTCATTGCCTTTCTCTTTATTAATTTCGGCCGTGACAAGGAAAAAAAGTTTGTGCCAATAGGAAATTACAGCTGATAGCATCCGCTTTGCAGATAGTTCAACACTATTTTACCTTAGTGATGGCTCTACAAAGTTATTCTTGGTCGAAATCACAAGATATGCGCTTTCCGGAAATGAACTCAAAGTGGTTGCGGAAAACTCAGTTATTTCCAAAACTCAGAAGACAGTTCTGAAAGTAACAAAATCACAATTACGAAACACATACCAAGAAATCGATTCACATGTAAAGAGAGCTGGCATCTGAGGTGTTTAATAACCATCTATCTATCTTTCTATAGCCCGACGCCCTAATCCCGCAAAGGGTGGCCGCAGACAAAACGCCTCCAAGTCTCTGTCACCCACCATTTGACTACCCTACTACCCAAATACTTGAATGCACTCACATTCTCCATATCCTCACCATCCATCCTCACTGCACACTCTGACTTCATTCCTCTCAAACACCATAACATTACTTTTGTTTAAATCAACTTTCAGATTCCTCCTACACACTGTCCCAAATTCATTCACCAAACCTTGCAACTCCCATTCATCAGCAATACTGTATCATCAGCAAACAGCAACACCGGAATCTTCCAAATCTCACCCTTATTCATTAGAGCCACCCCCACATCCACTGCCCTACCTTGCACCTCCTTTACAACCCCATCCATGTATTTATTAAACAGCCATGGAGACATCACACAACCCTGTTTCAGTCCCACATTGAGATCAAAGAACTCAGCTCACCGTCCACTATCACCGTAGCCCTAGCTCCTTCGTACATACTCTTCACAGCACTGAACAATTTCCCCTCCACTCCATATATTCTTAATATCTTCCACATACCTTGACTATCGATTATCATAAGCTTTCTCCAAGTCCATGAAAGCAGCATACACTTTCCTTCCCTTCTCTAGATACTTCTCCACTAAACACTATTTTGGTTTCTGATATACGCAGTTTTATTGTTTAAGATCGGTCTAAAAAAAAATCAGGTTGCATGAGCCTTGACCTAATCTGTTGTTCCTGCTGTGTTGAGATTAACTGGATTTTTAATTTATTCGTATTAGAAATGAGTTCACGCCAAATATAGTTAGGCAAAATCTCTGAAAACATTGATACCTAGTGAAAAGGATTATTGATGAGCTTTGGACTTTCACAGTTTATAGAAGAAAGTATAAACAATATCGCATTATGAATGATTATAATCATTTCCGTGGACAAAAAATTCAAGTAGAAGGAATACCGTATGTCGTATTAATGTCCTCTGGAGACTGGATTTTCACGTTAGGAAAAGGGTCATTTGCGATTTTTTTTTTTTTTAGTGGTGAGTAGGGATAAAGAAAATGGTCTAGTTTTTTTAGGGTAAAAGTATCTGCGTTAGGAATTGAAAACTATTATATTTGCGTGATCCTAAAAACCGCACAATTTAGGGCGAAAACACTATATGTACAACTTCCAGAAATGTACTCTAAATTAGCTGGGAAACACACCCATCAGAGAACAACTCAGAATGAGAAAATTCCGTCTTCTAGAAATGAGGTAACAGGATAAATTCGATTCAAATTTAAAGAAGGCTTGCATTTGAGGGGATACTTTCGTTTGATTAGAGACGCGGAAACATGGAAATTTAGAGATGAAACTGATATAATTTTTATTTATATAACTAGGGCTTTAAAGTGGCACCGTGAGCCTCCTGATCGGATTTAAGAAATTATTTTCCCAGTATGACGGTTCCTGTTATAACGTTATCCATATTTGAAAAAGTCAGATCACTACGAAAGGCAGTAAATCGATTTCAAGAAAAGTGTGAAGGTATTGATTATCAGATATATAGTATTATATTATTCGGATAAATTAATAAATATCTAATTATACATACAATTTATAAACAATACTTGTTTCCTCACATATTCAGTTTTATTGTTCACGATGGGTCTGAAATAAAAATCAGGTTGCAAGAGCATCGACCTGCACTGTTGTCCCTACCGTGAAGAGAATAACTGACACCCACGTAAATTGAAACTTTCTTCTCTTAAACACCTCAGATACCAGCTTTCTTTATGTTTCAATCGAGTTTTTTTATTTCCTAAATTGGCATTACCTTTTATACGTGGTCATTTTTTCTTTATTGATCTTGGCCATGACTTCACGTATAAAAGGTCATGCCAATTGGAAACTTGTTACGGCTGATAGCATCCACTTTCCGTGTTGTTCAAAACTGGAGTGATGGCTGTATCAAATTATTTTTGGTCGAAATCGATAAATATCCAATGTCAACAAATGTACTCAAATTTCATTGCGAAAAAAACAATTATTTCTAAAACTCACGACATTTTTTTAGGATCAAAAAATGATATTTCGGAAACATAAAAAAACTCGGTTGAAACATAAATCTGGTATACGAGGTATTTAGGAGAAGTAAGTTTCAATTCACGTCGGTGTCACCGAAAGAAGTGAGAAACATCGAATAGGAATTCTTTTTCTCTGCAGTAGAACTTTAAAATTACATCGAACCTCACTAAAGGAAGAGAAAAAAAAAAGACCACATTATAAAGGTTCGTGTTAAACCATAATCCACATTTCCTTAGGTAAAATCTCTCAAAACTCTGATACCTTGTGGAAATAAATATGTATGAGCTTTTGACTCTGAACTATAAATTTATGAGAAAGTTCAGGGTGACCCAGAGATACCTTTCATATTTCAAAGGCAAGTGAAAAAAGAAAAAATATATTTGCACATATAGGGT
>NC_137046.1:21551600-21566067 GCF_032717465.1 Coenobita brevimanus
ATCTGAAGTGTTTAAGAATATTAAACTTAAACTGATTTGGGGGTAACCAAAACAAACGAGAAACTTGGAATTAGTTTTTTTTTTTAAGCTGCAGTAGAAGCACTTTAAGATTACATCGAGCTTCCTCAATGAAAGTAAAATGAAAGAAAAAGAACACTCACATTATCAAGGTTCGTGTTACACCACAAGCAACATTTCATTACGTAAAATCTCTCAAAACTGTGATACCTAGTGGAAAGGAATATTTACGAGCTTTTGACTCTGACCAACAAATTTTCACGAGAAGTATAAACATTATCGTAATACCGATTTATGTAATAAAATACCATTTTCCTGAACTCCGGACACATATATCAGGTTGAAGGAAAACTGAATGAACTGTATTACTGTTGTCTGAAAGTTGTCTATTTTTTCGTTAGGAAGAGGGTCATTTTTTACCTTTTTTCATTTGTTGTTTTAACATCAGATTAGAAAGAAGTTAGTCAAGTTGCGATAAAAGCATCTGCCTTAGGAATAATTCAAACCTAATGTGCTTGAGTGATCTTAAAAACAGCATTACTTAGGGGAAAACACAAAATATTTCTCTTCCACTAATGTTCTCTGAATTAGCTAGTAATCAGTCCCAATTGTATCTAAAATTCAGAAAACTTTACTTTGGGAAACAAGAGTCTCTCAGGGAAAAAAAAAAAAAAAAAAAAGGCTAAATGAGGTAATACGTAGGATGAATTCTATCATTTGAGGTGTTTAGGCCAATAGAGAATCGTCTGATTAGAGATTTGAAAGCAACTTGGAAATTTAGAGAACGGATATTATTTTGATCTGTATAATTAAGCATTTAAAGTGACATCTTTAGCTAATTTATAAATTCAATATTTTCCCTGTATGACTGTTCGTGTCGTTACCCATATTTTCCAAGGTAAAATCAATATCCTTGACAAGAAACTTGTTAAGGTAATGATTATTAGATATATATTATTAGGAAAAAGGAAATAACCGTACTGAGATATGGAATTTAAAAACATTATTTGCTCTCATGTACACTGTCTTAAAGAAATAAGACAGCAGGTGCGTCGAGCTGAAGTGTTTTGTCTGCCCAACTGAGAATATCTGTATTTTAAATTTCCACTGAATCTCTTGGCTTTCTTTTTAAATACATCTTAATCTTGACATAAATTATATGAGGTAGTGCAAACTATGAACTAGTTATGGTTGACGTCATTGGCGTTTGGGGTAGTTCAAAACTATTTTACTGGAGAAATAGCTGGATACTTTTTTTTTTTTTTTTGGTCGAAATCGCTAAATCTGCAACTTTAAAAACGAGAAATCGATTCACAGGTAAAGAGAGCTGTCATCTCAGGTGTTTAAGAAAAATAAGATTTAATTGACAAGCGAGAAACTTCGAAAGAGTATTCTCAATTATGTTCATTTGAATCCCATGAAAATTATATCGATCCTCCTGACTGAATGCAAAGAAATAAAAACATGCAAATTATGAATGGTCGTGTTACACCAGAAGCCGTATTTCTTAAGGTGCAATTTCCCAGAACTGTGATCGTGAGAAGGAATATTAATGTGATTTTGACTTTCACCCTAAAAATTTATTCGAGAAAGTATAAATGCCATTGCAGTATTAATATAAATTATCATTTATAACATTATTTCTCATCTACGTAGACATATAGTGCATGACAGCTACAAAAAATTGCAGGATGAAGGAACACTGAAGTGTATTAATTTCTGAAGATTGTTTGGACTCTTACTTTTTCATTTGCAGTTTTAACGCGTCAACCACAAAAAACGCAGGTTGAAAGAACACTGAATGAACTGTCTTTTATTTCATATGGAATTTTTTTGGACTTTTACGTTAGGAATCCTTACGGCAAAGGATCCGCTTTATGAATAATTCAAAACTATTATACCTGAGTGATCCTAAAAATAAAATAATTGAGGCCTTAAAAATTAAATATCCAACTTCCACAAATGTACTCTAAATTACCTTTGTGTCTATAATTCACAATTTTTCGGAAAAAATAATCAGTAACAAGGCCAAATGAGGTTAAAGGTATAATGAAATCGATTCAAAGGTTTAGAGGGCTGGCCTTTGAGGGTTTTGAGCCCATAGAGTATCGTTTAAGGACGTGGAAACAACTAGAGAATTTAGAGATATATATATTTTCGCAACAGGATAATTCGTGTGATTTCATTACCCATGTTCGCCTAGGTAAAATGACTGAAGTTTACAAGAAAATTAATTATCATGTTTATTATTATAAAGTGATATATACATAGCCGTACTGAGATATACAATTTCTAAACCATTACTTGGTTCCTCATACACGCAGTTTTACTGTTCAAGATGGGTCTAAAAATATTAGGTTGCCGGAGTTTAGACTAATTCATTTGTAGTTCACTTCAGATTAAAAAAAAAAAAGGGTAAAAGTTGATCCCTTACGGTAAAAGCACCCGGTTTAGAAATAATTCAAAAATATTATGCTCGTTATCCTAGAACTTGAATAATTTAGGACAACACTAAATTTGCAACTTCCATAAACGTACTCTAAACTAGCCTTAAAATACTCCAATTTGTGTCTATAATTCAGAAAATATTTCCGGGGTCAGATAATTCCCTCTCGGAGAAAAAAAAAATCAGTAACAAGGCCAAGTGTGGCAAAAGGTAGGTTTAACCTATTCACAGATTAAGAGGACTGGTATTTGATCTGTTTAAGCCCATAGAGTTTTGTTAGATTAAATACCTGGAAACATCTCCAAAACTTTAAGACATTTCTGAGGATGAGAATTTCACATTCAGCAAACACAAAAAGAAGTCGAATGACACGTAAAGAGACCTAGCATCTGAAGTGTTTCAGAACAAAAAGATTCAATTGATGTTGGACTCACCGAAAAAATGAGAAATTTCTAATTTCTTTCTCATCTGCAGTTGAAGCACTTTAAAATTACATCGATCCCAATTAAGGAATGTAAAAAATAAGAAAATAAAAAATTTGCACATCATTAAGGTCCGTGTTACAATAGAAGCCATATTTCCTTAAGTAAAATCTCTCAAAACTGATACCTCGTGAAAAGCAATATTTATGAGGTTTTGACTTTCACCTATCAGTTTATACTAGAACGTAGAAACTATCGCATTACCGAGATATATAACGAATTATCATACTCATTTCCGTGGACATATTGTGTATGACAGCTACAAAATATGCAGGTTGAAGGAATACTGCATGAACTATATTAATGTTTCCTGGAGACTGTTTTGATTTTACTGTACGAAGAGGGTCATTTGCCTTTTTCTTTTTTTATTTTTTGTAATGTTAACACGATTAAAACAAAAACCGTCAAGCTTTGTTACAGTAATAGTATCCGAGTTAGGAATAATTTGGGTGATCCTAAAGATCGCACAATTTATCGCGAAAACCAGCAATATGCAACTTCCACAAATGTTCCCTGAACTGGCTGGGAGACATTCCCAATTGTATCAAATATATCGTGAGAAAAATCCGTCGGAGAAAAAAAAAATACAGTAACAAGGCTAAATGATGTAACAGCTAGGATGAATTCGATTTACAGGTAAAGACGGCAGGTATTTGATGAATTTAAACCCATAGAGTTTCGTTTCATCAGAGATGTGTAAATAACTAGGAAAATAAGAGACAACAAAGATATTATTTTAATATATATATAACTAGGGCTTTAAAGTGTTATCGTGAGCCTTTTAATCAAATTTAAGGAATGGACTATTTTCTCAGTATGACGGTTCCTGTCATATCGCTATCCAAATTTGAAAAGAAAAAAAAAATCGCTTCGAAAGGCATTATATCGTTTTCAAAATTCTTTAGGCATGGAGTATCAGATATATATTGTTACAGTATTAGGATAAAGTAAATAGCCGTACTTAGATATACAACTACTATTACTTCTTCCTCATTTAAGCACTTTTCTTTTTCCTAGTGATTGGTCTAAAAACAATCATACTGCAAGAGCATCGACCTGTTCTGTTTTCCTTACCGTATTGACATTGTGTATTTTATTGCCTTGTTTTATATTCATCTTGGCAGTGAAATCAAGTATAGAATCTAATGCCAATTGGGATCTACTTACGGCTGCTAGCATCGACTTTTGAGTTTCGAAACTGTTTTACTAGGGTGATGTATCAAATTTTTGTTGGTCGAAATCGCAAACCATCCAACTTCATCATATGTACTCAAAATTAATTTCGAAACACTTCCAATTATTTCCAGAGAAGATATTTTCGAGGATGAATGAATCCCGTTTAGGAAACATATAACAAGAAATCGATTGACACGTAACGAGAGCTGGCACCTGAGGTGTTTAAGAATAGTAAGTTTGAACTGATTTGCTGGTCACCGAAACAAGCGAGAAACTTCGAATGAGTACTTTTTATTATCTGCAGATGGAGCACTTTAAAATAACATCGATCCACCTCACTAAAAAAAAAAAAAAAAAAAAAAACGTACATTGTGAAGGTTCGTGTTACACCATAAGCCACATTTCCTTAAGTATAACATCTCAAAACTATGACACAGTGAATATTAATATTTACCTTATACGACAAAGTAAAAACACTATCGCAACACCTATTTATAAAATGAATTACTATTTTCCTCATTTCCATAGATATACTGCAATTTGAAGGAACACAATAAACTGTATTGTCGTATGGATGTTCTTTGTATTTTTCGTTATGATAAGGTTCATTTTTTACTTTTTTCATTTCCAGTGGTAACCAGATTTTAAAAAAAAATGGATCAAGTGGTTTTGTTTCGGTTAAAGCAACTGAATAATGAATAATACAAAAGTACCTATATTATACTTGATATAAAA
This sequence comes from Coenobita brevimanus, assembly GCF_032717465.1. Taxonomy (NCBI): domain Eukaryota; kingdom Metazoa; phylum Arthropoda; class Malacostraca; order Decapoda; family Coenobitidae; genus Coenobita; species Coenobita brevimanus. The sequence continues at coordinate 21,556,458 of NC_137046.1, forward strand.
CGCATTCCTTTGGGCTGACACCAAATATTCATATTCAACAAATATACCCTAAGTTAGCTAGTAATCACCCTCAATTGTTTCTAAAATTCAGAAAACGTTCCTGGGGGAGACAGAATTCTATCTTGAAAAAAAAAAAAATCGATTCAGGAAAAGAAGAGGGTCATTTCAGATGTTTAGACCCATAAAGTTTCGTTTGATTAGAGACGCAAAAACATATTGGAAATTTGGGGATTATGATCTATATAACCAAGGGTTTAAAGTGGCATCTTTAGTCTCGTGATCAAATAAAAAAATAAGGAATACGTTCTAGGTTCGTGTGATATCGTTACCCATATTTACTATGAAAGACAATAAATCATTTACAAATATATATTGTTAGGAAAATGTAAATACATAGCCGTACTGAGATATAGAATTTATAAGCATTACATGCTTACTCACATTCTTTTAAGGAAAACAGGTTGCCGGTGCCTCGAGCTGAACTGTTGTGTCTACCGAACTGAGATTATCATGACAATTTCAAATGAATCATTTGTCTTTTATATTCATTGTAATCGTGACATCAATTATAATAGGTAGTGCAAATTCTTAACTTGCTTAGGTTGTAGATGAAAACTATTTTTCTTGAGTGATTGTGTATAAACCTTTTTTTTAACATTAATTTTTTGGTCGAAATCGCCAAATATGCAATTTCAACAAATGTACTCAAAATTGTTTGCGAAACTCCCATTTCCTTTCAAAAAAGACATTTTTCAGAGAAAAAAAAAATCGAATTACATGTAGAGAGAGCTGGCATCTGAGGTGTTCAAGAAAAATGTTTCAGTTGATGTGGGGTTCAATGAAACAATAGAAAAATTTCGAATATTTTCTTTTTTATCCGCAATTTAAACACTTAAAAATTACATCGAGCCTCCAAAATGAATGAAAAAAAAAGTATATCATCAAGGTCCTTGTTACAACATAGGCCACATATCATTAGGTGAAATACAAATGTACTCAAAATGTACTCAAAGTACATAGCCATACTTAAATATACAATTTATATATATACATTTCCTGAAGTAAAATCTCTCAAAGCTGTGATACCTGTTGGAAAGGAATATTTATGAGTTTTTGACTCTAACCTATAAATTTATTCGAGAAACTGTAATTACTATCGCAGTATCGACTTATATAATAAATTACGATATTCCTCATATCCGTAGACCAGGAACACTGAATAAACTGTATTCATGTCGTGTGGAAATTGTCTATTTGAGCGTTAGGAAGAAGGTCATTATTTACATTTTCTGTTGGTCAAGTTATTTTGTTACGGTAAAAGTATCCGCTTTCGAAATACTTCAAACCTGTCATACATGTGATCTTAAAAAGAGAATTACTTATGGAGAAAACGCGGAATATTCATCTTCCACAAATGTACTCCGAATTAGCTAGTAATCACTCCCAATTTTCTAAAATTCAGAAAACGTTCTTGGGAAAAAAAAATCAATAACAAGGCTAAATGAGGTAATACGTAGCATGAAATCGATTCACAGGTAAAGAAGGGGTCATCTCTGTTATTTAGGCCCATAGAGTCTTGATTGATTAGACGTGAAACCAACTTGGAAATTTAGCAATAAAATGAATATTATTTTGATTTTTGTAACTAGGTCTTTAAAGTGGTATCTTGAGGATCCTGATCAAATAAGAAAAGTGGAATATTTTCGCTGTATGATGGTTCGTGTGAAATCATTTCCCATATTCACCAAGGCAAAATAGCCTAACTGAGAATATCTGTATTCTTAATTTCCAATGACTCTAGTGGCTTTTATTTTATAATCACCTTAATCGTGACATCACTTAGTGCAATCCGTGAACTAGTTACGGGTGACAGCATTCGCGTTTGGCCTAGTTCAAAACTATTTTACTGGAGATACAGCTGTAAATTTTCTTTTGTCGAATTCGCTATATATGCAACTTCCATAAATGTACTCAAAATGATTGCGAAACACTTCCAGAAGATATTTCTGGGGATGAAAAATAATTAAGAAATAACAAGAAATACATTCACAGGTAAAGAGAACTTTCCTCTGTGGTGTTTAATAAAAATAAGTATTCATTGACAGTGGTGGTACCGAAAGAAGCGGGAGACTTCCAATGATTATCCTCTTTTACCTTCAGTAGAAGGACATGAAAATTACATCGATCCTCCTGAATTTTTTTTTTTTTTTCGCATATTATGAAAAGTCGTATTAAACCAGAACCCATTTTTCAGTAGGTACAATTTCTATAAACTATGATACCTCGTGAGAAGGAATATTAATGTGTTTTTGACTTTCACCTAAAAATTTATTTGTGAAAGTATAAAGGCTATCGTAGTATCGAGTTATACAATATATTATCATTTATAACATTATTCCTCATCTCTGTAGACATGTAGTGCATGACAGTGACAAAAACTTCAGGTTGAAGGAAAACTGAATGAATTGTATTAATGCCGTCTGCAGATTGTTTGGATTTTTACGTAAGGAAGAGGGTCGTTTGTGACTTTTTATTTGTGGTCATTACTTCAGATAAAAAAGATGGTCAAGTTGTTTTCTTACTGTAAAAGCATCCAATTAGGGAAAATTCCAAACTATTATACCTGAGTGATCTTAAAAACAGCATTACTTAGGTCGAAAACACTCAATATCCAACTTCAACTGGGAAACACTCCTATTGAATCTAAAATTAACCAAAAAATTCTGGTGGAAAGATAATTTTGTCTTGGAAAAAAAAAAATCAAATTCGATTTACAAGTAAAGAAGGCTGGCATTAGAGATTCGTTTGATTACAGAAATGTAAACAACCTGGAAATTTAGAGATAAAACGGATATTATTATATCTGTATAACAAGGGCTTTGAAGTGGCACCATGAGCCTCCTGATCAAAGTTAAAAAATGGATTATTTTCCCAGTGTGACGGTTTCATTATCTCATCCACGTTTGCCAATGTAAAATCACTTCTAAAAAGAATGAATCATTTTCAAGAAAATTGTTTAGGTACTGATTATCGGATATATTCGAATAAAGAAAGTACATTGCCCTATTTAGATATGCACTATTGATCCTGTTGTGTTGAAATTAACTGGATTTTTAATTTCCTATCAGTCGATTACCTTGTTTTTATTTATCATTATTATTCACGTTAATCGTGGATGCAAGTATAAGTGAATATCAATTGGGGACTAGTTCGGCTGATAGCATCCACTCTGGGAGTAGTTCAACACTATTTTACTTGAGGGATTTCTGTATTTTTATTTTATGAACCCAAAATTGATTACGAAACTTCTAATTATTTCCAAAACTCAGAAGACAGTTCTGAGGGTGAAAAAATGACATTTAGGAAATATACAACATATCAATTAAAACATAGAGAGAGCTGTAATCTGTTTAAGAACAATAAGTTTGCATTGATGCTCGGGTCATCAAAACAAGCGAGAAGCTTTAAAAGGATATTCTCTTTTATCTTCGGCCGAAGCACATTAAAATTACATTGATCCCCCAAAGTGTATGTATAGGAGGAAAAATTGCACATTATGAAGGTTCGTATTACGCAATAAGCCACATTTCTTTAGGTACAATGTCTCAAAACTGGTATCTCGTGAGAAGGAATATTAATGAGCTTTTGACCCTCACCTAAAAATTTATTCGAGGAAGTATAAACACTATCGAAATATTGATATATATATTTTATTATCATTTATACCATTATTCCTTATCTCCGTAGACATTCAGTGCATGACAGCCTCAACAAATGCAGGTTTGAAGGAATATTGAATGAAATGTATTAATTTCATTGGAGGTTGTTTGGACTTACACGTTAGGAAGTGGAAGACTTTCATTTGTAGTTTTAACTTCATATTTAAAAAAAAAAAAAAAGGTAAATGTCTCGTTACGGTAAAATCCTTCGCTATGGGAACTATTGAAAACTTATACTTATCCTAGAAACCGGCTAATTGGGGCCGAAAACACTAAATATGAAACTTCCAGAAACGTCCTCTAAATTAGCCTTAAAACATTCCAATTTGTGTCTAAAATTCACAAAAAATTTCTGAGGTCATAATTTCGTCTCGGGAAATGTACTCAAAAGTTATTCCGAAACAATTTCAGTTATTGCCAAACCTCAGAAGAGATTTCGAGACTAAGAAATCGCATTTAGGAAACATAATAAGAAATCAATTTACACGTAAAGAGAGCTGGCATCTGAGGTGTTTAAGAACAATCTTTTAATTCATTTGGGGGTTACCGAGAGAAGCGAGAAACTTTGATTGTTCTTTTTTATAGAGCCTCCTTACTGAAAAAAAAAAAATATATATACTTGCACATTATGAAGGTTTGTGCCACATTTCGTTGGGTATAATCCCTAAAAACTGTGACAACTCGTGGAAAAGGGAATTTATTAGTTTTTGATTCTCTTACAAATTTATACGAATAGGTATAAACACTATCACAATACTGATTCAGAAAATGAATTACCATATTCGTCATCTCCGTAGATATAGAGCAGGTTCAAGGAACAGTGAATGATCTGAATTAATAACATATTGAAACTGTTTGTATTTTTATATTAGGAAAAGGTCATTTGTGCCTTTTTTTTTTATTTGTTCAGGAAAAGGTCGTGCCTTTTTTTTTTATTTGTTCAGAAAAAAAAAAAGTCAACTTTTGTTACTGTAAATGCATCTGCATCAGGAATAATTCATAACTATAGTTCAGTGATCTTAGAAACGAAAAAAACTAATATTCATATTCAGCAATTGTACTCAAAAATAATTTTAAAACACTCCCAACCATTTCTAAAATTCAGAAAACATTTCTCAAGAACAAGATTTTCCCTCGGAAAAAAGAAAAAAAAAAAAAAGTTAAATGAGGTAATACAATCGATTCAAGGGTTTTTCAAAGGTTTAAGCCCAGAGAGTTTCCTTTAATGTGGGACGTAAAAAACACTTGGAAATGAAAACAACTTGGAAATTTAGGGATAAAACGGTGTTATTTTCATCGGTATAACTAGGTCTTTAACAATGGCATCTTGAGCCTCGTGAACAAATATAATTGGAATATTTTCGCTCCTTGACTTTGTGTGATATCATTATTCATACTCACCACGGTAAAAATCACTCCTAAAAGCAGTTAATTGTTTACTAGAAAAATGCTAAGGTATTGATTATAAGGACACAGTAAACATATAACGACTTAGATATACTCCTACAATTTATAAACATTACTTAGTTCATCTTATACAAAGTTTTATTGTTCATGATGGGTCTAAAAAAAATTAGGTTGCAGGAACATCGACCTGAACTGTTGTGCCTACCTTGTTGAGTTTAACTGGATCTTTAATTTGCGATTTTATTGGCTTTCTCTTTGTTAATTTTGGCCAATTGAGAACTAGTTACACCTGATAGCATCCTCTTCGGGGCTAGTTCGACTATTTTACATGAGTGATGGCTGTACAAACTTATTTTTGGTCGAAATAGCAAAATATTCAACTACCAGAAAAGTACTCAAAAGTGATTGTGAAACATTTTCGAAATTCAGAAATTTCTGAAAGTAAGAAAATCACATTTAGGAAACAAATACCAAGAAATCGATTCACATGTACCGAACGCTGGATCTTAGGTGTTTAAAAACAATAAGTATTAATGAATTTGGGGGTAGCCGACGTAAAGGAGAAACTTCGAATGTTCTTTTTTATCTGCAGTACAAGCACTTTAAAATTACGTCGAGCCTCCTCACTGAAAGTAAAAAGAAAAAAAATACTTGCACATTATAAGGGCAAATCGTCTTAAACCATAAGCCACAATTCTGTAGGTAAAATCTCTCAAAACTGTGATTCCTAGTGGAAGGGAATATTTACGAGCTCTGACTCTCACCTATAAATTTATAGGAGAAAGTATAAAACTGAATGTATACCGATATATTCAATGAATTACCATATTCCACATCCTTGTGGACATTTGATACGTGACAGCTACAAAAATGCAAGGTGAAGGAATACTGTTTGAACTAATACAGTTCATATTGCCTGTAATGTCCTCTGGACATTGTTTTGATTTTTGCGTTAGGAAGAGGGTCATTTCTGACTTTTTTTTTTTTTTGACAAAAAAATATAGTCATGTTTTGTTAAGGAAAAAGTGTCCGCTCTGGGAATGAGTGATCCTAAAAACCACATAATTGAAGGAGAAAAACGTAAATGCGCAACATCCACAAATGTGCTCCAAATTAGTTGGGAAACCATCCTTATTGAAAAAAATTCACAACAAATTTCTGAGTGAAATTTCCGTCTCGGAGAAATGGTCAGTAGCAAGGCTAAATGAGGTAACAGCTGAATTAGAATTACAGGTAAAGGAGGCTGCTATTTGAGAGGTTTAAGACCATGGAGTACCGTTTGATTAGACAAGTGTGAACAACCTGAAAACTTTGAGATAACGAGGGCTATAAGTGACACTGTAAGCCTCTTGATCAAAGTTTAAAAATGGATTGTTTTCCCAGAAGCAGTATCCGTGTGTGTGTGTGTGTGTGTGTGTGTGTGTGCAGCCGAAAATACGCATTCAAATAACACCAAAATTGGCTCAATAATCACAAAAAATTTGATGTGAAAAAATTTGGTCCCATCACGATTGAAAAACTTTTATATTTATTTAGCGATCAAAGTTTGACCAAAAAACGCCGCTCCCGGCATGAGTACGTCAAATTAGGGTTGCGTTCACCGTAGAGTTTTTTTTTTGGGGGGGTTAGACTAGAACAGGACATAAACGGACCATCATGGACGTTAGACTAAACAGCAAAAAAAACGAGACTAAAATTACTTGAAATCATCGCATCGTGCTCGCGAAGCTCCAGGAAACGAGAAGCACGAGGAAAAGAGTGCGAAGCACGAGAAAGTGAACGCGCAGCGCGACAGTCCTCCACAGGGTGCCCTAGGGGCCCACGAGCACTTGTCTAATATACTATAGCAGTAGCCGTGTGTCTGTGTGTGTGTCGGTGTATTTTGAGCAGCCGAAACTATAAATTCAAATCGCACCAAAATTGGCACAAAAATAGCAAAAAACTCGTTGATGTGAAAAACTTGTTCCCATCGACTGAAAAACTTTTACTACATTTAATGAGCGATCAAAATTTTGACCAAAAGACACAGTTCCCGGCACCAGGTAGGTTGCTGTAGAAGAGCGGTTAATATCTTAGACAACTCGGACAACTTGAGCTCCAATCCCGAAGCGAGGTGAGGGCGCCTTTTTTCGGTACGGAGGCGTCCTGGTGCACCAAAATTGGCATGAAAATCGCAGGAAATTCGCTGTTGTCGAAAAACTTGATCCCATATCGATTGATGATTGATGATTCCACCTAAGACCACCTAAAGCCATCACATGACGAAAACCGTGATACATCATGTTTTATCATAACTCGCGTGCATATACGTTCATTCGCAGACACGTATATTGCACACCATGGAGGTATGGCTACCAACATGACGTCGGACAAACCCGGCTTTGTATCCATCAAATACAGTGTTCAACCAAGCATATTCGATACAACAAACATCAGTGTTAAGATCTTTAAAAAAAGAACACCGAATTCCTCTTGGCCTGAAAGACATTTGGCCCGGAACTGTTTGCATTATCTACATCTTGCCACGTGGAGGCAGCTTCGTGAGGTACGTTAGATTAGAACGACACATAAACGGACCATCATGGGCCCTTCGATGTCGCCTTGACGGCCAATAGTGACACCGTTAGACTAAAACAGCTCATAAACGTGACTCGAATTACTTGAAGCGCCAGGAAACGAGTGCGAGGCACGAGAGAGTGCTCAGCGCGAGAGCCCTCCGCAGGAGCAAGTGCGAGAGGGCCCGAAGGGCCCACGAGCACTTGTCATTTCTGAAGAAAAATTATTTTCAAGAAAATTGTTCAGGTATTGATTATCATGCATATTATATTAATCGGATAAAGGAAATACATAGCCGTATTAAGATATATAATTTATAAACATTACTTGGTTTCAGATATAAGCAGTTCTATTGTTCATGATGGGTCTAACAAAAAAACAGGTTGCTGGAGCCTTGACCTGAACGTTGTTCCTGCTGTGTTGAGATTAACTGGATTTTTAATTTCGGATCAGTCTATTGCCTTTTTTTTTTTTTTTTCAAATTCATTTTAGCCGTGACTTCACGCCACGTTTAGTTTGGTAAAATCTCTCGAAACTGGGATACCTCTTGAAAACGAATAATGATGAGCTTTTCACTCTCATCTATCAGTTTATTCAACAAATACATAGTTCAACCATACACAATCGATACGTTTACGATTTGACACCCTGAGAAGTGAAACAAACTTCGGTGTAGTTATGTTCCTTCAAAACAGAACACCGAATGTCACGGCGTGTACGACGTTTGGTCCGGAGCTGATAGCATTACCCACATCTCACCAGGTGGAGGCCGCTCCGTGAGATGTGTTAAACTAGAACAGCACATAAAGGTGACTAGGATTACCTGAAATAATCGCAATGTGAGCGCGACGCGCGAGCAAACGAGTGCGAAGCAGGAGGAAACGAGTGCGAAGCACGACAAAGCGAGCGCGCAGAGAGCCCTCCGCAGGAGCAAGTGAGAGAGGGCCCTGTAGCAGGATAGCACACACACCACAGTGTGAATCTTGTGTGACTGAGTTATATATATCCAAAAAAAAAATTCCCATGAGGAAAAAATTTCATTTTGAAGGAGGCTAATGTCACGAATCAAATTCGCGACATTTTCCTTTTGTGAGAAACCACGAACTTTAGTGGAAAACTCACTGTGTATCGTTCAGTTAACCGTTTCTCTCTCCATTTCGATGGTATACTTTTTTCAAAACATTCTTCACTGTTTCAAGTGACCGTTCTAATGCAGGTCATTAAGTGCTCTACTGAGCGATATTATTGTTCCTATATTGTTCGCCCTGCTTGCCTCAACCGTTGGCCACGCCCTTCTTCCGGCTGGCCTGGGCATCCTACCCCACACATCGAATTTGGATCAGTCTTTGATATGTCGCGACGGAGTAAGGTTCTGTGTTCCAGTAGTGAGAGTGAGAGAGGTCTTCTAGCACCCAGACTCCACTAGATCTACGGTTCTCCAGGCTCCCACCCTTCCTTGGTGATACGCTACATTGACCAGCATTTCTTTAGTTTTTTTCTTAGTTTTAAAATAATTATTTTAGCTAGCTTTGTGAAAGAGTGAGTGCATTCCGTTAATATTTGAATTCATTTTGCTCCATGTAACGTAAATTTATTTATTTTAATAAATAAATTTAGTTCTTTCCTTTGAGCTTAATTGTTATTCGTGTTTTATTTCACCACGAGCTTCTTTAGTCTGTTTATGTTAGCTCGCACAACTTACTTATTTTTCATAACTGTACTTAAAGCAGTTCTCACTTTAATTCTGAAATCCATTGTGCTTCAGCAAAAACCTGTTATTAATATTAAATATTGATTGTCAGGGGGTAAAAACTCTCATTGGCCTGCAGTAACGACTGTACAGCATTTGTGAGTAATTAATCTCCGCTGTGTACTGTAGAGAGAGACAGAGTTAATTCTCATCTTTTGAGAATCGGCAGTCAGCCGGA
>NC_137046.1:21566167-21631167 GCF_032717465.1 Coenobita brevimanus
GTTGTTTGTGGCTTTCTTTTATCAGATAAAAAAATATGGTAGTTCTTTTGTTATGGTAAAAGCATCCGCTTTAGGGAAAATTCAAAATTATTATACTTGAGTGATCTTAAAAACAACATTACTTAGGCAGAAAACACTCAATATACGTCTTCCACAAATGTCACTAATTAGCTGGGAAAAACTACAAATTACATCTAAAATCCACAATAAAATTCTGAGTGAGAAAATTCTGTTGGAAAAAAAAATCAAATTCGATTTACAGGTAAAGAAGACTTGCGTAGTTTCGTTTGAATAGAGGTGTTAAAAACCTGTATATATATATATATATATATATATATATATATATATATATATATATATATATATATATATATATATATATATATATTGTTACATAGCCTATGATTTCATCATCCTTTGTGTAATTTTAACGCACAGTTGCTGCATGTTTGATCACGAGCGTGTTCTGCCTCAGTTCCTCCCTTCTACCGTTATAGTAGAGTAAGTCGTCATTTCTGGAGTTCAAGGCGGGATTGTCAACTCTTTGTCCCCATGGCTTCATTTGCGCGTCCTCTTACAAGTTGTATCAGGCTCTGCCGGCCCCTATATAATGAGCTCAGTCTCTGCATCATAGCCACTTAGATCTGCTCCTCATTTTGTTCACATCTCTGTCCTCCCCTGTACAGATATTATTATTGTGAGTGCTCAAGAAATCTCCAACCATCTAGCAGCTGTGTGTAATTTGAGTATGACTGTTGTTGCATTTTTTCTTGTACTGTATAGCATAAGTTTAATTTGTAGGCCTAGTGAAGTTTTTGTGATTCGTGTGGGGTTCTTTATGTCAGTCATTTTTGATAATAGTTTGTATCTGTAATTATTTATCTGGCATTCACTGAGTATTATCTGGTATCTCATTTTATCAGGGCTGACTTAGATAAATTTACTCTTGCTAATTTCGTGTTAATAGAGGCTATTGCAGTTAACCATATATTTAACCTGTTTATTTGCCATTACATTATCATTATGAGTCCTGAATGTTTTGTTGTTAGTTTGAGCATTAAACTTTAACTTGTAATTTTACATAACTCTTTTGTTTTGAACCTGGAACTTTACGGGACAGTAATGATTTTTAGCATTCTCACTTAAAGTGTACGTTATCTTTCTCTGTTCCGTAACATAAATTTGGCGACCTCATATCAGGATATTCAGGATATTATCATAAGGATATTGTTTGATATTTTGTGACTGTGATATATTCATGATGGCTACTATTTCTACACTTGATGAAGCCAAAGATTTTTTGTCAAATGTGCAAACAGTGTGTGATATAGAAAACAGAACAAAGAATGAAAAGCTTGTTGCTCAACAATTGGGAATTGCTGTTCGCTCTCATCATTCTAAAGATCAAATTGTTGACATGATTAATGAAAGCTTGTTTAATGTAACTCCTCCAAATGAGCAAACGCAGATTGAATTAGCTAAGTTACAGCTAGCCCTGCAGGAGGCCCGTGCTAGGGAGGTTGAGGCACAATTTGAAATTGCTAGGATTCAGGCAGACCATGAGTATCGCATGAAACAAGGTGGAACTGGATCATCTAGCTCTGATGATTTTGATGTGGCTAAAAATGTTAAACTTGTCCCTCCTTTTAATGAATCTGATTTAACAAAGTATTTTCAGTTGTTTGAGAGGGTAGCTACAGGTTTTAATTGGCCTAAAAAGTATTGGCCAGTACTCCTTCAAACTGTTCTCACCGGTAAAGCTCAAGTAACTTATGCATCTTTGCCTCAGGATCAATCTGATAATTATGATGTAGTTAAGAGCTTGATTCTTAAGGCCTATGAGCTTGTTCCTGAAGCTTATAGAGTAAAATTTAGGACAACTTACAAGCAAGATAAGCAATCCCATGTTGAGTATGCAAAAAATCAAAGAAGATTTGTTAGAGCAGTGGTTAAATTCTAAGAATGTGGATTCTGATTTTGACAAATTTAAGCAGATGATTTTGCTGGAGGACTTCAAAAGGTGTATTTATAAAGATGTAAGCCTATATCTTGATGAGAAAAGAATAGATAATTTGTCTGATGCTGCAGTTTCAGCTGATGAGTATGTTCTCACTCACAAGAGATATTCTAGAGAAAAAGGGAAAGCTGAGAGTAAGTACGTTGCCTCTACTCAGAGTACAGGTAACAGGAAAGAGAATAAGGATGATGTTTCTCAGGAAGTAAATACCAGCTTCACCTCTAGATTTCAGAAAAGTAAATGTACTTATTGTAGTAAGCTTGGTCATACTACGGAGAAATGTTTCAGGAGACAGCGTGATGTGAACAAAAAGGAGTCTTTAAATATTCAGTCAATTGGTCTAGTGTCCACCCTTGAGAGTTCCCAGAATTCTTTAACTGAGTTAACTGAACCTGCTTTGAGGGGTAACTTAAATTCTCATGATGGAGCTCCTCTTTTGAGCAGTAACGTGGGTGACACTCTCAAGAGTTCATGTGCTAATTTCCTGTCTGATGGTTTTGTCAGTCCTCTGGACAGTAATGACAGGAAATCAGTTAAAATATATCGTGATACAGGTGCTTGCCAATCCCTTATGCTGACCAGTGTTCTAGGCTCTAATTTTAATTCCTCTGATGAAACTGTAATCTTACAAGGTGTAGGGAATAATTACTTCTCTGTTCCTCTGTGCAGAGTGAATTTAGAGTCTGGTTTTGTTAATGGTTCTGTTATGGTTGGGTTGGTTGAGACACTCCCAATGTCAGGTGTAACTTTCTTACTTGGAAATGATATTGGTGGAAGTCAAGTGTGTCCAGCTCCTCAGTTGTCTAGTGAGCCAGTGGCTGCGTCCCAGGATTGTGATGTCCCTGATGTGTTCCCTGCATGTGCTGTCACTAGGGCTAAGTCTAAAGTTACTGGTGATTTAGAGGATAATGATGATGATGATGTTATCCTAGCTGACACTTTTCTTGCTAATTTGGACCACTCACCAGATGAGGCAGTACCCCGTAGTGTTGATAATTTGTCTCGTCAAGAGTTGGTTGAGTTGCAGGTTGTTGACCCTGAGTTGAAAGGTCTAGCTAACTCTGCTTACAGTGAAGAAGAGTCAGCCGGTGCTTCTACTTGTTATTATGTAAAGTCAGGAGTACTTATGAGGAAGTGGAGACCCCCAACAGCATCAGCCGACTGTGAATGGGAGGTTGTACATCAAGTTGTCATCCCTCGTGTTTGTGGGCAGGATATCATTGGAGTGGCTCATGGTTCCAGTTTGGCAGGGCACCTTGGAGTGAGGAGGGCTGTGGCGCGCATTTTGAAGCACTTCTGCTGGCCAGGTGTCTTCAGGGATGTTTCCTGGTATTGTGAGTCTTGCCACACCTGTCAAGTTGTGGGGAGGTGTGGTCGGGCCGAGGGGGTTGCACCTCTGGTTCCCATTCCTCCTTTTGAGGCGCCTTTCACCCGTGTGTTGGTGGATGTTGTGGGCCCTCTTCCTAAGACTTCTTCAGGATTTTCTTGTGTGTTGACCATGATTGATGTGGCTGCTCGTTGTCCTGAGGCCATTACACTTGGAAGTGTCTCAGCAGAGAGCGTGGTTAAGGAAATGCTAGGGTTCTTCACAAAGTTTGGTCTGCCCAAGGAGGTACAGTCAGACCGGGGAAGTAATTTCATGTCAAACGTTTTCAAGCAGTCTCTGAAAGAGTTGGGCATCACCCAGATCACGTCTTCAGCTTACCATCCCCAGACCCAAGGAGCGTTGGAGAGATATCATCAAACACTCAAATCGATGCTCAAGAAATACTGTTTGGAACATCAGAAAGACTGGGATAAAGGTCTTCCATTCGTTGTGTTTGCTGCAAGAGAATCTCCAAATGAATCACTGGGCTTCTCACCTTTTGAACTACTGTTTGGCCATGAAGTAAGAGGACCCCTTAAGTTACTCAAGGAATGCTGGCTGTCGGAGGAAGATGACGTCAACCTGCTGGAGTATGTGATGAAGTTCAAAGAACGGCTGTCCACTGCTTTACAGCTGGCGAGAGAGAATTTAGAAGCTGCTCAGGAGAAGATGAAGACTTGGTATGATAAGAAGTCCAGGTTACGCCACTTTCAGCCAGGAGATCAGGTTTTGATTCTGCTACCAGTTCATGGGCAACCTCTTCAAGCCAAGTTTAGTGGCCCTTATTTCGTGGAGAAGAAACTCAGTGATGTCAGCTATGTCATCGCCACACCAGATCGTAGAAAGAGCAAGCAACTATGTCACATCAACATGCTAAAGTTATATCACAGGCGGGACGAAAATAATCCAGTCTGCACTGTAGCTGTTCCACCCGAGTCTGCAAGTGAAGCTCTCCCATGCAGTATGAGCCTGAGTGATAGTTTGGGAAGAATCCTGATATCATGAATGATCTCCAGACTAAGCTTTCTCATCTACCACCCAAGGAAAGGCAGGAGTTTTCGGCATTACTGCAGGAGTACCCGCAAGTGTTCCGTGCCACTCCAGGAAGAACCACTGTGTTGATGCATGATGTCGATGTTGAAGACGCAAAGCCAATTAAATTGCCTCCTTACCGTGTGAACCCAGTGAAAGTTCCTCTCATCCAGAAGGAGCTTGGCTACCTGTTGGACCACAAGATGATTGAGCCCTGTCAGAGCGAGTGGAGTTCTCCTGTCACTCTAGTCCCTAAGCCAGGTGGGTCACAGAGGCTTTGCATCGACTACAGACGTGTTAATCAGATAACCAAAACAAACACTTACCCTCTCCCTCGTGTGGAAGATTGGATAGACAAGATCGGAAAGGCTAGGTACATAAGTAAGTTTGATTTGTTAAAGGGATACTGGCAAGTACCTATGACTGAACGTGCTAGGAAGATCTCATTTTTTGTAACATTAGGAAAGACCTTTGCATGGTCTGTAATGCCATATACAGATTGTTTTAGAGTAATAAGAAATTTCCTTTGTAAATTTCTTTTTTCTTTGTGGGGAGGTGTTACATAGCCTATGATTTCATCATCCTTTGTGTAATTTTAACGCACAGTTGCTGCATGTTTGATCACGAGCGTGTTCTGCCTCAGTTCCCCCCTTCTACCGTTATAGTAGAGTAAGTCGTCATTTCTGGAGTTCAAGGCGGGATTGTCAACTCTTTGTCCCCATGGCTTCATTTGCGCGTCCTCTTACAAGTTGTATCAGGCTCTGCCGGCCCCTATATAATGAGCTCAGTCTCTGCATCATAGCCACTTAGATCTGCTCCTCATTTTGTTCACATCTCTGTCCTCCCCTGTACAGATATTATTATTGTGAGTGCTCAAGAAATCTCCAACCATCTAGCAGCTGTGTGTAATTTGAGTATGACTGTTGTTGCATTTTTTCTTGTACTGTATAGCATAAGTTTAATTTGTAGGCCTAGTGAAGTTTTTGTGATTCGTGTGGGGTTCTTTATGTCAGTCATTTTTGATAATAGTTTGTATCTGTAATTATTTATCTGGCATTCACTGAGTATTATCTGGTATCTCATTTTATCAGGGCTGACTTAGATAAATTTACTCTTGCTAATTTCGTGTTAATAGAGGCTATTGCAGTTAACCATATATTTAACCTGTTTATTTGCCATTACATTATCATTATGAGTCCTGAATGTTTTGTTGTTAGTTTGAGCATTAAACTTTAACTTGTAATTTTACATAACTCTTTTGTTTTGAACCTGGAACTTTACGGGACAGTAGTGATTTTTAGCATTCTCACTTAAAGTGTACGTTATCTTTCTCTGTTCCGTAACAATATCTATATATATATATATATATATATATATATATATATATATATATATATATATATATATATAGAGAGAGAGAGAGAGAGAGAGAGAGAGAGAGAGAGAGAGAGAGAGAGAGAGAATATTCTATCTGTATAACTAGGGCTTTAAATTGGCACCGTGAGCATCCTGATCAAAGTTAAAAGGGATTATTTTCCCAGTATGACGGTTTCATTATCTCGTTATCCATGTTTGCCAAGGTAAAATAACTTCTAAAGAGAATCAATAATATTCAAGAAAATTTTTTAGGTACTGATTATCAGATATATTATTCGAATAAAGTAAATACCCCTATTTAGATAGTTCCTAATCATTAATTGGAATCTGAAAAACCCAGTTTTATTGTTCATGATTGGTCTAAAAAAATCAGGTTGCAGGGGCGTTTACCTGAACTGTATATCCTTTTGTGTTGAGATTAACTGGAGTTTTAATTTCCTATCAGTCGCTTTTTTTTTTTTTTTTTTTTTTTAACGTGGATTCAAGTATAAAAGGTAATGCCAATTGGGAACTATTAACGGCTAATAGCATCCACTCTGGGAGTAGTTCAACCCTATTTTACTAGAGAGATTCCTGTATTTTTATTTTCTGGCGAAATCGCGATATTTGCAACTTCCGCAATGAACCCAAAATTGATTACGAAACCCAGTTTTTTTCAAAACTCAGACGACATTACTGAGGGTGAAAAAATCACTTTTAGGAAATATGTAACTTGATAACGACACATAGAGAGAGCTGTAATCTGAGGCGTTTAAGAATAATAAGTTTGCATTGACATTGGGGTTATCTAAACAAGCGAGAAACTTTGAATGTCTTCTTTTATCGTCGGTAAAGCAAATTAAAATTCCAGAAAAATTGCACATTATGAAAGTTCGTATAACGCCATAAGCTACATTTCTTTAGGTACAATGTCTCAAAAGTGATACCTTTTGAGGAGGAATATTAATGAGCTTTGACTCACCTAAAAATTTATTCGAGAAAATATAAACGCTATCGAATTATCGAGATATATAAATTAATATCAATTATGCCATTATTCCTTATCTCCGTAGACATATAGTTTTTGGCAGCAACAAAAAATACACGGTGACGGAACATTGAATGAAATGTATTAATTTCATTGGAGTTTGGACATTTACGTTACGAAGTGGGTAATTTGTGACTTTCATTTGTAGTTTTAACTTCAGATTAAAAAAAAAAAATAGGTAAACGTTGTTTCGTTGGAAACTATTCAAAACTTATACTTATCCTAAAAACCAACTAATTGAGGCTGAAAACACTAAATATGAAACCCATAAACGTCCTCTAAATTAGCCTTAAAACACTCCAAATTTGTGTCTACAATTCAGAAAACATTTCTGAGGTCATATAATTCCGTCTCGGGAAAAAAAAAAAATATCAATAACATGGCCCTGAGGTTTTTACCACGCATTTTACCTGGTCTTTGAAGGGTTTAATCCCAATGAGTTTCGTTTTATTAGAGACGTGGAAACAACTCGGAAATTTAGGGATAAAATGGATACTATGTTCATCAGTATAACTAGGACTTTAAGGTCAAATATCAAAAACAGCATATTTTCGCTGTGTGACAGGTCGTGTGATATCATTACCTATATTTACCAAGGAAAAAACACTATGAGAGAGGATAAATCGTTTACAAGAAAATTGTTAAGGTACTGATTATTAGATGTATATTATTAGGAAAAATTAATTCCTAGCCGAACTGAAGTATGGAATTTATGAACATTACTTGCTTCCTCATATACAATGTTTCATTATTCATGGTGAGTCTTTAAAAAACAAGGCTGCGGGTGCGTCGAGCTGAGCTGTTGTTTGTCTCGAATTGAGACTGTATTTTTCATTTCCAGTGGGATTATTGATTTTTTTTTTTAAATTACTCCAGTCCGTGACATTACGTATAATTGGGAATTACTTTCGTCTTATACCCTCCCCTTCGGAGCTAGTTCAAAACTATTTTACCTGAGAGATGGCTGTAAAAACTTATTTTTGGTTGAAATCGCAAAATATGCAAGTTCCACAAATGTACTCAAAAATGATTCCGAAACAATTCCAGTTATTTCCAAACCTCAGAAGAGATTTTTGAAACTAAGAAAATCACATTTATTAAACATAACAAGAAATCAATTTACACGTAGAGCTGGCATCTGAGGTGTTAAAGAACAATAAGTTTTAATTCATTTCGGGGTAACCGAGACAAGCGAGAAACTTTGATTCACGGTTCTTTTTTATCTGCAGTAGAAGCTCTTTAACATTACATCGAGACTCCTCACTGAAAAAAAAAAAAAACGCACATTATGAAGGTTCGTGTTACACCATAAGCCAAATTTCATTAGGTAAAGTCCCTAATAACTGTGATTCCTCGCGGAAAAGAATATTTATGAGTTTTTGATTCCCTTACAAATTTATACGAAGTATAAAAACTATCACAATACTGATTTATATAATGAATTACCATAGTCTTCATCTCCGTAGATATAAAGCAGGTTGAAAGAACACTGATCTGTATTAATATCATCTTGGAATTGTTTGTATTTTTATATTAGGAAAATAGTCATTTGACTTTTTTTCATTTGTAGGGGTAACTTCAGATAAAAAAAAGACGATCAAGTTGTTTTGTTACTGTAAATGCATCAGCTTTAAGGTTAATTCAAAACTATAGTTGTGTGATCCTAGAAACAGATTTATTGATGACGAAAACACTAAATATGCATTTTTAGCAATTGTACTAAAAAACTTTTTCAAACACTCCCAACTATTTCTATAATTCAAAAAACATTTCTGAAGAACAAAATTTTGCCAAAAAAAAAAAAAAACTGCTAAATGAGGTAAAATGTACGATGAAATCGATTCACAGGTAAAGACGGTTGTCTTTTAATTTGGGACGAATACAACTTGGAAATTATTTTCATCGTATAACTAGGTCTTTAAAATGGCATCTTAAGCCTCCTGATCAAATATAATAATTGGAATATTCTCGACCTGTGACTTTTCGTGTGATACCCTTATCCATATTCAACAAGGTAAAAATCACTTCTAAAAGCAGTAAATTGTTTACTAGAAAAGTGCTGAAGTATTGATTATCGGATATATATTAATCGCATAGAGTAAACACAAAGCGGTACTTAGATATACAGTACTCCTATAATTTTTAAACAATACGTGGTTCATCATTTCGCAGTTGTAATGTTCAGAATCCGTCTAAAAAAAATTAGGTTGAAGGAGCATAGACCTGAACTGATGTGCCTGCCGTCTTGAAATTAACTGGATTTTTAATTTGCGGAGTTCATTGCCTTTCTCTTTATTAATTTCGGCCGTGACAAGGAAAAAAAGTTTGTGCCAATAGGAAATTACAGCTGATAGCATCCGCTTTGCAGATAGTTCAATACTATTTTACCTTAGTGATGGCTCTACAAAGTTATTCTTGGTCGAAATCACAAGATATGCGCTTTCCGGAAATGAACTCAAAGTGGTTGCGGAAAACTCAGTTATTTCCAAAACTCAGAAGACAGTTCTGAAAGTAACAAAATCACAATTACGAAACACATACCAAGAAATCGATTCACATGTAAAGAGAGCTGGCATCTGAGGTGTTTAATAACTATCTATCTATCTTTCTATAGCCCGACGCCCTAATCCCGCAAAGGGTGGCCGCAGACAAAACGCCTCCAAGTCTCTGTCACCCACCATTTGACTACCCTACTACCCAAATACTTGAATGCACTCACATTCTCCATATCCTCACCATCCAACCTCACTGCACACTCTGACTTCATTCCTCTCAAACACCATAACATTACTTTTGTTTAAATCAACTTTCAGATTCCTCCTACACACTGTCCCAAATTCATTCACCAAACCTTGCAACTCCCATTCATCAGCAATACTGTATCATCAGCAAACAGCAACACCGGAATCTTCCAAATCTCACCCTTATTCATTAGAGCCACCCCCACATCCACTGCCCTACCTTGCACCTCCTTTACAACCCCATCCATGTATTTATTAAACAGCCATGGAGACATCACACAACCCTGTTTCAGTCCCACATTGAGATCAAAGAACTCAGCTCACCGTCCACTATCACCGTAGCCCTAGCTCCCTCGTACATACTCTTCACAGCACTGAACAATTTCCCCTCCACTCCATATATTCTTAATATCTTCCACATACCTTGACTATCGATTATCATAAGTTTTCTTTAAGTCCATGAAAGCAGCATACACTTTCCTTCCCTTCTCTAGATACTTCTCCACTAAACACTATTTTGGTTTCTGATATACGCAGTTTTATTGTTTAAGATCGGTCTAAAAAAAAATCAGGTTGCATGAGCCTTGACCTAATCTGTTGTTCCTGCTGTGTTGAGATTAACTGGATTTTTAATTTATTCATATTAGAAATGAGTTCACGCCAAATATAGTTAGGCAAAATCTCTGAAAACATTGATACCTAGTGAAAAGGATTATTGATGAGCTTTGGACTTTCACAGTTTATAGAAGAAAGTATAAACAATATCGCATTATGAATGATTATAATCATTTCCGTGGACAAAAAATTCAAGTAGAAGGAATACCGTATGTCGTATTAATGTCCTCTGGAGACTGGATTTTCACGTTAGGAAAAGGGTCAATTGCGATTTTTTTTTTTTTTTTTTTAGTGGTGAGTAGGGATAAAGAAAATGGTCTAGTTTTTTTAGGGTAAAAGTATCTGCGTTAGGAATTGAAAACTATTATATTTGCGTGATGCTAAAAACCGCACAATTTAGGACGAAAACACTATATGTACAACTTCCAGAAATGTACTCTAAATTAGCTGGGAAAGACACCCATCAGAGAACAACTCCGAATGAGAAAATTCCGTCTTCTAGAAATGAGGTAACAGGATAAATTCGATTCAAATTTAAAGAAGGCTTGCATTTGAGTGGTTTAGCCCCATATACTTTCGTTTGATTAGAGACGCGGAAACATGGAAATTTAGAGATGAAACTGATATAATTTTTATTTATATAACTAGGGCTTTAAAGTGGCACCGTGAGCCTCCTGATCGGATTTAAGAAATTATTTTCCCAGTATGACGGTTCCTGTTATAACGTTATCCATATTTGAAAAAGTCAGATCACTACGAAAGGCAGTAAATCGATTTCAAGAAAAGTGTGAAAGTATTGATTATCAGATATATAGTATTATATTATTCGGATAAATTAATAAATATCTAATTATACATACAATTTATAAACAATACTTGTTTCCTCACATATTCAGTTTTATTGTTCACGATGGGTCTGAAATAAAAATCAGGTTGCAAGAGCATCGACCTGCACTGTTGTCCCTACCGTGCTGAGAATAACTGACACCCACGTAAATTGAAACTTTCTTCTCTTAAACACCTCAGATACCAGCTTTCTTTATGTTTCAATCGAGTTTTTTTATTTCCTAAATTGGCATTACCTTTTATACGTGGTCATTTTTTCTTTATTGATCTTGGCCATGACTTCACGTATAAAAGGTCATGCCAATTGGAAACTTGTTACGGCTGATAGCATCCACTTTCCGTGTTGTTCAAAACTGGAGTGATGGCTGTATCAAATTATTTTTGGTCGAAATCGATAAATATCCAATGTCAACAAATGTACTCAAATTTCATTGCGAAAAAAACAATTATTTCTAAAACTCACGACATTTTTTTAGGATCAAAAAATGATATTTCGGAAACATAAAAAAAACTCGGTTGAAACATAAATCTGGTATACGAGGTGTTTAGGAGAAGTAAGTTTCAATTCACGTCGGTGTCACCGAAAGAAGTGAGAAACATCGAATAGGAATTCTTTTTCTCTGCAGTAGAACTTTAAAATTACATCGAACCTCACTAAAGGAAGAGAAAAAAAAAAAGACCACATTATAAAGGTTCGTGTTAAATCATACTCCACATTTCCTTAGGTAAAATCTCTCAAAACTCTGATACCTTGTGGAAATAAATATGTATGAGCTTTTGACTCTCAACTATAAATTTATGAGAAAGTTCAGGGTGACCCAGAGATACCTTTCATATTTCAAAGGCAAGTGAAAAAAAAAAAATTATTTGCACATATAGGGTTTTTATTCGTTTTAAAGATGACCTGCTCCAAATGGTGCAAATGGTGGACTTCATTGTCTATAAACGCTTGGAGGCGTTTTCTGAATGCTGCCATGGCTCGACGGGTCATGTTGGGTGGAACAGTGGCTATCTCCTGCTGAATAGCAACCTGAAGGGCTTCAAGAGTTTGGGGACGATGAGTATACACTCGTGATGTAAGGTATCCCACACACACAGGTCGATCATTGCATGCGCTGAGTTAAATATTTACGGATCGGGTGATCTCGTTGTGGGACGATGTTGGGTGGCCGGCTCGTTCCTCTGACCTCTCCCTTTGTAATTTTTTTTTTCTGGGGCTACCTTAAACACAAGTGTACACTCATCGACCTCAAACTCTTGAAGCACTTAATGTTGCTGCTCTGCAGGAGATAGCCGCTGTTCCATCCGACATGACCCGTCGAGCCATGGCAGGCTTCAGAAATCGCCTCCAGGCGTGTGTAGACAATGACTCACCATATGGAGGGTCAACTTTAAAAAATGATAAATATATTGGATGGTTTCATGTGTGCAAATGAAACTTTATATAATAAATTATCATATAAATTATCATATAATAAATTATCATGTTCTTCATTTCCCCAGATATAGAGAATTTTGAAGGAACACTGAATGAACTGTTAATATCGTCTAGATGTCTTCTGTAGTTTTACGTTAGGAAGAGGGTCATTTGTGATTTTTTTTCACTTTTAGTGGTAACGTTAGATAGAGAAATAATGGAAAAGCTGTTTTGCTACGATAAGACCACCCTCTTTAGAAATAATTCAAAACTATTATACTTGACTGATTTTAAAAATAGCATTACTTAGGGCGAAAACACTAAATCTGCATCTTCAACAAAAGAAATCTAAACTAGCTAGGAATCATTCCTAATTACTAAAATTCGTAAAAAGTACCTTTGGAAGACAAAGTTCTCGGAAAAAAAAACCTAAATAGTGTAATAAGTAGGATTAAATTGATTCACTGGCATTTGAGGGTTTTAAGCCCATAGCGTTTTCTTTTGTCAGAGACGTATAAACAACAGAAATTTAGGGACAAAACGGATATATTTTGATCTGTATAACTAAGGCATTAAAATGGCATCTTTCGCCTCCTGATCTAATAAAATTAAATATTATCGCTGTATGACTGTTCATGTGATAGTACACTTCCAATTATTTACAAAACTTGAAGACATTTTTGAGGATGAAAAAAGTATAAGAAATCGATTGACACGTAATGAGAGGTGGCATCTAAGGTTTTTAAAAGAACAGTAAGTTTGAACTGACCTACGAGTAAGAAAAAAGAGCGAGAAACATCGAATGAGTACTCTTGTTTCTCACAGCAATTAAAAAAGAGAGAACACTTGCACATTAAAAAAAAAAATCTCAAAACTGTGTTACATATTGGAAAGTAATATTTATGTTATACGAGAAAAAATAAACACTCGCAATACCGAATTATTTATTGAATTACCCTGCTTCTCATTTCCGTAGATATATATCAATTTGAAGAAACAGATCTGTATTTTAACTTGGAGATGAGGGTCATTTGTTACATATTTCGTATGTAGTGGTAACTTCAGATAAAAAAAAATCAAGTTGCTTTAGGATTAATATAAAAAACTACCGGTATTATACTTGAGTGATCTTATAAAAAAATTATTTTGTGCGAAAACAGTAAATATGCATCTTCCACAAAAGTAATCTAAGTTAGCTAGGAATCACTCCTAATTGTCTCTAATATTCACAAAATGATTGAGGGAGACAAAATTCTGTCTCGGAAAGAGATTTCAGTAACAAGGATAAACGAGATAATAGGTAGGATGAAAGGAGTCTTTTCAGGTGTTTAGGCCCGTCGAATTTCCTTTGATTAGAGACGTGAAAACAACTCGGAAATTTAGGGATAAAACGAATATTATTTAGATTTGTATAACTAAGGCTTTAAAATGGCGTCTTTAGCCTCCTGATGAAATAAAATTAAATATTTTCGCTGTATGATGGTTTGTTTGATATCCTTTACAAGAAAACTGCTGAGGTATTGATTGACAGGTATATATTATTAGGAAAAAGTAAATACATAACCGTACGTAGATATAGAATTTATAAACATTTTATATATATATATATATATATATATATATATATATATATTTGTATAATTCGCTGAATATGAAACTTCCACAAATGTATCCAAATTTGATTGCGAGGCACTTCCAATTATTTCCAAAATTCAGAAGACATTTTTGACAGAAAAAAAAACGCATTTAGGAAACATATAAGAAATCGATTGACATGAAAAGAGAGCTGTCATCTGAAGTGTTTAAGAATATTAAACTTAAACTGATTTCGGGGTAACCAAAACAAACGAGAAACTTGGAATTAGTTTTTTTTTTAAGCTGCAGTAAAGCACTTTAAGATTACATCAAGCTTACTCAATGAAAGTAAAATGAAAGAAAAAGAATACTCACATTATCAAGGTTCGTGTTACACCACAAGCAACATTTCATTACGTAAAATCTCTCAAAACTGTGATACCTAGTGGAAAGGAATATTTACGAGCTTTTGACTCTGACCAACAAATTTTCACGAGAAGTATAAACACTGTCGTAATACCGATTTATGTAATAAAATACCATTTTCCTGAACTCCGGACACATATATCAGGTTGAAGGAAAACTGAATGAACTGTATTACTGTTGTCTGAAAGTTGTCTATTTTTTCGTTAGGAAGAGGGTCATTTTTTACCTTTTTTCATTTGTAGTTTTAACTTCAGATTAGAAAGAAGTTGGTCAAGTTGCGATAAAAGCATCTGCCTTAGTAATAATTCAAACCTAATGTGCTTGAGTGATCTTAAAAACAGCATTACTTAGGGGAAAACACAAAATATTTCTCTTCCACTAATGTTCTCTGAATTAGCTAGTAATCAGTCCCAATTGTATCTAAAATTCAGAAAACTTTACTTTGGGAAACAAGAGTCTCTCAGGAAAAAAAAAAAAAAATTCTAAATGAGGTAATACGTAGGATGAATTCTATCATTTGAGGTGTTTAGGCCAATAGAGAATCGTCTGATTAGAGATTTGAAAGCAACTTGGAAATTTAGAGAACGGATATTATTTTGATCTGTATAATTAAGCATTTAAAGTGACATCTTTAGCTAATTTATAAATTCAATATTTTCCCTGTATGACTGTTCGTGTCGTTGCCCATATTTTCCAAGGTAAAATCACTATCCTTGACAAGAAACTTGTTAAGGTAATGATTATTAGATATATATTATTAGGAAAAAGGAAATAACCGTACTGATATATGGAATTTAAAAACATTATTTGCTCTCATGTACACTGTCTTAAAGAAATAAGACAGCAGGTGCGTCGAGCTGAAGTGTTTTGTCTGCCCAATTGAGAATATCTATATTTTAAATTTCCACTGAATCTCTTGGCTTTCTTTTTAAATACATCTTAATCTTGACATAAATTATATGAGGTAGTGCAAACTATGAACTAGTTATGGTTGACGTCATTGGCGTTTGGGGTAGTTCAAAACTATTTTACTGGAGAAATAGCTGGATACTTTTTTTTTTTTTTTTGGTCGAAATCGCTAAATCTGCAACTTTAAAAACGAGAAATCGATTCACAGGTAAAGAGAGCTGTCATCTCAGGTGTTTAAGAAAAATAAGATTTAATTGACAAGCGAGAAACTTCGAAAGAGTATTCTCAATTATGTTCATTAGAATCCCATGAAAATTATATCGATCCTCCTGACTGAATGCAAAGAAATAAAAACATGCAAATTATGAATGGTCGTGTTACACCAGAAGCCGTATTTCTTAAGGTGCAATTTCCCAGAACTGTGATCGTGAGAAGGAATATTAATGTGATTTTGACTTTCACCCTAAAAATTTATTCGAGAAAGTATAAATGCCATTGCAGTATTAATATAAATTATCATTTATAACATTATTCCTCATCTACGTAGACATATAGTGCATGACAGCTACAAAAAATTGCAGAATGATGGAACACTGAAGTGTATTAATTTCTGAAGATTGTTTGGACTCTTACTTTTTCATTTGCAGTTTTAGCGCGTCAACCACAAAAAACGCAGGTTGAAAGAACACTGAATGAACTGTCTTTTATTTCATATGGAATTTTTTGGACTTTTACGTTAAGAATCCTTACGGCAAAGGATCCGCTTTATGAATAATTCAAAACTATTATACCTGAGTGATCCTAAAAATAAAATAATTGAGGCCTTAAAAAGTAAATATCCAACTTCCACAAATGTACTCTAAATTACCTTTGTGTCTATAATTCACAATTTTTCGGAAAAAATAATCAGTAACAAGGCCAAATGAGGTTAAAGGTATAATGAAATCGATTCAAAGGTTTAGAGGGCTGGCCTTTGAGGGGTTTGAGCCCATAGAGTATCGTTTAAGGACGTGGAAACAACTAGAGAATTTAGAGATATATATATTTTCGCAACAGGATAATTCGTGTGATTTCATTACCCATGTTCGCCTAGGTAAAATGACTGAAGTTTACAAGAAAATTAATTATCATATTTATTATTATAAAGTGATATATACATAGCCGTACTGAGATATACAATTTCTAAACCATTACTTGGTTCCTCATACACGCAGTTTTACTGTTCAAGATGGGTCTAAAAATATTAGGTTGCCGGAGTTTTGACTAATTCATTTGTAGTTCACTTCAGATTAAAAAAAAAAAGGGTAAAAGTTGATCCCTTACGGTAAAAGCACCCGGTTTAGAAATAATTCAAAAATATTATGCTCGTTATCCTAGAACTTGAATAATTTAGGACAACACTAAATTTGCAACTTCCATAAACGTACTCTAAACTAGCCTTAAAATACTCCAATTTGTGTCTATAATTCAGAAAATATTTCCGGGGTCAGATAATTCCCTCTCGAAGAAAAAAAAAATCAGTAACAAGGCCAAGTGTGGCAAAAGGTAGGTTTAACCTATTCACAGATTAAGAGGACTGGTATTTGATCTGTTTAAGCCCATAGAGTTTTGTTAGATTAAATACCTGGAAACATCTCCAAAACTTTAAGACATTTCTGAGGATGAGAATTTCACATTCAGCAAACACAAAAAGAAGTCGAATGACACGTAAAGAGACCTAGCATCTGAAGTGTTTCAGAACAAAAAGATTCAATTGATGTTGGACTCACCGAAAAAATGAGAAATTTCTAATTTCTTTCTCATCTGCAGTTGAAGCACTTTAAAATTACATCGATCCCAATTAAGGAATGTAAAAAATAAGAAAATAAAAAATTTGCACATCATTAAGGTCCGTGTTACAATAGAAGCCATATTTCCTTAAGTAAAATCTCTCAAAACTGTGATACCTCGTGAAAAGCAATATTTATGAGGTTTTGACTTTCACCTATCAGTTTATACTAGAACGTAGAAACTATCGCATTACCGAGATATATAACGAATTATCATACTCATTTCCGTGGACATATTGTGTATGACAGCTACAAAATATGCAGGTTGAAGGAATACTGCATGAACTATATTAATGTTTCCTGGAGACTGTTTTGATTTTACTGTACGAAGAGGGTCATTTGCCTTTTTCTTTTTTTATTTTTTGTAATGTTAACACGATTAAAACAAAAACCGTCAAGCTTTGTTACAGTAATAGTATCCGAGTTAGGAATAATTTGGGTGATCCTAAAGATCGCACAATTTATCGCGAAAACCAGCAATATGCAACTTCCACAAATGTTCCCTGAACTGGCTGGGAGACATTCCCAATTGTATCAAATATATCGTGAGAAAAATCCGTCGGAGAAAAAAAAAAAAAATACAGTAACAAGGCTAAATGATGTAACAGCTAGGATGAATTCGATTTACAGGTAAAGACGGCAGGTATTTGATGAATTTAAACCCATAGAGTTTCGTTTCATCAGAGATGTGTAAATAACTAGGAAAATAAGAGACAACAAAGATATTATTTTAATATATATAACTAGGGCTTTAAAGTGTTATCGTGAGCATTTTAATCAAATTTAAGGAATGGACTATTTTCTCAGAATGACGGTTCCTGTCATATCGCTATCCAAATATGAAAAAAAAAAAAATCGCTTCGAAAGGCATTATATCGTTTTCAAAATTCTTTAGGCATGGAGTATCAGATATATATTGTTACAGTATTAGGATAAAGTAAATAGCCGTACTTAGATATACAACTACTATTACTTCTTCCTCATTTAAGCACTTTTCTTTTTCCTAGTGATTGGTCTAAAAACAATCATACTGCAAGAGCATCGACCTGTTCTGTTTTCCTTACCGTATTGACATTGTGTATTTTATTGCCTTGTTTTTTATTCATCTTGGCAGTGAAATCAAGTATAGAATCTAATGCCAATTGGGATCTACTTACGGCTGCTAGCATCGACTTTTGAGTTTCGAAACTGTTTTACTAGGGTGATGTATCAAATAATTTTTGGTCGAAATCGCAAACCATCCAACTTCATCATATGTACTCAAAATTAATTTCGAAACACTTCCAATTATTTCCAGAGAAGATATTTTCGAGGATGAATGAATCCCGTTTAGGAAACATATAACAAGAAATCGATTGACACGTAACGAGAGCTGGCACCTGAGGTGTTTAAGAATAGTAAGTTTGAACTGATTTGCTGGTCACCGAAACAAGCGAGAAACTTCGAATGAGTACTTTTTATTATCTGCAGATGGAGCACTTTAAAATAACATCGATCCACCTCACTAAAAAAAAAAAAAAAAAAAAAAAAAACGTACATTGTGAAGGTTCGTGTTACACCATAAGCCACATTTCCTTAAGTATAACATCTCAAAACTATGACACAGTGAATATTAATATTTACCTTATACGACAAAGTAAAAACACTATCGCAACACCTATTTATAAAATGAATTACTATTTTCCTCATTTCCGTAGATATACTGCAATTTGAAGGAACACAATAAACTGTATTGTCGTATGGATGTTCTTTGTATTTTTCGTCAGGATAAGGTTCATTTTTTACTTTTTTCATTTCCAGTGGTAACCAGATAAAAAAAAAATGGATCAAGTGGTTTTGTTTCGGTTAAAGCAACTGAATAATGAATAATACAAAAGTACCTTTATTATACTTGATATAAAACGCATTCCTTTGGGCTGACACCAAATATTCATATTCAACAAATATACCCTAAGTTAGCTAGTAATCACCCTCAATTGTTTCTAAAATTCAGAAAACGTTCCTGGGGGAGAGAATTCTATCATGAAAAAAAAAAACGATTCAGGAAAAGAAGAGGGTCATTTCAGATGTTTAGACCCATAAAGTTTCGTTTGATTAGAGACGCAAAAACATATTGGAAATTTGTGGATTATGATCTATATAACCAAGGGTTTAAAGTGGCATCTTTAGTCTCGTGATCAAATAAAAAAATAAGGAATACGTTCTAGGTTCGTGTGATATCGTTACCCATATTTACTATGAAAGGCAATAAATCATTTACAAATATATATTGTTAGGAAAATGTAAATACATAGCCGTACTGAGATATAGAATTTATAAGCATTACATGCTTACTCACATTCTTTTAAGGAAAACAGGTTGCCGGTGCCTCGAGCTGAACTGTTGTGTCTACCGAACTGAGATTATCATGACAATTTCAAATGAATCATTTGTCTTTTATATTCATTGTAATCGTGACATCAATTATAATAGGTAGTGCAAATTCTGAACTTGCTTAGGTTGTAGGTGAAAACTATTTTTCTTGAGTGATTGTGTAAAACTTTTTTTTTAACAAATTTTTTGGTCGAAATCGCCAAATATGCAATTTCAACAAATGTACTGAAAATTGTTTGCGAAACTCCCATTTCCTTTCAAAAAAGACATTTTTCAGAGAAAAAAAAAATCGAATTACATGTAGAGAGAGCTGGCATCTGAGGTGTTCAAGAAAAATGTTTCAGTTGATGTGGGGTTCAATGAAACAATAGAAAAATTTCGAATATTTTCTTTTTTATCCGCAATTTAAACACTTAAAAATGACATCGAGCCTCCAAAATGAATGAAAAAAAAAGTATATCATCAAGGTCCTTGTTACAACATAGGCCACATATCATTAGGTGAAATACAAATGTACTCAAAATGTACTCAAAGTACATAGCCGTACTTAAATATACAATTTATATATATACATTTCCTGAAGTAAAATCTCTCAAAGCTGTGATACCTGTTGGAAAGGAATATTTATGAGTTTTTGACTCTAACCTATAAATTTATTCGAGAAACTGTAATTACTATCGCAGTATCGACTTATATAATAAATTACGATATTCCTCATATCCGTAGACCAGGAACACTGAATAAACTGTATTCATGTCGTGTGGAAATTGTCTATTTGAGCGTTAGGAAAATGGTCATTATTAACATTTTCTGTTGGTCAAGTTATTTTCTTACGGTAAAAGTATCCGCTTTCGAAATACTTCAAACCTGTCATACATGTGATCTTAAAAAGAGAATTACTTATGGAGAAAACGCGGAATATTCATCTTCCACAAATGTACTCCGAATTAGCTAGTAATCACTCCCAATTTTCTAAAATTCAGAAAACGTTCTTGGGAAAAAAAAAATCAATAACAAGGCTAAATGAGGTAATACGTAGCATGAAATCGATTCACAGGTAAAAAAGGGGTCAGCTCTGTTATTTAGGCCCATAGAGTCTTGATTGATTAGACGTGAAACCAACTTGGAAATTTAGCAATAAAATGAATATTATTCTGATTTTTGTAACTAGGTCTTTAAAGTGGTATCTTGAGGATCCTGATCAAATAAGAAAAGTGGAATATTTTCGCTGTATGATGGTTCGTGTGAAATCATTTCCCATATTCACCAAGGCAAAATAGCCTAACTGAGAATATCTGTATTCTTAATTTCCAATGACTCTAGTGGCTTTTATTTTATAATCACCTTAATCGTGACATCACTTAGTGCAATCCGTGAACTAGTTACGGGTGACAGCATTCGCGTTTGGCCTAGTTCAAAACTATTTTACTGGAGATACAGCTGTAAATTTTCTTTTGTCGAATTCGCTATATATGCAACTTCCATAAATGTACTCAAAATTGATTGCGAAACACTTCCAGAAGATATTTCTGGGGATGAAAAATAATTAAGAAATAAAAAAGAAATACATTCACAGGTAAAGAGAACTTTCCTCTGTGGTGTTTAATAAAAATAAGTATTCATTGACAGTGGTGGTACCGAAAGAAGCGGGAGACTTCCAATGATTATCCTCTTTTACCTTCAGTAGAAGGACATGAAAATTACATCGATCCTCCTGAATTTTTTTTTTTTCGCATATTATGAAAAGTCGTATTAAACCAGAACCCATTTTTCAGTAGGTACAATTTCTATAAACTATGATACCTCGTGAGAAGGAATATTAATGTGTTTTTGACTTTCACCTAAAAATTTATTTCTGAAAGTATTAATGCTATCGTAGTATCGAGTTATACAATATATTATCATTTATAACATTATCCCTCATCTCTGTAGACATGTAGTGCATGACAGTGACAAAAACTTCAGGTTGAAGGAAAACTGAATGAATTGTATTAATGCCGTCTGCAGATTGTTTGGATTTTTACGTAAGGAAGAGGGTCGTTTGTGACTTTTTATTTGTGGTCATTACTTCAGATAAAAAAGATGGTCAAGTTGTTTTCTTACTGTAAAAGCATCCAATTAGGGAAAATTCCAAACTATTATACCTGAGTGATCTTAAAAACAGCATTACTTAGGTCGAAAACACTCAATATCCAACTTCAACTGGGAAACACTTCTATTGAATCTAAAATTAACCAAAAAATTCTGGTGGAAAGATAATTTTGTCTTGGAAAAAAAAAATCAAATTCGATTTACAAGTAAAGAAGGCTGGCATTAGAGATTCGTTTGATTACAGAAATGTAAACAACCTGGAAATTTAGAGATAAAACGGATATTATTATATCTGTATAACAAGGGCTTTGAAGTGGCACCATGAGCCTCCTGATCAAAGTTAAAAAATGGATTATTTTCCCAGTGTGACGGTTTCATTATCTCATCCATGTTTGCCTATGTAAAATCATTTCTAAAAAGAATGAATCATTTTCAAGAAAATTGTTTAGGTACTGATTATCAGATATATTCGAATAAAGAAAGTACATTGCCCTATTTAGATATGCACTATTGATCCTGTTGTGTTGAAATTAACTGGATTTTTAATTTCCTATCAGTCGATTACCTTGTTTTTATTTATCATTATTATTCACGTTAATCGTGGATGCAAGTATAAGTGAATATCAATTGGGGACTAGTTCGGCTGATAGCATCCACTCTAGGAGTAGTTCAACACTATTTTACTTGAGGGATTTCTGTATTTTTATTTTATGAACCCAAAATTGATTACGAAACTTCTAATTATTTCCAAAACTCAGAAGACAGTTCTGAGGGTGAAAAAATGACATTTAGGAAATATACAACATATCAATTAAAACATAGAGAGAGCTGTAATCTGTTTAAGAACAATAAGTTTGCATTGATGCTCGGGACATCAAAACAAGCGAGAAGCTTTAAATGAGTATTCTCTTTTATCTTCGGCCGAAGCACATTAAAATTACATTGATCCCCCAAAGTGTATGTATAGGAGGAAAAATTGCACATTATGAAGGTTCGTATTACGCAATAAGCCACATTTCTTTAGGTACAATGTCTCAAAACTGGTATCTCGTGAGAAGGAATATTAATGAGCTTTTGACCCTCACCTAAAAATTTATTCGAGGAAGTATAAACACTATCGAAATACTGATATATATATTTTATTATCATTTATACCATTATTCCTTATCTCCGTAGACATTCAGTGCATGACAGCCTCAACAAATGCAGGTTTGAAGGAATATTGAATGAAATGTATTAATTTCATTGGAGATTGTTTGGACTTACACGTTAGGAAGTGGAAGACTTTCATTTGTAGTTTTAACTTC
This sequence comes from Coenobita brevimanus, assembly GCF_032717465.1. Lineage (NCBI taxonomy): Eukaryota > Metazoa > Arthropoda > Malacostraca > Decapoda > Coenobitidae > Coenobita > Coenobita brevimanus. Next base: position 21,589,116 of record NC_137046.1, read on the forward strand.
ATATTTAAAAAAAAAAAATGGTAAATGTCTCGTTACGGTAAAATCCTTCGCTATGGGAACTATTGAAAACTTATACTTATCCTAGAAACCGGCTAATTGGGGCCGAAAACACTAAATATGAAACTTCCAGAAACGTCCTCTAAATTAGCCTTAAAACATTCCAATTTGTGCCTAAAATTCACAAAAAATTTCTGAGGTCATAATTTCGTTGAGTACACCGCTTCCCATCCGATCAGCGAAGTTAAGCAACGTTGGGTCTGGTTAGTACTTGGATGGGTGACCGCCTGGGAACACCAGATGCTGTTGGCATCCCTACGTGTCAAGTGGGGTTGGTGGAGGTTTAGTGCCCCTCCCTGTAAAACAATTAACTCTAAGCCCTTGGCCACCCCATTTGGGATACATGGCGTCTGGCAATGGATGGATGGATGGATGGAAATGTACTCAAAAGTTATTCCGAAACAATTTCAGTTATTGCCAAACCTCAGAGGAGATTTCGAGACTAAGAAATCGCATTTAGGAAACATAATAAGAAATCGATTTACACGTAAAGAGAGCTGGCATCTGAGGTGTTTAAGAACAATGTTTTAATTCATTTGGGGGTTACCGAGAGAAGCGAGAAACTTTGTTCTTTTTTATCGAGCCTCCTTACTGAAAAAAAAAAAAAAAAAAAAAAAACTTGCACATTATGAAGGTTTGTGCCACATTTCGTTGGGTATAATCCCTAAAAACTGTGATAACTCGTGGAAAAGGGTATTTATGAGTTTTTGATTCTCTTACAAATTTATACGAATAGGTATAAACACTATCACAATACTGATTCAGAAAATGAATTGCCATATTCGTCATCTCCGTAGATATAGAGCAGGTTCAAGGAACAGTGAATGATCTGTATTAATAACATATTGGAACTGTTTGTATTTTAATATTAGGAAAAGGACATTTGTGCCTTTTTTTTTTTATTTGTTCAGGAAAAGGTCGTGCCTTTTTTTTTTATTTGTTCAGATAAAAAAAAAAAAGTCAACTTTTGTTACTGTAAATGCATCTGCATCAAGAATAATTCATAACTATAGTTCAGTGATCTTAGAAACGAAAAAAACTAATATGCATATTCAGCAATTGTACTCAAAAATAATTTTAAAACACTCCCAACCATTTCTAAAATTCAGAAAACATTTCTGAAGAACAAGATTTTCCCTCGGAAAAAAAAAAAAAAAGGTTAAATGAGGTAATACAATCGATTCAAGGGTTTTTCAAAGGTTTAAGCCCAGAGTTTCCTTTAATGTGGGACGTAAAAAACACTTGGAAATGAAAACAACTTGGAAATTTAGGGATAAAACGGTGTTATTTTCATCGGTATAACTAGGTCTTTAACAATGGCATCTTGAGCCTCGTGATCAAATATAATTGGAATATTTTCGCTCCTTGACTTTGTGTGATATCATTATTCATTCTCACCACGGTAAAAATCACTCCTAAAAGCAGTTAATTGTTTACTAGAAAAGTGCTAAGGTATTGATTATAAGGACACAGTAAACATATAACGACTTAGATATACTCCTACAATTTATAAACATTACTTAGTTCATCTTATACAAAGTTTTATTGTTCATGATGGGTCTAAAAAAAATTAGGTTGCAGGAACATCGACCTGAACTGTTGTGCCTACCTTGTTGAGATTAACTGGATCTTTAATTTGCGATTTTATTGGCTTTCTCTTTGTTAATTTTGGCCAATTGAGAATTAGTTACACCTGATAGCATCCTCTTCGGGGCTAGTTCGACTATTTTACATGAGTGATGGCTGTACAAACTTATTTTTGGTCGAAATAGCAAAATATTCAACTACCAGAAAAGTACTCAAAAGTGATTGTGAAACATTTCCGAAATTCAGAAATTTCTGAAAGTAAGAAAATCACATTTAGGAAACAAATACCAAGAAATCGATTCACATGTACCGAACGCTGGATCTTAGGTGTTTAAAAACAATAAGTATTAATGAATTTGGGGGTAGCCGACGTAAATGTTCTTTTTTATCTGCAGTACAAGCACTTTAAAATTACGTCGAGCCTCCTCACTGAAAGTAAAAAGAAAAAAAATACTTGCACATTATAAGGGCAAATCGTCTTAAACCATAAGCCACAATTCTTTAGGTAAAATCTCTCAAAACTGTGATTCCTAGTGGAAAGGAATATTTACGAGCTCTAACTCTCACCTATAAATTTATAGGAGAAAGTATAAAACTGAATGTATACCGATATATTCAATGAATTACCATATTCCACATCCTTGTGGACATTTGATACGTGACAGCTACAAAAATGCAGGGTGAAGGAATACTGTTTGAACTAATACAGTTCATATTGCCTGTAATGTCCTCTGGACATTGTTTGGATTTTTGCGTTAGGAAGAGGGTCATTTGAGACTTTTTTTTTTTTTGACAAAAATATATAGTCGTTTTGTTACGGTAAAAGTGTCCGCTTTGGGAATGAGTGATCCTAAAAAACACATAATTGAAGGAGAAAAACGTAAATGCGCAACATCCACAAATGTGCTCCAAATTAGTTGGGAAACCATCCTTATTGAATAAAATTCACAACAAATTTCTGAGTGAAATTTCCGTCTCGGAGAAATGGTCAGTAGCAAGGCTAAATGAGGTAACAGCTGAATTAGAATTACAGGTAAAGGAGGCTGCTATTGGAGTACCGTTTGATTAGACAAGTGTGAACAACCTGAAAACTTTGAGATAACGAGGGCTATAAGTGACACTGTAAGCCTCTTGATCAAAGTTTAAAAATGGATTGTTTTCCCAGAAGCAGTATCCGTGTGTGTGTGTGTGTGTGTGTGTGTGTGTGTGTGTGTGTGTGTTTTGTGCAGCCGAAAATACGCATTCAAATCACACCAAAATTGGCTCAATAATCACAAAAAATTTGCTGATGTGAAAAAATTTGGTCCCATCACGATTGAAAAACTTTTATATTTATTTAGCGATCAAAGTTTGACCAAAAAACGCCGCTCCCGGCATGAGTACGTCAAATTAGGGTTGCGTTCACCGTAGAGTTTTTTTTTTTCTTGTTAGACTAGAACAGGACATAAACGGACCATCATGGACGTTAGACTAAACAGCAAAAAAAACGAGACTAAAATTACTTGAAATCATCGCATCGTGCTCGCGAAGCTCCAGGAAACGAGAAGCACGAGGAAAAGAGTGCGAAGCACGAGAAAGTGAACGCGCAGCGCGACAGTCCTCCACAGGGTGCCCTAGGGGCCCACGAGCACTTGTCTAATATACTATAGCAGTAGCCGTGTGTCTGTGTGTGTGTCGGTGTATTTTGAGCAGCCAAAACTATAAATTCAAATCGCACCAAAATTGGCACAAAAATAGCAAAAAACTCGTTGATGTGAAAAACTTGTTCCCATCGACTGAAAAACTTTTACTACATTTAATGAGCGATCAAAATTTTGACCAAAAGACACAGTTCCCGGCACCAGGTAGGTTGCTGTAGAAGAGCGGTTAATATCTTAGACAACTCGGACAACTTGAGCTCCAATCCCGAAGCGAGGTGAGGGCGCCTTTCTTCGGTACGGAGGCGTCCTGGTGCACCAAAATTGGCATGAAAATCGCAGGAAATTCGCTGTTGTCGAAAAACTTGATCCCATATCGATTGATGATTGATGATTCCACCTAAGACCACCTAAAGCCATCACATGACGAAAACCGTGATACATCATGTTTTATCATAACTCGCGTGCATACACGTTCATTCGCAGACACGTATATTGCACACCATGGAGGTATGGCTACCAACATGACGTCGGACAAACCCAGCTTTGTATCCATCAAATACAGTGTTCAACCAAGCATATTCGATACAACAAACATCAGTGTTAAGTTCTTTAAAAAAAGAACACCGAATTCCACTTGGCCTGAAAGACATTTGGCCCGGAAGTGTTAGCATTATCTACATCTTGCCACGTGTAGGCAGCTTCGTGAGGTACGTTAGATTAGAACGACACATAAACGGACCATCATGGGCCCTTCGATGTCGCCTTGACAGCCAATAGTGACACCGTTAGACTAAAACAGCTCATAAACGTGATTCGAATTACTTGAAATGATCGCATCGCGCGAGCGAAGCGCCAGGAAACGAGTGCGAGGCACGAGAGAGTGCTCAGCGCGAGAGCCCTCCGCAGGAGCAAGTGCGAGAGGGCCCGAAGGGCCCACGAGCACTTGTCATTTCTGAAGAAAAATTATTTTCAAGAAAATTGTTCAGGTATTGATTATCATGCATATTATATTAATCGGATAAAGGAAATACATAGCCGTATTAAGATATATAATTTATAAACATTACTTGGTTTCAGATATAAGCAGTTCTATTGTTCATGATGGGTCTAACAAAAAAACAGGTTGCTGGAGCCTTGACCTGAACCGTTGTTCCTGCTGTGTTGAGACTAACTGGATTTTTAATTTCGGATCAGTCTATTGCCTTTTTTTTTTTTTCAAATTCATTTTAGCCGTGACTTCACGCCACGTTTAGTTTGGTAAAAATCTCTCGAAACTGGGATACCTCTTGAAAACGAATAATGATGAGCTTTTCACTCTCATCTATCAGTTTATTCAACAAATACATAGTTCAACCATACACATTCGATACGTTTACGATTTGACACCCTGAGAAGTGAAACAAACTTCGGTGTAGTTATGTTCCTTCAAAACAGAACACCGAATGTCACGGCGTGTACGACGTTTGGTCCGGAGCTGATAGCATTACCCACATCTCACCAGGTGGAGGCCGCTCCGTGAGATGTGTTAAACTAGAACAGCATATAAAGGTGACTAGGATTACCTGAAATAATCGCAACGCGAGCGCGACGCGCGAGCAAACGAGTGCGAAGCAGGAGGAAACGAGTGCGAAGCACGACAAAGCGAGCGCGCAGAGAGCCCTCCGCAGGAGCAAGTGAGAGAGGGCCCGATGGGCCAACGAGTACTTGTCACTTCTAAAAATAATAAATCATTTTTAAGAAAATTGTTTAGGTATTGATCACCAGATATATTATTCGGATAAAGAAAATACATATCCGGATTTAGATATGCAATTTCAGAACATTGTTTGGTTTCAGATATACGCAGTTTTATTGTTCATCATGAACAATAAAGTAATCAGGTTGCATGAGCCTTGACCTTATCTGGTTTTCTTGCTATGTTAACTGGATTTTTAATTAATCTATTCCTTTCCTTTTTTAGATTCATATCAGCCATGACTTCACGCCACATTTAGTTACGCAAAATCTCTCAAAACTGATACCTCGTAAAAAGGAGTATTAATGAGCTTTTGACTCACAAACTATCGTATTACCGAGATATGTAATGAATGATCATATTCCTCATTTCCGTGGACATATAGTGCATGACAGCTACAAAAAATGCAGGTTGAAGGAATACTGCATAAATTGCATTAATGTCCTCTGGAGACTGTTTGAATTTTCACGTTAGGAAGAGGGTCATTTGCGACTTTTTTTTTTTTTTTTTTTTGGTGTGTCTGGATTAAAAAAATGGTCAAGTTTTGTTACGGTAAAAGTATCTGCGTTAGGAATAATTCAAAACTCATATTTGCGTGATCCTAAAAACCGCTCAATTTAAGACGAAAGCTCTATATGTGCAACTTCCAGAAATATACTCTATATTAGTTGCGAAACACTCTCATTTGTATCTAAAATTAAGAGAATATTTCTGAGATTGAAATAATTCCGTCTTGTAGAAATGAAAACAATAACAAGGCTAAATGAGGTAGCAGCTAGGATGAATTCGATTCACAGGTAAAGAAGGCTCGCATTTGAGGGGTTAAGGCCCATAGAGTTTCTTTTGATTAGAGACGCGGAAACAACTTGGAAATTTAGAGATAAAAGATATTATTTTTATCTATATAACTAGGGCTTTAAAGGGCATCGTGAGTCTCATAATCAGATTTAAGAAATGGATTATTTTCCCAGTATGACGGTTCCTGTTATATCGTTATCAATATTTGAAAATGTAAAATTACTCCGAAAGGCATTAAATACTTTACAAAAGAATTATGGTATTGCTTATCAGATATATATTATTTTATTATTCGGATAAACTAAATACATATCCGTAATTAGACATACAGTTTATTAACACTACTTGCTTCCTCACGTATTCCGTTTTATTGTTCACGATGGGTCTAAAAAAAAAATCAGGTTACAAAAGCATCGACCAGCACTGTTGTCCCTACCGTGGAGAATTACTGTATTTTATATTTTCAGTGAGTCGATTGGCTTTATTTTTTTTAAATTCATCTTGGCCATGATTCAACGTATAAAAGGTAATGCCAATTGGAAACTAGTTACGGCTAACAGCATCCACTTTGCGCGTTGTTCAAAACTATTTTCCTGGAGTGATGGGTGTATCAAATTATTTTTGGTCGAAATCGATATATATCCAATTTCAACAAATGTACTCAAAATTCATTGCCAAAAACTTCCAATTATTTCCAAGACTCAGATGACGTTTTTGAGGATGAAAAAATCATATTAACAAAAAAATCGATTGACACGTAAAGAAAGCTGGTATCTGTGTTTAACAGAAATAAGCTTCAATTCATGTGGGTGTCACCGAAAGAAGCAAGAACCTTCGAATAGGTATTCTTTTTGTCTCTAGTAGAAGCACTTTAAAATTACATCGAGCCTCCTCACTGAAGGAAAAAAGAGAAAAAAAACCATAAGCCACATTTCCTTAGGTAAAATCTCTCAAAACTCTAATACCTTGTCGAAAGGAATATGTTTGAGCTTTTGGCTCTCACCTATAAATTTATACGAGAAAGTACAGGGTGACCCAGAAAAATGTTCCACATTTCAAAGGTAAGTGAAAAAAAATGTTTAAAGATAATCAAAATATTATTTGCACATGAAACTTCATTCAATACAGTTTTTGTTCATCATGTTTTAAAGATATTCTCCAAATGGTGGCCGTCATTGTCTATACGCACTTGGAGGCGATTTCTGAATGCTGCCATGGCTCGACGGGTCATGTTGGGTGGAACAGCGGCTATCTCCTGCTGAATAGCAACCTTAAGGGTTTCATGAGTCTGGGGACGAGTATACACTCGTGATTTGAGGTAGCCCCACATACAGCTCGAAAATCATTGCATGCGCTGAGGGAAATGTTTCCTGATCTGGTGATCTCGTTGTGGGACGATGTTGGGTGGCCGGCCCGTTCCCCTGACCTCTCCCTTTGTGATTTTTTTTCTGTTGGGCTTCCTTAAATCACGAGTGAATACTCATCGACCTCAAACTCTTGAAGCCCTTAAGGTTGCTATTCAGCAGGAGATACCCGCTGTCCTACCCGACATGACCCGTCGAGCCATGGCAGCCTTCAGAAATAGCCTCCAGGCGTGTATAGGCAATGACCGCCACCATTTGGAGGATGTCTAAAACACGATGGATAAAAACTGTATTGAATGAAGTTCCAAGTGTGCAAATAACATTTTGGTTATCTTTAACCACTTTTTTTCGTTTACCTTTGAAATTTGGGAGGTTATCCTGGGTCACCCTGAATAAACACAATCGTAATACCAGTTTATATAATAAATTACCATTTTCCTCATTTCCGTAGATATATAGCATTTGGAAGGAACACCTAATGAACTGTGTTAATATCGTCTAGCTTATGTCTGTAGTTTTACGTTAATTCCGAAGGGAGGCAAAGTTCTCTTTCGGAAAAAAAAAAAAAAAAGACTAAATGAGGTAATACGTAGGATGAAATCGATTCACAGATCATATGAGGCGGTCATTTGAGGGCTTCAAGCCCATAGAGTTTTCTTTTGTTAGAGACGTACAAATAACTTAGAAATTTAGGGATAAAACGGATATATTTTGTTCTGCATACCTAAGTCTGTAAAATGGCATCTTTAGCCTCCTGATCAAATAAAATTAAATACTTTCGCTGTATGACGGTTCGTGATAGTACCAAGGTGATATAGTAATATCTATATCTATTGTCAAACGCCTCAATCCCGTTTGGGGTGGCCACAAACAAATCGCCTCCAAGTCGTCCTGTCCCCCGCCATTTCACTGCCCTGCTTCCAACTCACACACCCCCTCTCTCATATACCTCTCCACCCCATCCCTCCATCTCATCATCGGCCACCCCACTCCTCTTCCCCCATCAACCTCACTCACATACACTCTCTTCCAGGCTTTCACCCTCCATCTTCTCCACATGGCCAAACCACCTCAGTGTGTTCCTCAGAACGCTTCCTATCACTTCCACATCCACACCACAACGCTCCTTTATATCCTCATTCGTCAGCCTGTCTCTCCATGTGACTCCACAGCTCCTCTTAAATAACTCATTTCCACTGCTTTCACTCTTGAGTCCTTCCAACAACGTCCAAGCTTCACTTCCATACGTTAGAGTTGGTATCACAATACTGTCATGTAACTTTTTCACTTCCATGCTCACTTCTCTGTTTCTTATCACTGCTTTCAAAGAATCAGCAACCTCTCTTCTCTGCTGTACCCTTTCATGCACTTCACTCTCCAAACCTCCATCCTTACTTAAACGTACTCACATTTTCCAATGCCTCACCATCCATCCTCGCTGTACATTCACTGACTTCACCTCTCTCAAAGACCATCACTTTACTCTTCCCTACATTCACCTTTAGATTCCGTTTCTTACACTCCCAAACTCATCCACCAAGCCTTGCAGCTTCCCTTCGTCTTCACTCAACAACACAGTATCATCTGCAAACAACAGTACAGGGAGTTTCCAAACACTATCCTCTCTCACCAGGGCCACTCCAATATCCACTACCCTACCTTGTACCTCTTTTATTACCCCATCCATATACAAATTGAACAACCATGGAGACATGACACATCCCTGTTTCAACCCAACCTTCAGAGAAAAATTCACTTCGTTCACCATCCACACGAACTGCAGCCTTAGCACCATCATATATACTCTTCACAGCATTCAACAACTTCCCATCTACTCCATATATTCTTAATACTTTCCACAATCCTTGTCTATCCACCCTGTCATATGCTTTTTCCAAATCCATGAAAGCCGCATACAACTTCTTTACCTTCTCTAGAAACTTTTCCACTAAAGATCTAAGAATGAATATCTGATCTACACAACCTCTTCCCTTCCTAAAACCTCCCTGTTTTTCTCCAACCAATTCCTCTGTGGTTTCTCTCTGTCAGTAAGTATCCTACCTTACACTTTTCCTATTATACTAAGAAGACAAATGCCCCTATGATTACCACAAACTTCTTTTTTCCCTTTTCCTTTGTATAAGGGAATAATTATAAATGACTTCCAATCCTCCGGGACTCTACCTTCCTCCCAGGCCAATCTGCACATCTTCCACATCCATTCTACTACTATCTTTCCCCCATGCTTCAGCATTTCACCACACACCCCATCAATTCCTGGGGCTTTCCCCAATTTAACTTTCTTCATTGCTTCCACAACTTCTATCCTGATTTCTTCCTGTCTTCTCACCTCCCTCCTTCCAGCCATTCCCCTGCCACTTATACTCGCATTACTACCATCCTCTATGTTCAACAATTCCTTAAAGTGTTCTCTCCATCCTCTCACTTTTTCTCCCTTCACTATTAATCTACCATTTTTATCTTTCACTCCCCTGCTATCTTTGCTTCCACCCTGTCTTACTCTTTCACCTCTTTCCAGAACATTTTCTTACAGTCCACCTTACACTCAAATTCCTTCCAAATTCCTCATCCACTCTCTTCTTTCTCTTGCTAATCTTTTCACCTCTTTCTACATATAACTTTCTTTTCCGCCTCTCAACTTCTTCCACGCCCCTATTTCTCATCCATTCATTGTATGCTTTCTTCTTTTGTGCCACAGCCTCTCACCTCTTTCCCTCAAGCTTGCCTCTATTAACGTAAATACGAGGTTTTTACGCTCACTGGCGATTGTGATTTTCTCCTGTAGCAGGATAGCACACACACCACAGTGTGAATCTTGTGTGACTGAGTTATATATATCCAAAAAAAAAATTCCCATAAGGAAAAAATTTCATTTTGAAGGAGGCTAATGTCACGAATCAAATTCGCGACATTTTCCTTTTGTGAGAAACCACGAACTTTAGTGGAAAACTCACTGTGTATCGTTCAGTTAACCGTTTCTCTCTCCATTTCGATGGTATACTTTTTTCAAAACATTCTTCACTGTTTCAAGTGACCGTTCTAATGCACGTCATTAAGTGCTCTACTGAGCGATATTATTGTTCCTATATTGTTCGCCCCTGCTTGCCTCAACCGTTGGCCACGCCCTTCTTCCGGCTGGCCTGGGCATCCTACCCCACACATCGAATTTGGATCAGTCTTTGATATGTCGCGACGGAGTAAGGTTCTGTGTTCCAGTAGTGAGAGTGAGAGAGGTCTTCTAGCACCCAGACTCCACTAGATCTACGGTTCTCCAGGCTCCCACCCTTCCTTGGTGATACGCTACATTGACCAGCATTTCTTTAGTTTTTTTCTTAGTTTTAAAATAATTATTTTAGCTAGCTTTGTGAAAGAGTGAGTGCATTCCGTTAATATTTGAATTCATTTTCCTCCATGTAACGTAAATTTATTTATTTTAATAAATAAATTTAGTTCTTTCCTTTGAGCTTAATTGTTATTCGTGTTTTATTTCACCACGAGCTTCTTTAGTCTATGTTAGCTCGCACAACTTACTTTTTTTTCATAACTGTACTTAAAGCAGTTCTCACTTTAATTCTGAAATCTATTGTGCTAGCTACAAAAAAAAAGTCGCGACAGCGAGAGGTGGCGGAGAAGCGCCTCCCTCAGGGAGGACTGAGGAAAAGGCTGTCCTTCTCTCGTCCCTGATTGGTCTACGGTGGGGGGCAGAATGGGGAGGTGTGAGAGCGCTTATCTTTCCCTCATAGTACCGTCACCAAATTGATCGCCATGGTTCGAAGCTTTATTTATTGCTACAGCAGTTAATATGTGTACACAGACTATTACCTGTGGTATATCACAATACATACAGGTGTGCATGTTGATATTCTAGAATATGAAAGTCCAGCCAAAAACATTTAAGGAGTAAAACATTAGAAAGAACAGGATAATACTCAACATAAGCCAAAATCAGGGAAGGAGAGAGAGAGAGAGAGAGAGAGAGAGAGAGAGAGAGAGAGAGAGAGAGAGAGAGAGAGAGAGAGAGAGAGAGAGAGAGACAAACACGTGTGCTTTGAGTGAGTGGTAATGACAAGATCAGGTCCACCGGGACATACTTGTCAATCCTAAGCCCCTTTCTTCTCTCCCCTACCCCGTCGCTCCGGAGGGCATACATGCATGCATTCAGACCTATATTTATACATACAGTATATACATGCATCATATATATATATATATATATATATATATATATATATATATATATATATATATATATATATATATATATATATATATATATATATATATATATATATATATATATATATATATATATATATATATATGGGAATTAAGCAATGAGTGTACACAATCATAAAATAATCTATGTAAGCTTTGTCTTGTCACTTTAAAGAACTGGACGAAACTTTTGAAATAATTCTTTAGCAAAATTCTCATGCTTGTGAATCTCAGCTGTTTCTCTCAGAAATACCATAAAGAAGGATTTATGTACCATATGGTTGGGAAATATTCATTCAGAATAAACTGGCTTAAACCAACACGAACAGGAGCATCGCTCATTGTGAAAACATTGTTCACCTGTGTCAAGATTTTTTTTTTTTTATCGATTGAATGCAGGTCTGCTAAGTTTATATTTTAGAATAAAGCATTAGAATGGCCATACAATATACATCTCAAGCCAAAAGCAATGCATTCCGTCGGACAAGCAGACAAAGCAGCTGGAAGGTGAGGTGAAGAGTCAAAAAGCAAAATACAGAGGAAACAAAGGCAATCATTCTCTGAGGCTCACACTGCGCTCACGTCCCTGGGGATTGTCATGGAGGGCTGAAGGGAATCACAGGTCACAAGATCCACCTGTCCATACTTGCCACTCCTTAACCCTTTCTTCCCTATGTTGCTCTCTCTCTCTCTCTCTCTCTCTCTCTCTCTCTCTCTCTCTCTCTCTCTCTCTCAACACACCACAACAAAATGTAAGCAAAATAGTATATATATATATATATATATATATATATATATATATATATATATATATATATATATATATATATATATATATATATATCGAGGGATTGCATATACCGGTAATGACTTTATTGACGTGGAACAGTGTACAAGTCCTGGAGTATGATAGTGAGAGGGGGGGGCGCGCGCGCACACACACACACACACACACACACACACACACACACACACACACACACACACACACACACACACACATACACACACACACACGCACACACACCAGAATATATTGTCCCTTGAGAATTAGCCTCCCTCCTCAGGTCACACACACTCTATGCTGCCTTTCATTTTAACTTCCTTCTTCCTTATGTATTATGAAACTTATTTCTACATCAAATCCTTTATCAATACCCCTCTTATGTTTCCTTTTTTCACTCGAGAGAGAGAGAGAGAGAGAGAGAGACAGACAGACAGACAGACAGACAACAGAGAGAGAGAGAGAGAGAGAGAGAGAGAGAGAGAGAGAGAGAGAGAGAGAGAGAGAGAGACAGACAGACAGACAGACAGACAGACAGAGACGGGTTGGAGGGGAGAGGCTGGTGCAGTACATTTAAGGTTATTAAATTCGGCGATGAATTACGGATGACTTGATGAGCTTTATAATAGGATACTGACTGCATAAGTACAGCATGATAAATACAATATTTTCCTTTGTATTTCAAGACCATGAAAAAAGATATTAAAAAAAATAATGAAAACACATCACAACAAAATGTTAGAAAAAACGTACATACATACATAGAGAGAGAGAGAGAGAGAGAGAGAGAGAGAGAGAGAGAGAGAGAGTAGCACCAGGCAGGTGACGATGTCTTTCCAGATTAGACGGTACACCTGTACTGGTCATCAAATGGACTCCTAACCTGACTCACGCACCTCCCACCCCACCATCCACCAATCACAAACATTCCAGTGGGAAGAGAGTGGGATGAGCTTCTCCGCCACCTCTCGCTGTCGCGACTATAGGTGTTAAGCTTCAGCAAAAACCTGTTATTAATATTAAATATTGATTGTCAGGGGGTAAAAACTCTCAGGGGCCTGCAGTAACGACTGTACAGCATTTGTGAGTAATTAATCTCCGCTGTGTACTGTAGAGAGAGACAGAGTTAATTCTCATCTTTTGAGAATCGGCAGTCAGCCGGAATAAAATGGCGATCTATTTGCCATAAATTTATTAATTATTAAAACTTCCATTAAATTTTGGATTACACACACATTCGTAAATTACAAAACCCAGATGACAGAGCGAAAACATAAAATATGTATCTTCCACAAAAGTACTCTTAGAATCACCATCAATTGTTTCTAAATTTCAGAAAATGTTCCTGAGGGTGACAAAATTCCGTCTCGGAAAAAAAAAAAAAAATCAACACCATGGCTAAATGAGGTAATACGTAGCATGAAATAGATTCACATGTAAAGAAGGGGTCATATCTGTTGTTTAGGCCCATAGAGTCTCGATTGATTAAACGTGAAAACAACTTGGAAATTTAGGAATAAAACAGATATTTTGATCGTTATAACTAAGACTTTAAAGTGGTATCTTAAGGATCCTTATCAAATGAAAAAATTCAAATATTTTCGCTGCATGACCGTTCGTGTGATGTCATTTCCCATACTTACCAAGGTAAAATCGCTATGAAAGGTGTTGATTATCAGATATATATTATTAGGAAAAAGTAAATACAGAGCCGAACTGAGATATTGAATTCATAAACATTACTTGCATACTAATATAAAAAGTTTCATTGTTTATGAAGGATCTTAAAGAAATTAGGTTTCAGGTGCGTCGAGCTGAACTGTTGTGACTATCAAAATGAGATTATCAGGATTTTTAATTTCCAATTAATCTTTTCCCTTTCGTTTTAAATACATGTTAACCGTGACATGAATTACAAAAGGTAGGGTAAATTTTGAAAGAGTTACGGATGACACCATTGCTCTGGTATTTTACTGGTGATTGTTATATTTGTATTTTATTTTATTTTTGGTCGAAATCGCTAATTCTCTAGTGTTGAAACACTTTGAAATATTTCCAAAACCCGGAAGACATTTCTAAGGGAGAAAAAATACCAATTACGAAACATATTGTAAAAAGAAATCGATTGAACATGTAAAGAGAGCTGTCAACAGAGGTGTTTAATAAAAATGTTTCAATTCATGCGGGTGTCTCCGAGAGGAGCGAGAAACGTCGAATAAGTATTCTTTCTTTGAAGTGGGATCTTTAAGCTCCTGAACAAATAAAGAAAATTAAATATTTTCGCTGTATGACCGTTCCTGTGAGAGTACCTATATTTACCAAGGTAAAATCACTCTTAAAGGCAAAAAACCCTTTACATGAAAATTGTTACGGTATTGATTGTCAGACGTATGTTACTAGGAATAAGTAAATACATAACCGTACTAAGATATAGATTTTATAAACCTTGTTTCCTCATATACTCAGTTTCATTGTTCATGAAGGGTCTTAAAGAAATCAAGTTGCAACCTGAACTGTTGTGTGCGCCGATCGGAGAATATCTGTATTTTTAATTTCCAATGAGTCTAGTGGCTTTTAATTTATATTCACCATAATCATGACATCACATAATCGAGTGTGCAAACTGTGAACTAGTCGCAGTATCGTTATACAATTTACTATCATTTATAACATTATTCCTCATCTCCGTAGACATATAGTGTATGACAGCTACAAAAAATGCAGGATGAAGAAATAATGAACTGTATTAATGTCGTCTGGAGATTGGAATTTTCCTTTAGGAAGAGGGTTGTTTGTGGCTTTTTATCAGATAAAAAAATATGGTAGTTCTTTTGTTATGGTAAAAGCATCCGCTTTAGGAAAAATTCAAAATTATTATACTTGAGTGATCTTAAAAACAACATTACTTAGGCAGAAAACACTCAATATACGTCTTCCACAAATGTCACTAATTAGCTGGGAAAAACTACAAATTACATCTAAAATACACAATAAAATTCTGAGGGAGAAAATTCTGTTGGAAAAAAAAATCAAATTCGATTTACAGGTAAAGAAGACTTGCGTAGAGTTTCGTTTGAATAGAGGTGTTAAAAACCTGTATATATATATATATATATATATATATATATATATATATATATATATATATATATATATATATATATATATATATATATATATATATATGTATATATATATATATATATATATATATATATATATATATATATATATATAGAGAGAGAGAGAGAGAGAGAGAGAGAGAGAGAGAGAGAGAGAGAGAGAGAGAGAGAGAGAGAGAGAGAGAGAGAGAGAGAGAGAGAGAGAATATTCTATCTGTATAACTAGGGCTTTAAATTGGCACCGTGAGCATCCTGATCAAAGTTAAAAGGGATTATTTTACCAGTATGACGGTTTCATTATCTCGTTATCCATGTTTGCCAAGGTAAAATAACTTCTAAAGAGAATCAATAATATTCAAGAAAATTGTTTATTTACTGATTATCAGATATATTATTCGAATAAAGTAAATACCCCTATTTAGATAGTTCCTAATCATTAATTGGAATCTGAAAAACCCAGTTTTATTGTTCATGATTGGTCTAAAAAAATCAGGTTGCAGGGGCGTTTACCTGAACTGTATATCCTTTTGTGTTGAGATTAACTGGAGTTTTAATTTCCTATCAGTCGCTTTTTTTTTTTTTTTTTTTTAACGTGGATTCAAGTATAAAAGGTAATGCCAATTGGGAACTATTAACGGCTGATAGCATCCACTCTGGGAGTAGTTCAACCCTATTTTACTAGAGAGATTCCTGTATTTTTATTTTCTGGCGAAATCGCGATATTTGCAACTTCCGCAATGAACCCAAAATTGATTACGAAACCCAGTTTTTTTCAAAACTCAGACGACATTACTGAGGGTGAAAAAATCACTTTTAGGAAATATGTAACTTGATAACGACACATAGAGAGAGCTGTAATCTGAGGCGTTTAAGAATAATAAGTTTGCATTGACATTGGGGTCATCTAAACAAGCGAGAAACTTTGAATGTCTTCTTTTATCGTCGGTAAAGCAAATTAAAATTCCAGAAAAATTGCACATTATGAAAGTTCGTATAACGCCATAAGCCACATTTCTTTAGGTACAATGTCTCAAAAGTGATACCTTTTGAGGAGGAATATTAATGAGCTTTGACTCACCTAAAAATTTATTCGAGAAAATATAAACGCTATCGAAATATCGAGATATATAAATTAATATCAATTATACCATTATTCCTTATCTCCGTAGACATATAGTTGTTGGCAGCAACAAAAAATACACGGTGACGGAACATTGAATGAAATGTATTAATTTCATTGGAGTTTGGACATTTACGATACGAAGTGGGTAATTTGTGACTTTCATTTGTAGTTTTAACTTCAGATTAAAAAAAAAAAATAGGTAAACGTTGTTTCGTTGGAAACTATTCAAAACTTATACTTATCCTAAAAACCAACTAATTGAGGCTGAAAACACTAAATATGAAACCCATAAACGTCCTCTAAATTAGCCTTAAAACACTCCAAATTTGTGTCTACAATTCAGAAAACATTTCTGAGGTCATATAATTCCGTCTCGGGAAAAAAAAAAAATCAATAACATGGCCGTGAGGTTTTTACCACGCATTTTACCTGGTATTTGAGGGGTTTAATCCCAATGAGTTTCGTTTTATTAGAGACGTGGAAACAACTCGGAAATTTAGGGATAAAATGGATACTATGTTCATCAGTATAACTAGGACTTTAAGGTCAAATATCAAAAACAGCATATTTTCGCTGTGTGACAGGTCGTGTGATATCATTACCTATATTTACCAAGGAAAAAACACTATGAAAGAGGATAAATCGTTTACAAGAAAAATGTTAAGGTATTGATTATTAGATGTATATTATTAGGAAAAATAAATTCCTAGCCGAACTGAAGTATGGAATTTATGAACATTACTTGCTTCCTCATATACAATGTTTCATTATTCATGGTGAGTCTTTAAAAAACAAGGCTGCGGGTGCGTCGAGCTGAGCTGTTGTTTGTCTCGAATTGAGACTGTATTTTTCATTTCCAGTGGGATTATTGATTTTTTTTTTCTTTAATTACTCCAGTCCGTGACATTACGTATAATTGGGAATTACTTTCGTCTTATACCCTCCCGTTCGGAGCTAGTTCAAAACTATTTTACCTGAGAGATGGCTGTAAAAACTTATTTTTGGTTGAAATCGCAAAATATGCAAGTTCCACAAATGTACTCAAAAATGATTCCGAAACAATTCCAGTTATTTCCAAACCTCAGAAGAGATTTTTGAAATAAGAAAATCACATTTAGGAAACATAACAAGAAATCAATTTACACGTAGAGCTGGCATCTGAGGTGTTAAAGAACAATAAGTTTTAATTCATTTCGGGGTAACCGAGACAAGCGAGAAACTTTGATTCACGGTTCTTTTTTATCTGCAGTAGAAGCTCTTTAACATTACATCGAGACTCCTCACTGAAAAAAAAAAAAAAAACGCACATTATGAAGGTTCGTGTTACACCATAAGCCAAATTTCATTAGGTAAAGTCCCTAATAACTGTGATTCCTCGCGGAAAAGAATATTTATGAGTTTTTGATTCCCTTACAAATTTATACGAAGTATAAAAACTATCACAATACTGATTTATATAATGAATTACCATAGTCTTCATCTCCGTAGATATAAAGCAGGTTGAAAGAACACTGATCTGTATTAATATCATCTTGGAATTGTTTGTATTTTTATATTAGGAAAATAGTCATTTGACTTTTTTTCATTTGTAGGGGTAACTTCAGATAAAAAAAAGACGATCAAGTTGTTTTGTTACTGTAAATGCATCAGCTTTAAGGTTAATTCAAAACTATAGTTGTGTGATCCTAGAAACAGTTTTTTGATGACGAAAACACTAAATATGCATTTTTAGCAATTGTACTAAAAAACTTTTTCAAACACTCCCAACTATTTCTATAATTCAAAAAACATTTCTGAAGAACAAAATTTTGCCAAAAAAAAAAAAAACTGCTAAATGAGGTAAAATGTACGATGAAATCGATTGACAGGTAAAGACGGTTGTCTTTTAATTTGGGACGAATACAACTTGGAAATTATTTTCATCGTATAACTAGGTCTTTAAAATGGCATCTTAAGCCTCCTGATCAAATATAATAATTGGAATATTCTCGACCTGTGACTTTTCGTGTGATACCCTTATCCATATTCACCAAGGTAAAAATCACTTCTAAAAGCAGTAAATTGTTTACTAGAAAAGTGCTGAAGTATTGATTATCAGATATATATTAATCGCATAGAGTAAACACAAAGCGGTACTTAGATATACAGTACTCCTATAATTTTTAAACAATACTTGGTTCATCATTTCGCAGTTGTAATGTTCAGAATCCGTCTAAAAAAAATTAGGTTGAAGGAGCATAGACCTGAACTGATGTGCCTGCCGTCTTGAAATTAACTGGATTTTTAATTTGCGGAGTTCATTGCCTTTCTCTTTATTAATTTCGGCCGTGACAAGGAAAAAAAGTTTGTGCCAATAGGAAATTACAGCTGATAGCATCCGCTTTGCAGATAGTTCAATACTATTTTACCTTAGTGATGGCTCTACAAAGTTATTCTTGGTCGAAATCACAAGATATGCGCTTTCCGGAAATGAACTCAAAGTGGTTGCGGAAAACTCAGTTATTTCCAAAACTCAGAAGACAGTTCTGAAAGTAACAAAATCACAATTACGAAACACATACCAAGAAATCGATTCACATGTAAAGAGAGCTGGCATCTGAGGTGTTTAATAACTATCTATCTATCTTTCTATAGCCCGACGCCCTAATCCCGCAAAGGGTGGCCGCAGACAAAACGCCTCCAAGTCTCTGTCACCCACCATTTGACTACCCTACTACCCAAATACTTGAATGCACTCACATTCTCCATATCCTCACCATCCAACCTCACTGCACACTCTGACTTCATTCCTCTCAAACACCATAACATTACTTTTGTTTAAATCAACTTTCAGATTCCTCCTACACACTGTCCCAAATTCATTCACCAAACCTTGCAACTCCCATTCATCAGCAATACTGTATCATCAGCAAACAGCAACACCGGAATCTTCCAAATCTCACCCTTATTCATTAGAGCCACCCCCACATCCACTGCCCTACCTTGCACCTCCTTTACAACCCCATCCATGTATTTATTAAACAGCCATGGAGACATCACACAACCCTGTTTCAGTCCCACATTGAGATCAAAGAACTCAGCTCACCGTCCACTATCACCGTAGCCCTAGCTCCCTCGTACATACTCTTCACAGCACTGAACAATTTCCCCTCCACTCCATATATTCTTAATATCTTCCACATACCTTGACTATCGATTATCATAAGCTTTCTCCAAGTCCATGAAAGCAGCATACACTTTCCTTCCCTTCTCTAGATACTTCTCCACTAAACACTATTTTGGTTTCTGATATACGCAGTTTTATTGTTTAAGATCGGTCTAAAAAAAAATCAGGTTGCATGAGCCTTGACCTAATCTGTTGTTCCTGCTGTGTTGAGATTAACTGGATTTTTAATTTATTCATATTAGAAATGAGTTCACGCCAAATATAGTTAGGCAAAATCTCTGAAAACATTGATACCTAGTGAAAAGGATTATTGATGAGCTTTGGACTTTCACAGTTTATAGAAGAAAGTATAAACAATATCGCATTATGAATGATTATAATCATTTCCGTGGACAAAAAATTCAAGTAGAAGGAATACCGTATGTCGTATTAATGTCCTCTGGAGACTGGATTTTCACGTTAGGAAAAGGGTCAATTGCGATTTTTTTTTTTTTTTTTTTTTTAGTGGTGAGTAGGGATAAAGAAAATGGTCTAGTTTTTTTAGGGTAAAAGTATCTGCGTTAGGAATTGAAAACTATTATATTTGCGTGATGCTAAAAACCGCACAATTTAGGACGAAAACACTATATGTACAACTTCCAGAAATGTACTCTAAATTAGCTGGGAAACACACCCATCAGAGAACAACTCAGAATGAGAAAATTCCGTCTTCTAGAAATGAGGTAACAGGATAAATTCGATTCAAATTTAAAGAAGGCTTGCATTTGAGTGGTTTAGCCCCATATACTTTCGTTTGATTAGAGACGCGGAAACATGGAAATTTAGAGATGAAACTGATATAATTTTTATTTATATAACTAGGGCTTTAAAGTGGCACCGTGAGCCTCCTGATCGGATTTAAGAAATTATTTTCCCAGTATGACGGTTCCTGTTATAACGTTATCCATATTTGAAAAAGTCAGATCACTACGAAAGGCAGTAAATCGATTTCAAGAAAAGTGTGAAAGTATTGATTATCAGATATATAGTATTATATTATTCGGATAAATTAATAAATATCTAATTATACATACAATTTATAAACAATACTTGTTTCCTCACATATTCAGTTTTATTGTTCACGATGGGTCTGAAATAAAAATCAGGTTGCAAGAGCATCGACCTGCACTGTTGTCCCTACCGTGCTGAGAATAACTGACACCCACGTAAATTGAAACTTTCTTCTCTTAAACACCTCAGATACCAGCTTTCTTTATGTTTCAATCGAGTTTTTTTATTTCCTAAATTGGCATTACCTTTTATACGTGGTCATTTTTTCTTTATTGATCTTGGCCATGACTTCACGTATAAAAGGTCATGCCAATTGGAAACTTGTTACGGCTGATAGCATCCACTTTCCGTGTTGTTCAAAACTGGAGTGATGGCTGTATCAAATTATTTTTGGTCGAAATCGATAAATATCCAATGTCAACAAATGTACTCAAATTTCATTGCGAAAAAAACAATTATTTCTAAAACTCACGACATTTTTTTAGGATCAAAAAATGATATTTCGGAAACATAAAAAAACTCGGTTGAAACATAAATCTGGTATACGAGGTGTTTAGGAGAAGTAAGTTTCAATTCACGTCGGTGTCACCGAAAGAAGTGAGAAACATCGAATAGGAATTCTTTTTCTCTGCAGTAGAACTTTAAAATTACATCGAACCTCACTAAAGGAAGAGAAAAAAAAAAAGACCACATTATAAAGGTTCGTGTTAAACCATAATCCACATTTCCTTAGGTAAAATCTCTCAAAACTCTGATACCTTGTGGAAATAAATATGTATGAGCTTTTGACTCTCAACTATAAATTTATGAGAAAGTTCAGGGTGACCCAGAGATACCTTTCATATTTCAAAGGCAAGTGAAAAAAAAAAAAATTATTTGCACATATAGGGTTTTTATTCGTTTTAAAGATGACCTGCTCCAAATGGTGCAAATGGTGGACTTCATTGTCTATACACGCTTGGAGGCGTTTTCTGAATGCTGCCATGGCTCGACGGGTCATGTTGGGTGGAACAGTGGCTATCTCCTGCTGAATAGCAACCTCAAGGGCTTCAAGAGTTTGGGGACGATGAGTATACACTCGTGATGTAAGGTATCCCACACACACAGGTCGATCATTGCATGTGCTGAGGGAAATATTTACGGATCGGGTGATCTCGTTGTGGGACGATGTTGGGTGGCCGGCTCGTTCCTCTGACCTCTCCCTTTGTAATTTTTTTTTTCTGGGGCTACCTTAAATCACAAGTGTACACTCATCGACCTCAAACTCTTGAAGCACTTAATGTTGCTGCTCTGCAGGAGATAGCCGCTGTTCCATCCGACATGACCCGTCGAGCCATGGCATGCTTCAGAAATCGCCTCCAGGCGTGTGTAGACAATGACTCACCATATGGAGGGTCAACTTTAAAAAATGATAAATATATTGAATGGTTTCATGTGTGCAAATGAAACTTTATATAATAAATTATCATATAAATTATCATATAATAAATTATCATGTTCTTCATTTCCCCAGATATAGAGAATTTTGAAGGAACACTGAATGAACTGTTAATATCGTCTAGATGTCTTCTGTAGTTTTACGCTAGGAAGAGGGTCATTTGTGATTTTTTTTCACTTTTAGTGGTAACGTTAGATAGAGAAATAATGGAAAAGCTGTTTTGCTACGATAAGACCACCCTCTTTAGAAATAATTCAAAACTATTATACTTGACTGATTTTAAAAATAGCATTACTTAGGGCGAAAACACTAAGTCTGCATCTTCAACAAAAGAAATCTAAACTAGCTAGGAATCATTCCTAATTACTAAAATTCGTAAAAAGTACCTTTGGAAGACAAAGTTCTCGGAAAAAAAAAAACCTAAATAGTGTAATAAGTAGGATTAAACTGATTCACTGGCATTTGAGGGTTTTAAACCCATAGCGTTTTCTTTTGTCAGAGACGTATAAACAACAGAAACTTAGGGACAAAACGGATATATTTTGATCTGTATAACTAAGGCATTAAAATGGCATCTTTCGCCTCCTGATCTAATAAAATTAAATATTATCGCTGTATGACTGTTCATGTGATAGTACACTTCCAATTATTTACAAAACTTGAAGACATTTTTGAGGATGAAAAAAGTATAAGAAATCGATTGACACGTAATGAGAGGTGGCATCTAAGGTTTTTAAGAACAGTAAGTTTGAACTGACCTAGGAGTAAGAAAAAAGAGCGAGAAACATCGAATGAGTACTCTTGTTTCTCACAGCAATTAAAAAAGAGAGAACACTTGCACATTAAAAAAAAAAAAATCTCAAAACTGTGTTACATATTGGAAAGTAATATTTATGTTATACGAGAAAAAATAAACACTCGCAATACCGAATTATTTATTGAATTACCCTGCTTCTCATTTCCGTAGATATATATCAATTTGAAGAAACAGATCTGTATTTTAACTTGGAGATGAGGGTCATTTGTTACATATTTCGTATGTAGTGGTAACTTCAGATAAAAAAAAAAGATCAAGTTGCTTTAGGATTAATATAAAAAACTACCGGTATTATACTTGAGTGATCTTATAAAAAGAATTATTTTGTGCGAAAACAGTAAATATGCATCTTCCACAAAAGTAATCTAAGTTAGCTAGGAATCACTCCTAATTGTCTCTAATATTCACAAAATGATTGAGGGAGACAAAATTCTGTCTCGGAAAGAGATTTCAGTAACAAGGATAAACGAGATAATAGGTAGGATGAAAGGAGTCTTTTCAGGTGTTTAGGCCCGTCGAATTTCCTTTGATTAGAGACGTGAAAACAACTCGGAAATTTAGGGATAAAACGAATATTATTTAGATTTGTATAACTAAGGCTTTAAAATGGCGTCTTTAGCCTCCTGATGAAATAAAATTAAATATTTTCGCTGTATGATGGTTTGTTTGATATCCTTTACAAGAAAACTGCTGAGGTATTGATTGACAGGTATATATTATTAGGAAAAAGTAAATACATAACCGTACGTAGATATAGAATTTATAAACATTATATATATATATATATATATATATATATATATATATATATATATATATATATATATATATATATATATATTTGTATAATTCGCTGAATATGAAACTTCCACAAATGTATCCAAATTTGATTGCGAGGCACTTCCAATTATTTCCAAAATTCAGAAGACATTTTTGACAGAAAAAAAAACGCATTTAGGAAACATATAAGAAATCGATTGACATGAAAAGAGAGCTGTCATCTGAAGTGTTTAAGAATATTAAACTTAAACTGATTTGGGGGTAACCAAAACAAACGAGAAACTTGGAATTAGTTTTTTTTTTAAGCTGCAGTAAAGCACTTTAAGATTACATCGAGCTTACTCAATGAAAGTAAAATGAAAGAAAAAGAATACTCACATTATCAAGGTTCGTGTTACACCACAAGCAACATTTCATTACGTAAAATCTCTCAAAACTGTGATACCTAGTGGAAAGGAATATTTACGAGCTTTTGACTCTGACCAACAAATTTTCACGAGAAGTATAAACACTGTCGTAATACCGATTTATGTAATAAAATACCATTTTCCTGAACTCCGGACACATATATCAGGTTGAAGGAAAACTGAATGAACTGTATTACTGTTGTCTGAAAGTTGTCTATTTTTTCGTTAGGAAGAGGGTCATTTTTTACCTTTTTTCATTTGTAGTTTTAACTTCAGATTAGAAAGAAGTTGGTCAAGTTGCGATAAAAGCATCTGCCTTAGTAATAATTCAAACCTAATGTGCTTGAGTGATCTTAAAAACAGCATTACTTAGGGGAAAACACAAAATATTTCTCTTCCACTAATGTTCTCTGAATTAGCTAGTAATCAGTCCCAATTGTATCTAAAATTCAGAAAACTTTACTTTGGGAAACAAGAGTCTCTCAGGAAAAAAAAAAAAAAAAAAGGCTAAATGAGGTAATACGTAGGATGAATTCTATCATTTGAGGTGTTTAGGCCAATAGAGAATCGTCTGATTAGAGATTTGAAAGCAACTTGGAAATTTAGAGAACGGATATTATTTTGATCTGTATAATTAAGCATTTAAAGTGACATCTTTAGCTAATTTATAAATTCAATATTTTCCCTGTATGACTGTTCGTGTCGTTACCCATATTTTCCAAGGTAAAATCACTATCCTTGACAAGAAACTTGTTAAGGTAATGATTATTAGATATATATTATTAGGAAAAAGGAAATAACCGTACTGATATATGGAATTTAAAAACATTATTTGCTCTCATGTACACTGTCTTAAAGAAATAAGACAGCAGGTGCGTCGAGCTGAAGTGTTTTGTCTGCCCAACTGAGAATATCTGTATTTTAAATTTCCACTGAATCTCTTGGCTTTCTTTTTAAATACATCTTAATCTTGACATAAATTATATGAGGTAGTGCAAACTATGAACTAGTTATGGTTGACGTCATTGGCGTTTGGGGTAGTTCAAAACTATTTTACTGGAGAAATAGCTGGATACTTTTTTTTTTTTTTTTTGGTCGAAATCGCTAAATCTGCAACTTTAAAAACGAGAAATCGATTCACAGGTAAAGAGAGCTGTCATCTCAGGTGTTTAAGAAAAATAAGATTTAATTGACAAGCGAGAAACTTCGAAAGAGTATTCTCAATTATGTTCATTAGAATCCCATGAAAATTATATCGATCCTCCTGACTGAATGCAAAGAAATAAAAACATGCAAATTATGAATGGTCGTGTTACACCAGAAGCCGTATTTCTTAAGGTGCAATTTCCCAGAACTGTGATCGTGAGAAGGAATATTAATGTGATTTTGACTTTCACCCTAAAAATTTATTCGAGAAAGTATAAATGCCATTGCAGTATTAATATAAATTATCATTTATAACATTATTCCTCATCTACGTAGACATATAGTGCATGACAGCTACAAAAAATTGCAGAATGATGGAACACTGAAGTGTATTAATTTCTGAAGATTGTTTGGACTCTTACTTTTTCATTTGCAGTTTTAGCGCGTCAACCACAAAAAACGCAGGTTGAAAGAACACTGAATGAACTGTCTTTTATTTCATATGGAATTTTTTTGGACTTTTACGTTAAGAATCCTTACGGCAAAGGATCCGCTTTATGAATAATTCAAAACTATTATACCTGAGTGATCCTAAAAATAAAATAATTGAGGCCTTAAAAAGTAAATATCCAACTTCCACAAATGTACTCTAAATTACCTTTGTGTCTATAATTCACAATTTTTCGGAAAAAATAATCAGTAACAAGGCCAAATGAGGTTAAAGGTATAATGAAATCGATTCAAAGGTTTAGAGGGCTGGCCTTTGAGGGGTTTGAGCCCATAGAGTATCGTTTAAGGACGTGGAAACAACTAGAGAATTTAGAGATATATATATTTTCGCAACAGGATAATTCGTGTGATTTCATTACCCATGTTCGCCTAGGTAAAATGACTGAAGTTTACAAGAAAATTAATTATCATATTTATTATTATAAAGTGATATATACATAGCCGTACTGAGATATACAATTTCTAAACCATTACTTGGTTCCTCATACACGCAGTTTTACTGTTCAAGATGGGTCTAAAAATATTAGGTTGCCGGAGTTTTGACTAATTCATTTGTAGTTCACTTCAGATAAAAAAAAAAAAAAAAAAGGGTAAAAGTTGATCCCTTACGGTAAAAGCACCCGGTTTAGAAATAATTCAAAAATATTATGCTCGTTATCCTAGAACTTGAATAATTTAGGACAACACTAAATTTGCAACTTCCATAAACGTACTCTAAACTAGCCTTAAAATACTCCAATTTGTGTCTATAATTCAGAAAATATTTCCGGGGTCAGATAATTCCCTCTCGGAGAAAAAAAAAAATCAGTAACAAGGCCAAGTGTGGCAAAAGGTAGGTTTAACCTATTCACAGATTAAGAGGACTGGTATTTGATCTGTTTAAGCCCATAGAGTTTTGTTAGATTAAATACCTGGAAACATCTCCAAAACTTTAAGACATTTCTGAGGATGAGAATTTCACATTCAGCAAACACAAAAAGAAGTCGAATGACACGTAAAGAGACCTAGCATCTGAAGTGTTTCAGAACAAAAAGATTCAATTGATGTTGGACTCACCGAAAAAATGAGAAATTTCTAATTTCTTTCTCATCTGCAGTTGAAGCACTTTAAAATTACATCGATCCCAATTAAGGAATGTAAAAAATAAGAAAATAAAAAATTTGCACATCATTAAGGTCCGTGTTACAATAGAAGCCATATTTCCTTAAGTAAAATCTCTCAAAACTGTGATACCTCGTGAAAAGCAATATTTATGAGGTTTTGACTTTCACCTATCAGTTTATACTAGAACGTAGAAACTATCGCATTACCGAGATATATAACGAATTATCATACTCATTTCCGTGGACATATTGTGTATGACAGCTACAAAATAAGCAGGTTGAAGGAATACTGCATGAACTATATTAATGTTTCCTGGAGACTGTACGAAGAGGGTCATTTGCCTTTTTCTTTTTTTATTTTTTGTAATGTTAACACGATTAAAACAAAAACCGTCAAGCTTTGTTACAGTAATAGTATCCGAGTTAGGAATAATTTGGGTGATCCTAAAGATCGCACAATTTATCGCGAAAACCAGCAATATGCAACTTCCACAAATGTTCCCTGAACTGGCTGGGAGACATTCCCAATTGTATCAAATATATCGTGAGAAAAATCCGTCGGAGAAAAAAAAAAAAATACAGTAACAAGGCTAAATGATGTAACAGCTAGGATGAATTCGATTTACAGGTAAAGACGGCAGGTATTTGATGAATTTAAACCCATAGAGTTTCGTTTCATCAGAGATGTGTAAATAACTAGGAAAATAAGAGACAACAAAGATATTATTTTAATATATATAACTAGGGCTTTAAAGTGTTATCGTGAGCATTTTAATCAAATTTAAGGAATGGACTATTTTCTCAGAATGACGGTTCCTGTCATATCGCTATCCAAATTTGAAAAAAAAAAAAAAATCGCTTCGAAAGGCATTATATCGTTTTCAAAATTCTTTAGGCATGGAGTATCAGATATATATTGTTACAGTATTAGGATAAAGTAAATAGCCGTACTTAGATATACAACTACTATTACTTCTTCCTCATTTAAGCACTTTTCTTTTTCCTAGTGATTGGTCTAAAAACAATCATACTGCAAGAGCATCGACCTGTTCTGTTTTCCTTACCGTATTGACATTGTGTATTTTATTGCCTTGTTTTTTATTCATCTTGGCAGTGAAATCAAGTATAGAATCTAATGCCAATTGGGATCTACTTACGGCTGCTAGCATCGACTTTTGAGTTTCGAAACTGTTTTACTAGGGTGATGTATCAAATAATTTTTGGTCGAAATCGCAAACCATCCAACTTCATCATATGTACTCAAAATTAATTTCGAAACACTTCCAATTATTTCCAGAGAAGATATTTTCGAGGATGAATGAATCCCGTTTAGGAAACATATAACAAGAAATCGATTGACACGTAACGAGAGCTGGCACCTGAGGTGTTTAAGAATAGTAAGTTTGAACTGATTTGCTGGTCACCGAAACAAGCGAGAAACTTCGAATGAGTACTTTTTATTATCTGCAGATGGAGCACTTTAAAATAACATCGATCCACCTCACTAAAAAAAAAAAAAAAAAAAAACGTACATTGTGAAGGTTCGTGTTACACCATAAGCCACATTTCCTTAAGTATAACATCTCAAAACTATGACACAGTGAATATTAATATTTACCTTATACGACAAAGTAAAAACACTATCGCAACACCTATTTATAAAATGAATTACTATTTTCCTCATTTCCGTAGATATACTGCAATTTGAAGGAACACAATAAACTGTATTGTCGTATGCATGTTCTTTATATTTTTCGTCAGGATAAGGTTCATTTTTTACTTTTTTCATTTCCAGTGGTAACCAGATAAAAAAAAAATGGATCAAGTGGTTTTGTTTCGGTTAAAGCAACTGAATAATGAATAATACAAAAGTACCTTTATTATACTTGATATAAAACGCATTCCTTTGGGCTGACACCAAATATTCATATTCAACAAATATACCCTAAGTTAGCTAGTAATCACCCTCAATTGTTTCTAAAATTCAGAAAACGTTCCTGGGGGAGACAGAATTCTATCTTGAAAAAAAAAAATCGATTCAGGAAAAGAAGAGGGTCATTTCAGATGTTTAGACCCATAAAGTTTCGTTTGATTAGAGACGCAAAAACATATTGGAAATTTGGGGATTATGATCTATATAACCAAGGGTTTAAAGTGGCATCTTTAGTCTCGTGATCAAATAAAAAAATAAGGAATACGTTCTAGGTTCGTGTGATATCGTTACCCATATTTACTATGAAAGGCAATAAATCATTTACAAATATATATTGTTAGGAAAATGTAAATACATAGCCGTACTGAGATATAGAATTTATAAGCATTACATGCTTACTCACATTCTTTTAAGGAAAACAGGTTGCCGGTGCCTCGAGCTGAACTGTTGTGTCTACCGAACTGAGATTATCATGACAATTTCAAATGAATCATTTGTCTTTTATATTCATTGTAATCGTGACATCAATTATAATAGGTAGTGCAAATTCTGAACTTGCTTAGGTTGTAGATGAAAACTATTTTTCTTGAGTGATTGTGTATAAACTTTTTTTTTAACATTAATTTTTTGGTCGAAATCGCCAAATATGCAATTTCAACAAATGTACTCAAAATTGTTTGCGAAACTCCCATTTCCTTTCAAAAAAGACATTTTTCAGAGAAAAAAAAAATCGAATTACATGTAGAGAGAGCTGGCATCTGAGGTGTTCAAGAAAAATGTTTCAGTTGATGTGGGGTTCAATGAAACAATAGAAAAATTTCGAATATTTTCTTTTTTATCCGCAATTTAAACACTTAAAAATTACATCGAGCCTCCAAAATGAATGAAAAAAAAAGTATATCATCAAGGTCCTTGTTACAACATAGGCCACATATCATTAGGTGAAATACAAATGTACTCAAAATGTACTCAAAGTACATAGCCGTACTTAAATATACAATTTATATATATACATTTCCTGAAGTAAAATCTCTCAAAGCTGTGATACCTGTTGGAAAGGAATATTTATGAGTTTTTGACTCTAACCTATAAATTTATTCGAGAAACTGTAATTACTATCGCAGTATCGACTTATATAATAAATTACGATATTCCTCATATCCGTAGACCAGGAACACTGAATAAACTGTATTCATGTCGTGTGGAAATTGTCTATTTGAGCGTTAGGAAGAAGGTCATTATTAACATTTTCTGTTGGTCAAGTTATTTTGTTACGGTAAAAGTATCCGCTTTCGAAATACTTCAAACCTGTCATACATGTGATCTTAAAAAGAGAATTACTTATGGAGAAAACGCGGAATATTCATCTTCCACAAATGTACTCCGAATTAGCTAGTAATCACTCCCAATTTTCTAAAATTCAGAAAACGTTCTTGGGAAAAAAAAAATCAATAACAAGGCTAAATGAGGTAATACGTAGCATGAAATCGATTCACAGGTAAAGAAGGGGTCATCTCTGTTATTTAGGCCCATAGAGTCTTGATTGATTAGACGTGAAACCAACTTGGAAATTTAGCAATAAAATGAATATTATTCTGATTTTTGTAACTAGGTCTTTAAAGTGGTATCTTGAGGATCCTGATCAAATAAGAAAAGTGGAATATTTTCGCTGTATGATGGTTCGTGTGAAATCATTTCCCATATTCACCAAGGCAAAATAGCCTAACTGAGAATATCTGTATTCTTAATTTCCAATGACTCTAGTGGCTTTTATTTTATAATCACCTTAATCGTGACATCACTTAGTGCAATCCGTGAACTAGTTACGGGTGACAGCATTCGCGTTTGGCCTAGTTCAAAACTATTTTACTGGAGATACAGCTGTAAATTTTCTTTTGTCGAATTCGCTATATATGCAACTTCCATAAATGTACTCAAAATTGATTGCGAAACACTTCCAGAAGATATTTCTGGGGATGAAAAATAATTAAGAAATAAAAAAGAAATACATTCACAGGTAAAGAGAACTTTCCTCTGTGGTGTTTAATAAAAATAAGTATTCATTGACAGTGGTGGTACCGAAAGAAGCGGGAGACTTCCAATGATTATCCTCTTTTACCTTCAGTAGAAGGACATGAAAATTACATCGATCCTCCTGAATTTTTTTTTTCGCATATTATGAAAAGTCGTATTAAACCAGAACCCATTTTTCAGTAGGTACAATTTCTATAAACTATGATACCTCGTGAGAAGGAATATTAATGTGTTTTTGACTTTCACCTAAAAATTTATTTGTGAAAGTATAAATGCTATCGTAGTATCGAGTTATACAATATATTATCATTTATAACATTATTCCTCATCTCTGTAGACATGTAGTGCATGACAGTGACAAAAACTTCAGGTTGAAGGAAAACTGAATGAATTGTATTAATGCCGTCTGCAGATTGTTTGGATTTTTACGTAAGGAAGAGGGTCGTTTGTGACTTTTTATTTGTGGTCATTACTTCAGATAAAAAAGATGGTCAAGTTGTTTTCTTACTGTAAAAGCATCCAATTAGGGAAAATTCCAAACTATTATACCTGAGTGATCTTAAAAACAGCATTACTTAGGTCGAAAACACTCAATATCCAACTTCAACTGGGAAACACTTCTATTGAATCTAAAATTAACCAAAAAATTCTGGTGGAAAGATAATTTTGTCTTGGAAAAAAAAAATCAAATTCGATTTACAAGTAAAGAAGGCTGGCATTAGAGATTCGTTTGATTACAGAAATGTAAACAACCTGGAAATTTAGAGATAAAACGGATATTATTATATCTGTATAACAAGGGCTTTGAAGTGGCACCATGAGCCTCCTGATCAAAGTTAAAAAATGGATTATTTTCCCAGTGTGACGGTTTCATTATCTCATCCATGTTTGCCTATGTAAAAT
Source organism: Coenobita brevimanus (assembly GCF_032717465.1). Taxonomy (NCBI): domain Eukaryota; kingdom Metazoa; phylum Arthropoda; class Malacostraca; order Decapoda; family Coenobitidae; genus Coenobita; species Coenobita brevimanus. The sequence continues at coordinate 21,620,849 of NC_137046.1, forward strand.
CATTTCTAAAAAGAATGAATCATTTTCAAGAAAATTGTTTAGGTACTGATTATCAGATATATTCGAATAAAGAAAGTACATTGCCCTATTTAGATATGCACTATTGATCCTGTTGTGTTGAAATTAACTGGATTTTTAATTTCCTATCAGTCGATTACCTTGTTTTTATTTATCATTATTATTCACGTTAATCGTGGATGCAAGTATAAGTGAATATCAATTGGGGACTAGTTCGGCTGATAGCATCCACTCTAGGAGTAGTTCAACACTATTTTACTTGAGGGATTTCTGTATTTTTATTTTATGAACCCAAAATTGATTACGAAACTTCTAATTATTTCCAAAACTCAGAAGACAGTTCTGAGGGTGAAAAAATGACATTTAGGAAATATACAACATATCAATTAAAACATAGAGAGAGCTGTAATCTGTTTAAGAACAATAAGTTTGCATTGATGCTCGGGTCATCAAAACAAGCGAGAAGCTTTAAATGAGTATTCTCTTTTATCTTCGGCCGAAGCACATTAAAATTACATTGATCCCCCAAAGTGTATGTATAGGAGGAAAAATTGCACATTATGAAGGTTCGTATTACGCAATAAGCCACATTTCTTTAGGTACAATGTCTCAAAACTGGTATCTCGTGAGAAGGAATATTAATGAGCTTTTGACCCTCACCTAAAAATTTATTCGAGGAAGTATAAACACTATCGAAATACTGATATATATATTTTATTATCATTTATACCATTATTCCTTATCTCCGTAGACATTCAGTGCATGACAGCCTCAACAAATGCAGGTTTGAAGGAATATTGAATGAAATGTATTAATTTCATTGGAGATTGTTTGGACTTACACGTTAGGAAGTGGAAGACTTTCATTTGTAGTTTTAACTTCATATTTAAAAAAAAAAAAATGGTAAATGTCTCGTTACGGTAAAATCCTTCGCTATGGGAACTATTGAAAACTTATACTTATCCTAGAAACCGGCTAATTGGGGCCGAAAACACTAAATATGAAACTTCCAGAAACGTCCTCTAAATTAGCCTTAAAACATTCCAATTTGTGTCTAAAATTCACAAAAAATTTCTGAGGTCATAATTTCGTCTCGGGAAATGTACTCAAAAGTTATTCCGAAACAATTTCAGTTATTGCCAAACCTCAGAAGAGATTTCGAGACTAAGAAATCGCATTTAGGAAACATAATAAGAAATCGATTTACACGTAAAGAGAGCTGGCATCTGAGGTGTTTAAGAACAATGTTTTAATTCATTTGGGGGTTACCGAGAGAAGCGAGAAACTTTGATTGTTCTTTTTTATCGAGCCTCCTTACTGAAAAAAAAAGAAAAAAAAATACTTGCACATTATGAAGGTTTGTGCCACATTTCGTTGGGTATAATCCCTAAAAACTGTGATAACTCGTGGAAAAGGGTATTTATGAGTTTTTGATTCTCTTACAAATTTATACGAATAGGTATAAACACTATCACAATACTGATTCAGAAAATGAATTGCCATATTCGTCATCTCCGTAGATATAGAGCAGGTTCAAGGAACAGTGAATGATCTGTATTAATAACATATTGGAACTGTTTGTATTTTTATATTAGGAAAAGGTCATTTGTGCCTTTTTTTTTTATTTGTTCAGGAAAAGGTCGTGCCTTTTTTTTTTTATTTGTTCAGATAAAAAAAAAAAAAGTCAACTTTTGTTACTGTAAATGCATCTGCATCAGGAATAATTCATAACTATAGTTCAGTGATCTTAGAAACGAAAAAAACTAATATGCATATTCAGCAATTGTACTCAAAAATAATTTTAAAACACTCCCAACCATTTCTAAAATTCAGAAAACATTTCTGAAGAACAAGATTTTCCCTCGGGAAAAAAAAAAAAAGGTTAAATGAGGTAATACAATCGATTCAAGGGTTTTTCAAAGGTTTAAGCCCAGAGAGTTTCCTTTAATGTGGGACGTAAAAAACACTTGGAAATGAAAACAACTTGGAAATTTAGGGATAAAACGGTGTTATTTTCATCGGTATAACTAGGTCTTTAACAATGGCATCTTGAGCCTCGTGATCAAATATAATTGGAATATTTTCGCTCCTTGACTTTGTGTGATATCATTATTCATTCTCACCACGGTAAAAATCACTCCTAAAAGCAGTTAATTGTTTACTAGAAAAGTGCTAAGGTATTGATTATAAGGACACAGTAAACATATAACGACTTAGATATACTCCTACAATTTATAAACATTACTTAGTTCATCTTATACAAAGTTTTATTGTTCATGATGGGTCTAAAAAAAATTAGGTTGCAGGAACATCGACCTGAACTGTTGTGCCTACCTTGTTGAGATTAACTGGATCTTTAATTTGCGATTTTATTGGCTTTCTCTTTGTTAATTTTGGCCAATTGAGAATTAGTTACACCTGATAGCATCCTCTTCGGGGCTAGTTCGACTATTTTACATGAGTGATGGCTGTACAAACTTATTTTTGGTCGAAATAGCAAAATATTCAACTACCAGAAAAGTACTCAAAAGTGATTGTGAAACATTTTCGAAATTCAGAAATTTCTGAAAGTAAGAAAATCACATTTAGGAAACAAATACCAAGAAATCGATTCACATGTACCGAACGCTGGATCTTAGGTGTTTAAAAACAATAAGTATTAATGAATTTGGGGGTAGCCGACGTAAAGGAGAAACTTCGAATGTTCTTTTTTATCTGCAGTACAAGCACTTTAAAATTACGTCGAGCCTCCTCACTGAAAGTAAAAAGAAAAAAAATACTTGCACATTATAAGGGCAAATCGTCTTAAACCATAAGCCACAATTCTTTAGGTAAAATCTCTCAAAACTGTGATTCCTAGTGGAAAGGAATATTTACGAGCTCTAACTCTCACCTATAAATTTATAGGAGAAAGTATAAAACTGAATGTATACCGATATATTCAATGAATTACCATATTCCACATCCTTGTGGACATTTGATACGTGACAGCTACAAAAATGCAGGGTGAAGGAATACTGTTTGAACTAATACAGTTCATATTGCCTGTAATGTCCTCTGGACATTGTTTGGATTTTTGCGTTAGGAAGAGGGTCATTTGAGACTTTTTTTTTTTTTTGACAAAAATATATAGTCGTTTTGTTACGGTAAAAGTGTCCGCTTTGGGAATGAGTGATCCTAAAAAACACATAATTGAAGGAGAAAAAAGTAAATGCGCAACATCCACAAATGTGCTCCAAATTAGTTGGGAAACCATCCTTATTGAATAAAATTCACAACAAATTTCTGAGTGAAATTTCCGTCTCGGAGAAATGGTCAGTAGCAAGGCTAAATGAGGTAACAGCTGAATTAGAATTACAGGTAAAGGAGGCTGCTATTTGAGAGGTTTAAGACCATGGAGTACCGTTTGATTAGACAAGTGTGAACAACCTGAAAACTTTGAGATAACGAGGGCTATAAGTGACACTGTAAGCCTCTTGATCAAAGTTTAAAAATGGATTGTTTTCCCAGAAGCAGTATCCGTGTGTGTGTGTGTGTGTGTGTGTGTGTGTGTGTGTGTGTGTGTGTGTTTTGTGCAGCCGAAAATACGCATTCAAATCACACCAAAATTGGCTCAATAATCACAAAAAATTTGCTGATGTGAAAAAATTTGGTCCCATCACGATTGAAAAACTTTTATATTTATTTAGCGATCAAAGTTTGACCAAAAAACGCCGCTCCCGGCATGAGTACGTCAAATTAGGGTTGCGTTCACCGTAGTTTCTTTTTTTTTTTCTTAGAGTAGAACAGGACATAAACGGACCATCATGGACGTTAGACTAAACAGCAAAAAAAACGAGACTAAAATTACTTGAAATCATCGCATCGTGCTCGCGAAGCTCCAGGAAACGAGAAGCACGAGGAAAAGAGTGCGAAGCACGAGAAAGTGAACGCGCAGCGCGACAGTCCTCCACAGGGTGCCCTAGGGGCCCACGAGCACTTGTCTAATATACTATAGCAGTAGCCGTGTGTCTGTGTGTGTGTCGGTGTATTTTGAGCAGCCGAAACTATAAATTCAAATCGCACCAAAATTGGCACAAAAATAGCAAAAAACTCGTTGATGTGAAAAACTTGTTCCCATCGACTGAAAAACTTTTACTACATTTAATGAGCGATCAAAATTTTGACCAAAAGACACAGTTCCCGGCACCAGGTAGGTTGCTGTAGAAGAGCGGTTAATATCTTAGACAACTCGGACAACTTGAGCTCCAATCCCGAAGCGAGGTGAGGGCGCCTTTCTTCGGTACGGAGGCGTCCTGGTGCACCAAAATTGGCATGAAAATCGCAGGAAATTCGCTGTTGTCGAAAAACTTGATCCCATATCGATTGATGATTGATGATTCCACCTAAGACCACCTAAAGCCATCACATGACGAAAACCGTGATACATCATGTTTTATCATAACTCGCGTGCATACACGTTCATTCGCAGACACGTATATTGCACACCATGGAGGTATGGCTACCAACATGACGTCGGACAAACCCGGCTTTGTATCCATCAAATACAGTGTTCAACCAAGCATATTCGATACAACAAACATCAGTGTTAAGTTCTTTAAAAAAAGAACACCGAATTCCACTTGGCCTGAAAGACATTTGGCCCGGAACTGTTTGCATTATCTACATCTTGCCACGTGGAGGCAGCTTCGTGAGGTACGTTAGATTAGAACGACACATAAACGGACCATCATGGGCCCTTCGATGTCGCCTTGACGGCCAATAGTGACACCGTTAGACTAAAACAGCTCATAAACGTGACTCGAATTACTTGAAATGATCGCATCGCGCGAGCGAAGCGCCAGGAAACGAGTGCGAGGCACGAGAGAGTGCTCAGCGCGAGAGCCCTCCGCAGGAGCAAGTGCGAGAGGGCCCGAAGGGCCCACGAGCACTTGTCATTTCTGAAGAAAAATTATTTTCAAGAAAATTGTTCAGGTATTGATTATCATGCATATTATATTAATCGGATAAAGGAAATACATAGCCGTATTAAGATATATAATTTATAAACATTACTTGGTTTCAGATATAAGCAGTTCTATTGTTCATGATGGGTCTAACAAAAAAACAGGTTGCTGGAGCCTTGACCTGAACCGTTGTTCCTGCTGTGTTGAGATTAACTGGATTTTTAATTTCGGATCAGTCTATTGCCTTTTTTTTTTTTTTCAAATTCATTTTAGCCGTGACTTCACGCCACGTTTAGTTTGGTAAAAATCTCTCGAAACTGGGATACCTCTTGAAAACGAATAATGATGAGCTTTTCACTCTCATCTATCAGTTTATTCAACAAATACATAGTTCAACCATACACATTCGATACGTTTACGATTTGACACCCTGAGAAGTGAAACAAACTTCGGTGTAGTTATGTTCCTTCAAAACAGAACACCGAATGTCACGGCGTGTACGACGTTTGGTCCGGAGCTGATAGCATTACCCACATCTCACCAGGTGGAGGCCGCTCCGTGAGATGTGTTAAACTAGAACAGCACATAAAGGTGACTAGGATTACCTGAAATAATCGCAACGCGAGCGCGACGCGCGAGCAAACGAGTGCGAAGCAGGAGGAAACGAGTGCGAAGCACGACAAAGCGAGCGCGCAGAGAGCCCTCCGCAGGAGCAAGTGAGAGAGGGCCCGATGGGCCAACGAGTACTTGTCACTTCTAAAAATAATAAATCATTTTTAAGAAAATTGTTTAGGTATTGATCACCAGATATATTATTCGGATAAAGAAAATACATATCCGGATTTAGATATGCAATTTCAGAACATTGTTTGGTTTCAGATATACGCAGTTTTATTGTTCATCATGAACAATAAAGTAATCAGGTTGCATGAGCCTTGACCTTATCTGGTTTTCTTGCTATGTTAACTGGATTTTTAATTGATCTATTCCTTTCCTTTTTTAGATTCATATCAGCCATGACTTCACGCCACATTTAGTTACGCAAAATCTCTCAAAACTGATACCTCGTAAAAAGGAGTATTAATGAGCTTTTGACTCACAAACTATCGTATTACCGAGATATGTAATGAATGATCATATTCCTCATTTCCGTGGACATATAGTGCATGACAGCTACAAAAAATGCAGGTTGAAGGAATACTGCATAAATTGCATTAATGTCCTCTGGAGACTGTTTGAATTTTCACGTTAGGAAGAGGGTCATTTGCGACTTTTTTTTTTTTTTTTTTTGGTGTGTCTGGATTAAAAAAATGGTCAAGTTTTGTTACGGTAAAAGTATCTGCGTTAGGAATAATTCAAAACTCATATTTGCGTGATCCTAAAAACCGCTCAATTTAAGACGAAAGCTCTATATGTGCAACTTCCAGAAATATACTCTATATTAGTTGCGAAACACTCTCATTTGTATCTAAAATTAAGAGAATATTTCTGAGATTGAAATAATTCCGTCTTGTAGAAATGAAAACAATAACAAGGCTAAATGAGGTAGCAGCTAGGATGAATTCGATTCACAGGTAAAGAAGGCTGGCATTTGAGGGGTTTAGGCCCATAGAGTTTCTTTTGATTAGAGACGCGGAAACAACTTGGAAATTTAGAGATAAAAGATATTATTTTTATCTATATAACTAGGGCTTTAAAGGGCATCGTGAGTCTCATAATCAGATTTAAGAAATGGATTATTTTCCCAGTATGACGGTTCCTGTTATATCGTTATCAATATTTGAAAATGTAAAATTACTCCGAAAGGCATTAAATACTTTACAAAAGAATTATGGTATTGCTTATCAGATATATATTATTTTATTATTCGGATAAACTAAATACATATCCGTAATTAGACATACAGTTTATTAACACTACTTGCTTCCTCACGTATTCCGTTTTATTGTTCACGATGGGTCTAAAAAAAAATCAGGTTACAAAAGCATCGACCAGCACTGTTGTCCCTACCGTGGAGAATTACTGTATTTTATATTTTCAGTGAGTCGATTGGCTTTATTTTTTAAATTCATCTTGGCCATGATTCAACGTATAAAAGGTAATGCCAATTGGAAACTAGTTACGGCTAACAGCATCCACTTTGCGCGTTGTTCAAAACTATTTTCCTGGAGTGATGGGTGTATCAAATTATTTTTGGTCGAAATCGATATATATCCAATTTCAACAAATGTACTCAAAATTCATTGCCAAAAACTTCCAATTATTTCCAAGACTCAGATGACGTTTTTGAGGATGAAAAAATCACATTAACAAAAAAATCGATTGACACGTAAAGAAAGCTGGTATCTGTGTTTAACAGAAATAAGCTTCAATTCATGTGGGTGTCACCGAAAGAAGCAAGAACCTTCGAATAGGTATTCTTTTTGTCTCTAGTAGAAGCACTTTAAAATTACATCGAGCCTCCTCACTGAAGGAAAAAAGAGAAAAAAAACCATAAGCCACATTTCCTTAGGTAAAATCTCTCAAAACTCTAATACCTTGTCGAAAGGAATATGTTTGAGCTTTTGGCTCTCACCTATAAATTTATACGAGAAAGTACAGGGTGACCCAGAAAAATGTTCCACATTTCAAAGGTAAGTGAAAAAAAAATGTTTAAAGATAATCAAAATATTATTTGCACATGAAACTTCATTCAATACAGTTTTTGTTCATCATGTTTTAAAGATATTCTCCAAATGGTGGCCGTCATTGTCTATACGCACTTGGAGGCGATTTCTGAATGCTGCCATGGCTCGACGGGTCATGTTGGGTGGAACAGCGGCTATCTCCTGCTGAATAGCAACCTTAAGGGTTTCATGAGTCTGGGGACGAGTATACACTCGTGATTTGAGGTAGCCCCACATACAGCTCGAAAATCATTGCATGCGCTGAGGGAAATGTTTCCTGATCTGGTGATCTCGTTGTGGGACGATGTTGGGTGGCCGGCCCGTTCCCCTGACCTCTCCCTTTGTGATTTTTTTTCTGTGGGGCTTCCTTAAATCACGAGTGAATACTCATCGACCTCAAACTCTTGAAGCCCTTAAGGTTGCTATTCAGCAGGAGATACCCGCTGTCCTACCCGACATGACCCGTCGAGCCATGGCAGCCTTCAGAAATAGCCTCCAGGCGTGTATAGGCAATGACCGCCACCATTTGGAGGATGTCTAAAACACGATGGATAAAAACTGTATTGAATGAAGTTCCAAGTGTGCAAATAACATTTTGGTTATCTTTAACCACTTTTTTTCGTTTACCTTTGAAATTTTGGGAGGTTATCCTGGGTCACCCTGAATAAACACAATCGTAATACCAGTTTATATAATAAATTACCATTTTCCTCATTTCCGTAGATATATAGCATTTGGAAGGAACACCTAATGAACTGTGTTAATATCGTCTAGCTTATGTCTGTAGTTTTACGTTAATTCCGAAGGGAGGCAAAGTTCTCTTTCGGAAAAAAAAAAAAAAGACTAAATGAGGTAATACGTAGGATGAAATCGATTCACAGATCATATGAGGCGGTCATTTGAGGGCTTCAAGCCCATAGAGTTTTCTTTTGTTAGAGACGTACAAATAACTTAGAAATTTAGGGATAAAACGGATATATTTTGTTCTGCATACCTAAGTCTGTAAAATGGCATCTTTAGCCTCCTGATCAAATAAAATTAAATACTTTCGCTGTATGACGGTTCGTGATAGTACCAAGGTGATATAGTAATATCTATATCTATTGTCAAACGCCTCAATCCCGTTTGGGGTGGCCACAAACAAATCGCCTCCAAGTCGTCCTGTCCCCCGCCATTTCACTGCCCTGCTTCCAACTCACACACCCCCTCTCTCATATACCTCTCCACCCCATCCCTCCATCTCATCATCGGCCTCCCCCTCCCTCTTCCCCCCTCAACCTCACTCACATACACTCTCTTCCAGGCTTTCACCCTCCATCTTCTCCACATGGCCAAACCACCTCAGTGTGTTCCTCAGAACGCTTCCTATCACTTCCACATCCACACCACAACGCTCCTTTATATCCTCATTCGTCAGCCTGTCTCTCCATGTGACTCCACAGCTCCTCTTAAATAACTCATTTCCACTGCTTTCACTCTTGAGTCCTTCCAACAACGTCCAAGCTTCACTTCCATACGTTAGAGTTGGTATCACAATACTGTCATGTAACTTTTTCACTTCCATGCTCACTTCTCTGTTTCTTATCACTGCTTTCAAAGAATCAGCAACCTCTCTTCTCTGCTGTACCCTTTCATGCACTTCACTCTCCAAACCTCCATCCTTACTTAAACGTACTCACATTTTCCAATGCCTCACCATCCATCCTCGCTGTACATTCACTGACTTCACCTCTCTCATAGACCATCACTTTACTCTTCCCTACATTCACCTTTAGATTCCGTTTCTTACACTCCCAAACTCATCCACCAAGCCTTGCAGCTTCCCTTCGTCTTCACTCAACAACACAGTATCATCTGCAAACAACAGTACAGGGAGTTTCCAAACACTATCCTCTCTCACCAGGGCCACTCCAATATCCACTACCCTACCTTGTACCTCTTTTATTACCCCATCCATATACAAATTGAACAACCATGGAGACATGACACATCCCTGTTTCAACCCAACCTTCAGAGAAAAATTCACTTAGTTCACCATCCACACGAACTGCAGCCTTAGCACCATCATATATACTCTTCACAGCATTCAACAACTTCCCATCTACTCCATATATTCTTAATACTTTCCACAATCCTTGTCTATCCACCCTGTCATATGCTTTTTCCAAATCCATGAAAGCCGCATACAACTTCTTTACCTTCTCTAGAAACTTTTCCACTAAAGATCTAAGAATGAATATCTGATCTACACAACCTCTTCCCTTCCTAAAACCTCCCTGTTTTTCTCCAACCAATTCCTCTGTGGTTTCTCTCTGTCAGTAAGTATCCTACCTTACACTTTTCCTATTATACTAAGAAGACAAATGCCCCTATGATTACCACAAACTTCTTTTTCCCCTTTTCCTTTGTATAAGGGAATAATTATAAATGACTTCCAATCCTCCGGGACTCTACCTTCCTCCCAGGCCAATCTGCACATCTTCCACATCCATTCTACTACTATCTTTCCCCCATGCTTCAGCATTTCACCACACACCCCATCAATTCCTGGGGCTTTCCCCAATTTAACTTTCTTCATTGCTTCCACAACTTCTATCCTGATTTCTTCCTGTCTTCTCACCTCCCTCCTTCCAGCCATTCCCCTGCCACTTATACTCGCATTACTACCATCCTCTATGTTCAACAATTC
>NC_137046.1:21636167-21686167 GCF_032717465.1 Coenobita brevimanus
AAGTATTCTTTCTTTGAAGTGGGATCTTTAAGCTCCTGAACAAATAAAGAAAATTAAATATTTTCGCTGTATGACCGTTCCTGTGAGAGTACCTATATTTACCAAGGTAAAATCACTCTTAAAGGCAAAAAACCCTTTACATGAAAATTGTTACGGTATTGATTGTCAGACGTATGTTACTAGGAATAAGTAAATACATAACCGTACTAAGATATAGATTTTATAAACCTTGTTTCCTCATATACTCAGTTTCATTGTTCATGAAGGGTCTTAAAGAAATCAAGTTGCAACCTGAACTGTTGTGTGCGCCGAACGGAGAATATCTGTATTTTTAATTTCCAATGAGTCTAGTGGCTTTTAATTTATATTCACCATAATCATGACATCACATAATCGAGTGTGCAAACTGTGAACTAGTCGCAGTATCGTTATACAATTTACTATCATTTATAACATTATTCCTCATCTCCGTAGACATATAGTGTATGACAGCTACAAAAAATGCAGGATGAAGAAACAATGAACTGTATTAATGTCGTCTGGAGATTGGAATTTTCCTTTAGGAAGAGGGTTGTTTGTGGCTTTTAATCAGATAAAAAAATATGGTAGTTCTTTTGTTATGGTAAAAGCATCCGCTTTAGGAAAAATTCAAAATTATTATACTTGAGTGATCTTAAAAACAACATTACTTAGGCAGAAAACACTCAATATACGTCTTCCACAAATGTCACTAATTAGCTGGGAAAAACTACAAATTACATCTAAAATCCACAATAAAATTCTGAGGGAGAAAATTCTGTTGGAAAAAAAAATCAAATTCGATTTACAGGTAAAGAAGACTTGCGTAGAGTTTCGTTTGAATAGAGGTGTTAAAAACCTGTATATATATATATATATATATATATATATATATATATATAGAGAGAGAGAGAGAGAGAGAGAGAGAGAGAGAGAGAGACAGAGTGAGAGAGAGAGAGAGAGAGAGAATCTTCTATCTGTATAACTAGGGCTTTAAATTGGCACCGTGAGCATCCTGATCAAAGTTAAAAGGGATTATTTTACCAGTATGACGGTTTCATTATCTCGTTATCCATGTTTGCCAAGGTAAAATAACTTCTAAAGAGAATCAATAATATTCAAGAAAATTGTTTAGGTACTGATTATCAGATATATTATTCGAATAAAGTAAATACCCCTATTTAGATAGTTCCTAATCATTAATTGGAATCTGAAGAACCCAGTTTTATTGTTCATGATTGGTCTAAAAAAATCTGGTTGCAGGGGCGTTTACCTGAACTGTATATCCTTTTGTGTTGAGATTAACTGGAGTTTTAATTTCCTATCAGTCGCTTTTTTTTTTTTTTTTTTTTAACGTGGATTCAAGTATAAAAGGTAATGCCAATTGGGAACTATTAACGGCTGATAGCATCCACTCTGGGAGTAGTTCACCCCTATTTTACTAGAGAGATTCCTGAATTTTTATTTTCTGGCGAAATCGCGATATTTGCAACTTCCGCAATGAACCCAAAATTGATTACGAAACCCAGTTTTTTTCAAAACTCAGACAACATTACTGAGGGTGAAAAAATCGCTTTTAGGAAATATGTAACTTGATAACGACACATAGAGAGAGCTGTAATCTGAGGCGTTTAAGAATAATAAGTTTGCATTGACATTGGGGTCATCTAAACAAGCCAGAAACTTTGAATGTCTTCTTTTATCGTCGGTAAAGCAAATTAAAATTCCAGAAAAATTGCACATTATGAAAGTTCGTATAACGCCATAAGCCACATTTCTTTAGGTACAATGTCTCAAAAGTGATACCTTTTGAGGAGGAATATTAATGAGCTTTGACTCACCTAAAAATTTATTCGAGAAAATATAAACGCTATCGAATTATCGAGATATATAAATTAATATCAATTATACCATTATTCCTTATCTCCGTAGACATATAGTTTTTGGCAGCAACAAAAAATTCACGGTGACGGAACATTGAATGAAATGTATTAATTTCATTGGAGTTTGGACATTTACGTTACGAAGTGGGTAATTTGTGACTTTCATTTGTAGTTTTAACTTCAGATTAAAAAAAAGAATAGGTAAACGTTGTTTCGTTGGAAACTATTCAAAACTTATACTTATCCTAAAAACCAACTAATTGAGGCTGAAAACACTAAATATGAAACCCATAAACGTCCTCTAAATTAGCCTTAAAACACTCCAAATTTGTGTCTACAATACAGAAAACATTTCTGAGGTCATATAATTCCGTCTCGGGAAAAAAAAAAAAAATCAATAACATGGCCCTGAGGTTTTTACCACGCATTTTACATGGTATTTGAGGGGTTTAATCGCAATGAGTTTCGTTTTATTAGAGACGTGGAAACAACTCGGAAATTTAGGGATAAAATGGATACTATGTTCATCAGTATAACTAGGACTTTAAGGTCAAATATCAAAAACAGCATATTTTCGCTGTGTGACAGGTCGTGTGATATCATTACCTATATTTACCAAGGAAAAAACACTATGAAAGAGGATAAATCGTTTACAAGAAAATTGTTAAGGTATTGATTATTAGATGTATATTATTAGGAAAAATTAATTCCTAGCCGAACTGAAGTATGGAATTTATGAACATTACGTGCTTCCTCATATACAATGTTTCATTATTCATGGTGAGTCTTTAAAAAACAAGGCTGCGGGTGCGTCGAGCTGAGCTGTTGTTTGTCTCGAATTGAGACTGTATTCTTTTTTATCTGCAGTAGAAGCTCTTTAACATTACATCGAGACTCCTCACTGAAAAAAAAAAAAAAAAACGCACATTATGAAGGTTCGTGTTACACCATAAGCCAAATTTCATTAGGTAAAGTCCCTAATAACTGTGATTCCTCGCGGAAAAGAATATTTATGAGTTTTTGATTCACTTACAAATTTATACGAAGTATAAAAACTATCACATTACTGATTTATATAATGAATTACCATAGTCTTCATCTCCGTAGATATAAAGCAGGTTGAAAGAACACTGATCTGTATTAATATCATCTTGGAATTGTTTGTATTTTTATATTAGGAAAATAGTCATTTGACTTTTTTTCATTTGTAGGGGTAACTTCAGATAAAAAAAAGACGATCAAGTTGTTTTGTTACTGTAAATGCATCAGCTTTAAGGTTAATTCAAAACTATAGTTGTGTGATCCTAGAAACAGATTTATTGATGACGAAAACACTAAATATGCATTTTTAGCAATTGTACTAAAAAACTTTTTCAAACACTCCCAACTATTTATATAATTCAAAAAACATTTCTGAAGAACAAAATTTTGCCAAAAAAAAAAAAAAAATTTGCTAAATGAGGTAAAATGTACGATGAAATCGTTTCACAGGTAAAGACGGTTGTCTTTTAATTTGGGACGAATACAACTTGGAAATTATTTTCATCGTATAACTAGGTTTTTAAAATGGCATCTTAAGCCTCCTGATCAAATATAATAATTGGAATATTCTCGATCTGTGACTTTTCGTGTGATACCCTTATCCATATTCACCAAGGTAAAAATCACTTCTAGAAGCAGTAAATTGTTTACTAGAAAAGTGCTGAAGTATTGATTATCAGATATATATCAATCGCATAGAGTAAACACAAAGCGGTACTTAGATATACAGTACTCCTATAATTTTTAAACAATACTTGGTTCATCATTTCGCAGTTGTAATGTTCAGAATCCGTCTAAAAAAATTAGGTTGAAGGAGCATAGACCTGAACTGATGTGCCTGCCGTCTTGAAATTAACTGGATTTTTAATTTGCGGAGTTCATTGCCTTTCTCTTTATTAATTTCGGCCGTGACAAGGAAAAAAAGTTTGTGCCAATAGGAAATTACAGCTGATAGCATCCGCTTTGCAGATAGTTCAACACTATTTTACCTTAGTGATGGCTCTACAAAGTTATTCTTGGTCGAAATCACAAGATATGCGCTTTCCGGAAATGAACTCAAAGTGGTTGCGGAAAACTCAGTTATTTCCAAAACTCAGAAGACAGTTCTGAAAGTAACAAAATCACAATTACGAAACACATACCAAGAAATCGATTCACATGTAAAGAGAGCTGGCATCTGAGGTGTTTAATAACTATCTATCTATCTTTCTATAGCCCGACGCCCTAATCCCGCAAAGGGTGGCCGCAGACAAAACGCCTCCAAGTCTCTGTCACCCACCATTTGACTACCCTACTACCCAAATACTTGAATGCACTCACATTCTCCATATCCTCACCATCCAACCTCACTGCACACTCTGACTTCATTCCTCTCAAACACCATAACATTACTTTTGTTTAAATCAACTTTCAGATTCCTCCTACACACTGTCCCAAATTCATTCACCAAACCTTGCAACTCCCATTCATCAGCAATACTGTATCATCAGCAAACAGCAACACCGGAATCTTCCAAATCTCACCCTTATTCATTAGAGCCACCCCCACATTCACTGCCCTACCTTGCACCTCCTTTACAACCCCATCCATGTATTTATTAAACAGCCATGGAGACATCACACAAACCTGTTTCAGTCCCACATTGAGATCAAAGAACTCAGCTCACCGTCCACTATCACCGTAGCCCTAGCTCCCTCGTACATACTCTTCACAGCACTGAACAATTTCCCCTCCACTCCATATATTCTTAATATCTTCCACATACCTTGACTATCGATTATCATAAGCTTTCTCCAAGTCCATGAAAGCAGCATACACTTTCCTTCCCTTCTCTAGATACTTCTCCACTAAACACTATTTTGGTTTCTGATATACGCAGTTTTATTGTTTAAGATCGGTCTAAAAAAAAAATCAGATTGCACGAGCCTTGACCTAATCTGTTGTTCCTGCTGTGTTGAGATTAACTGGATTTTTAATTTATTCATATTAGAAATGAGTTCACGCCAAATATAGTTAGGCAAAATCTCTGAAAACATTGATACCTAGTGAAAAGGATTATTGATGAGCTTTGGACTTTCACAGTTTATAGAAGAAAGTATAAACAATATCGCATTATGAATGATTATAATCATTTCCGTGGACAAAAAATTCAAGTAGAAGGAATACCGTATGTCTTATTAATGTCCTCTGGAGACTGGATTTTCACGTTAGGAAAAGGGTCAATTGCGATTTTTTTTTTTTTTAGTGGTGAGTAGGGATAAAGAAAATGGTCTAGTTTTTTTAGGGTAAAAGTATCTGCGTTAGGAATTGAAAACTATTATATTTGCGTGATCCTAAAAACCGCACAATTTAGGACGAAAACACTATATGTACAACTTCCAGAAATGTACTCTAAATTAGCTGGGAAACACACCCATCAGAGAACAACTCAGAATGAGAAAATTCCGTCTTCTAGAAATGAGGTAACAGGATAAATTCGATTCAAATTTAAAGAAGGCTTGCATTTGAGGGGATACTTTCGTTTGATTAGAGACGCGGAAACATGGAAATTTAGAGATGAAACTGATATAATTTTTATTTATATAACTAGGGCTTTAAAGTGGCACCGTGAGCCTCCTGATCGGATTTAAGAAATTATTTTTCCAATATGACGGTTCCTGTTATAACGTTATCCATATTTGAAAAAGTCAGATCACTACGAAAGGCAGTAAATCGATTTCAAGAAAAGTGTGAAGGTATTGATTATCAGATATATAGTATTATATTATTCGGATAAATTAATAAATATCTAATTATACATACAATTTATAAACAATACTTGTTTCCTCATATATTCAGTTTTATTGTTCACGATGGGTCTGAAATAAAAATCAGGTTGCAAGAGCATCGACCTGCACTGTTGTCCCTACCGTGCTGAGAATAACTGACACCCACGTAAATTGAAAATTTCTTCTCTTAAACACCTCAGATACCAGCTTTCTTTATGTTTCAATCGAGTTTTTTTATTTCCTAAATTGGCATTACCTTTTATACATGGTCATTTTTTCTTTATTGATCTTGGCCATGACTTCACGTATAAAAGGTCATGCCAATTGGAAACTTGTTACGGCTGATAGCATCCACTTTCCGTGTTGTTCAAAACTGGAGTGATGGCTGTATCAAATTATTTTTGGTTGAAATCGATAAATATCCAATGTCAACAAATGTACTCAAATTTCATTGCGAAAAAAACAATTATTTCTAAAACTCACGACATTTTTTTAGGATCAAAAAATGATATTTCGGAAACATAAAAAAATCGGTTGAAACATAAATCTGGTATACGAGGTGTTTAGGAGAAGTAAGTTTCAATTCACGTCGGTGTCACCGAAAGAAGTGAGAAACATCGAATATGAATTCTTTTTCTCTGCAGTAGAACTTTAAAATTACATCGAACCTCACTAAATGAAGAGAAAAAAAAAAGACCACATTATAAAGGTTCGTGTTAAACCATAATCCACATTTCCTTAGGTAAAATCTCTCAAAACTCTGATACCTTGTGGAAATAAATCTGTATGAGCTTTTGACTCTCAACTATAAATTTATGAGAAAGTTCAGGGTGACCCTGAGATACCTTTCATATTTCAAAAGCAAGTGAAAAAAAAAAATTATTTGCACATATAGGGTTTTTATTCGTTTTAAAGATGACCTGCTCCAAATGGTGCAAATGGTGGACTTCATTGTCTATACACGCTTGGAGGCGTTTTCTGAATGCTGCCATGGCTCGACGGGTCATGTTGGGTGGAACAGTGTCTATCTCCTGCTGAATAGCAACCTCAAGGGCTTCAAGAGTTTGGGGACGATGAGTATACACTCGTGATGTAAGGTATCCCACACACACAGGTCGATCATTGCATGTGCTGAGGGAAATATTTACGGATCGGGTGATCTCGTTGTGGGACGATGTTGGGTGGCCGGCTCGTTCCTCTGACCTCTCCCTTTGTAATTTTTTTTTTCTGGGGCTACCTTAAATCACAAGTGTACACTCATCGACCTCAAACTCTTGAAGCACTTAATGTTGCTGCTCTGCAGGAGATAGCCGCTGTTCCATCCGACATGACCCGTCGAGCCATGGCAGGCTTCAGAAATCGCCTCCAGGCGTGTATAGACAATGACTCACCATATGGAGGGTCAACTTTAAAAAATGATAAATATATTGAATGGTTTCATGTGTGCAAATGAAACTTTATATAATAAATTATCATATAAATTATCATATAATAAATTATCATGTTCTTCATTTCCCCAGATATAGAGAATTTTGAAGGAACACTGAATGAACTGTTAATATCGTCTAGATGTCTTCTGTAGTTTTACGTTAGGAAGAGGGTCATTTGTGATTTTTTTTCACTTTTAGTGGTAACGTTAGATAGAGAAATAATGGAAAAGCTGTTTTGCTACGATAAGACCATCCTCTTTAGAAATAATTCAAAACTATTATACTTGACTGATTTTAAAAATAGCATTACTTAGGGCGAAAACACTAAATCTGCATCTTCAACAAAAGAACTCTAAACTAGCTAGGAATCATTCCTAATTACTAAAATTCGTAAAAAGTACCTTTGGAAGACAAAGTTCTCGGAAAAAAAAACCTAAATAGTGTAATAAGTAGGATTAAATTGATTCACTGGCATTTGAGGGTTTTAAGCCCATAGGGTTTCCTTTGTCAGAGACGTATAAACAACAGAAATTTAGGGACAAAACGGATATATTTTGATCTGTATAACTAAGGCATTAAAATGGCATCTTTCGCCTCCTGATCTTATAAAATTAAATATTATCGCTGTATGACTGTTCATGTGATAGTACACTTCCAATTATTTACAAAACTTGAAGACATTTCTGAGGAGGAAAAAGTATAAGAAATCGATTGACACGTAATGAGAGGTGTCATCTAAGGTTTTTAAGAACAGTAAGTTTGAACTGACCTAGGAGTAAGAAAAAAGAGCGAGAAACATCGAATGAGTACTCTTGTTTCTCACAGCAATTAAAAAAGAGAGAACACTTGCACATTAAAAAAAAAAAAAATCTCAAAACTGTGTTACATATTGGAAAGTAATATTTATGTTATACGAGAAAAAATAAACACTCGCAATACCGAATTATTTATTGAATTACCCTGCTTCTCATTTTCGTAGATATATATCAATTTGAAGAAACAGATCTGTATTTTAACTTTGAGATGAGGGTCATTTGTTACATATTTCATATGTAGTGGTAACGTCAGATAAAAAAAAAAAAATCAAGTTGCTTTAGGATTAATATAAAAAACTACCGGTATTATACTTGAGTGATCTTATAAAAAGAATTATTTTGTGCGAAAACAGTAAATATGCATCTTCCACAAAAGTAATCTAAGTTAGCTAGGAATCACTCCTAATTGTCTCTAATATTCACAAAATGATTGAGGGAGACAAAATTCTGTCTCGGAAAGAGATTTCAGTAACAAGGATAAACGAGATAATAGGTAGGATGAAATCGATTCACAGTAAAGAAAGGAGTCTTTTCAGGTGTTTAGGCCCGTCGAATTTCCTTTGATTAGAGACGTGAAAACAACTCGGAAATTTAGGGATAAAACGAATATTATTTAGATTTGTATAACTAAGGCTTTAAAATGGCGTCTTTAGCCTCCTCATGAAATAAAATTAAATATTTTCGCTGTATGATGGTTTGTTTGATATCATTACAAGAAAACTGCTCAATCCCGTTTGGGGTGGCCACAAACAAATCGCCTCCAAGTCGTCCTGTCCCCCGCCATTTCACTGCCCTGCTTCCAACTCACACACCCCCTCTCTCATATACCTCTCCACCCCATCCCTCCATCTCATCATCGGCCTCCCCCTCCCTCTTCCCCCCTCAACCTCACTCACATACACTCTCTTCCAGGCTTTCACCCTCCATCTTCTCCACATGGCTAAACCACCTCAGTGTGTTCCTCAGAACGCTTCCTATCACTTCCACATCCACACCACAACGCTCCTTTATATCCTCATTCGTCAGCCTGTCTCTCCATGTGACTCCACAGCTCCTCTTAAATAACTCATTTCCACTGCTTTCACTCTTGAGTCCTTCCAACAACGTCCAAGCTTCACTTCTATACGTTAGAGTTGGTATCACAATACTGTCATGTAACTTTTTCACTTCCATGCTCACTTCTCTGTTTCTTATCACTGCTTTCAAAGAATCAGCAACCTCTCTTCTCTGCTGTACCCTTTCATGCACTTCACTCTCCAAACCTCCATCCTTACTTAAACGTACTCACATTTTCCAATGCCTCACCATCCATCCTCGCTGTACATTCACTGACTTCACCTCTCTCATAGACCATCACTTTACTCTTCCCTACATTCACCTTTAGATTCCGTTTCTTACACTCCCAAACTCATCCACCAAGCCTTGCAGCTTCCCTTCGTCTTCACTCAACAACACAGTATCATCTGCAAACAACAGTACAGGGAGTTTCCAAACACTATCCTCTCTCACCAGGGCCACTCCAATATCCACTACCCTACCTTGTACCTCTTTTATTACCCCATCCATATACAAATTGAACAACCATCCCTGTTTCAACCCAACCTTCAGAGAAAAATTCACTTAGTTCACCATCCACACGAACTGCAGCCTTAGCACCATCATATATACTCTTCACAGCATTCAACAACTTCCCATCTACTCCATATATTCTTAATACTTTCCACAATCCTTGTCTATCCACCCTGTCATATGCTTTTTCCAAATCCATGAAAGCCGCATACAACTTCTTTACCTTCTCTAGAAACTTTTCCACTAAAGATCTAAGAATGAATATCTGATCTACACAACCTCTTCCCTTCCTAAAACCTCCCTGTTTTTCTCCAACCAATTCCTCTGTGGTTTCTCTCTGTCAGTAAGTAAGTATCCTACCTTACACTTTTCCTATTATACTAAGAAGACAAATGCCCCTATGATTACCACAAACTTCTTTTTCCCCTTTTCCTTTGTATAAGGGAATAATTATAAATGACTTCCAATCCTCCGGGACTCTACCTTCCTCCAAGGCCAATCTGCACATCTTCCACATCCATTCTACTACTATCTTTCCCCCATGCTTCAGCATTTCACCACACACCCCATCAATTCCTGGGGCTTTCCCCAATTTAACTTTCTTCATTGCTTCCACAACTTCTATCCTGATTTCTTCCTGTCTTCTCACCTCCCTCCTTCCAGCCATTCCCCTGCCACTTATACTCGCATTACTACCATCCTCTATGTTCAACAATTCCTTAAAGTGTTCTCTCCATCCTCTCACTTTTTCTCCCTTCACTAGTAATCTACCATTTTTATCTTTCACTCCCCTGCTAACTTTACTTCCACCCTGTCTTACTCTTTCACCTCTTTCCAGAACATTTTCTTACAGTCCACCTTACACTCAAATTCCTTCCAAATTCCTCATCCACTCTCTTCTTTCTCTTGCTAATCTTTTCACCTCTTTCTACATATAACTTTCTTTTCCGCCTCTCAACTTCTTCCACGCCCCTATTTCTCATCCATTCATTGTATGCTTTCTTCTTTTGTGCCACAGCCTCTCACCTCTTCAGTCCACCACGCTGTTCCTTGCACCCCCTTCCGTCTTCTCTTCCTTCTACACACCACATCACATGCTGCACATATTCTGTAAATATCCTACACACACCTTCCACATCTCCCATCTGCTCCAATTCATATTTGCCCAATCGTTCCTCCACTTCTCTCTTATACTCTGCCTTTTTCTCATCCTCTTGTAACCTTTCCACTCTCCTTGCAACTACACCTTCCTCTCGTCTTTCCCTTCTTCTATTGCTCCATATTACTTGAATCCTAAGTCTGGCCACCACCAAGTTGTGGTCAGAAACTCTTGCATCCATTACACATCTTCGCATCTTTTCATCCACACACATAATCATTGCCTTCCTTTCATTCAGTTCACCACCCACCCTTCTCATCACTCGCCATGTATACCTGTGGATCAGTTTATGCCTGAAGAGGGTATTGGCTATCACCAACCCTCTCCCAGCACAAATGTTCACTAACGCACTCCCATTCTCACCTATCTCAGAAGGCACACCCCACTCACCAACTATTCCATCCACCTTTACATTCCCAACTTTACCATTCATATCACCGATCAAAAACACTCTCATTCCTTCCAAACTTTTCCATGCACACTTCTACATTTGTCCAGAACTCTTCTCTCACTCTTCTAGCACGATCTTGCGTTGCCGCATACACACACAATCGCCCACATTTGTATTCCAACTTTCAACTTTACCGACACAATTCTTGACCCAACTGATCAATACTGTCTTATGCCCTTCTTCCATCTTTTACTCACAACTATACATACTCCTTCCTTTGCCCTCTCATTCTCACCTACTCCTGCACATATACTCCATCCATACTCCCTTTCTCACACTTTCTCCTCCCCATTTTCAGTTATTCCACATACATCCACTTTCGCACCCTCAAGCACCTGGACAATCCCGGAAAATAATTAACTAAAAAGACAAACAATAAGACTCGGACAAGGACTGACCAAAAGATGACGACTAAGGACCGGACAAAGGACATGGTAATTGGAAAGTGGAATGTAAGAGGAGGGAATGATGAGGTGAGAGAGAGATTGTCCAGGTGCTTGAGGGTGCGAAAGTTGATGTATGCGGAATAACTGAAACCAAATGGGGAGGTGAGTGTGAGAGAATGGGAGTATGGATGAGGTATATGTGCAGGAGTAGGTGAGAATGAGAGGGCGAAGGGAGGAGTATCTATAGTTCTGAGTAAATGATGGAAGAGCAGAAAAGAGTATGGATAAGTTGGGTCAAGGATTGTGTGGGTAAGATTGAAAGTTGGAATACAAATGTTGGCGATTGTATGTGTATGCGCCAACGCAAGATCGTACAAGCAGAGTGAGAGAAGAGTTCTGGACAAATGTGGAAGTGTGCATGGAAAAGTTTGGAAGGAATGAAAGTGTTTTTGATTGGTGATATGAATGGTAAAGTAGGGAATGTGAAGGTCGATGGAATAGTTGTTGAGTGGGGTGTGCCTGCTGATAGATGAGAATGGCAGTTGTTAGGGAAGAAATAATGAACACTTCAAATGAGAATACTAAAATCACTACTGTCCAGCAAAGTTCCAGGTTCAAAACAAAAGAGTTAGGTAAAATTACAAGTTAAAGTTTAATGCTCAAACTAACAACTAAACATTCAGGACTCTTAAGCATAATGTAATGGCAAAACAGGTTACATATATGGTTAACTGGAATAGCCTCTATTAACACGAAATTAGCAGGAGTAAATTTATCTAAGCCCTGATAAATGAGAAAGCCGGATAATGCTCATTTAAAGCAAGATATATTATTACAGATAAAATATTATTAACTCTGGCTGACAATATGAACCTCACATGAATCACAAAAACCTTACCAGGCCCGCGAATTAACGCCTTAGGCCATACAGTACAAGAAAAATGGTAACACATACTCAGATTATACAGCAGCTAGATGGCTGGAGACTTCCTGAGCACCCACAAAAATAATAATATACAGGGGAGGACCCCCTTCACATAGGGGACAAAGAGTTGACAACCCTGCTCTGAACAACAGAAAGAACGACTTTACTATAAGGGAGAAAAGGGGGGAGTGAGGTAGAACACGCAAGCCTGGTCACTATGGAAGCCACGAGGCGAATCGTGATCAAACATGCAGCATACTGTACGTTAGAATTATACAAAGGAGGGTGAAATCATAGGCTATGTAACACCTCCCCACAAAGAAAAAGAAATTTACAAAGGAAATTTCTCATTACTCTAAAACAATCTGTCTAAAGCCTAGATAAGCAATCTGCAATAACATTTTCTTTCTCCTTCACATGTTGTATGTCTAATGAATACTCCTGAAGAAGTAGACTCCATCTTGTCAATCTTTGATTTTTATCTTTAAACTTACTAAGGAATTTCAGTGGGTTATGATCGGTATAAATGACTATGGGGTCAAAACCAGAACACGAAAAATGCTGTAACCCCAAAATCAAGGCCAAAAGCTCTTTCTCAATAGTGGAGTAGTTCTTTGGAGGTAGAGTGAACTTCTTACTGTAATAAGATACAGGGTGTTCAATACCCTGATCATCCTCTTGCAGCAAAACAGCCCCAGCTCCTGTATCACTTGCATCAACAGCCATCTTAAAAGGTTTAGCAAAATTTGGAGTAGCGAGCACTGGCTGACAATAGGATAGCTTTAAGTTTACTGAAAGAGGATTCACAGTTATCGGTCCAGACAAATTTAACTCCCTTTTTCAGTAGGTCTGTAAGTGGTGATACAAGAATTGAAAAGTTAAGAAATCTGTAATAACCTACCATTCCCAAAAATCTTTGTAGCTCTTTCCTACTTTTAGGTATGGGAAGATCACTTATAACCTGAACCTTAGCTGCTGGTGGTGCAACGTGTCCATCACCAATTATGTACCCAAGGTACTGAACTTTAGCTTGATCAAACTCACACTTTGATAAATTAGCTACAAGATTAGCCTGAACCAAACGCTTAAGAAATTTACTGACATGGCATAGGTGATCTTTCCAGTTGTCACTGAAGATTAATACATCATCAATATAAACAACACACCCTGCCAAACCCTCTGTTACAACATTCATGAGCTTCTGTAAAGTGGCTGGTGCATTCTTCATACCATATGGCATTACAGAACATGCAAAAATCTTTCCTAGTGTTACAAAACATGAGATCTCCCTAGCACGTTCAGTCATAGGTACTTGCCAATAACCCTTTAACAAATCAAACTTATGTACCTAGCCTTTCCGATCTTGTCTATGCAATCTTCCACCCGAGGGAGAGGGTAAGTGTCTGTTTTGGTTATCTGATTAACACGTCTGTAGTCGATGCAAAGCCGCTGTGACCCACCTGGCTTAGGGACTAGAGTGACAGGAGAACTCCACTCGCTCTGACAGGGCTCAGTCATCGTGTGGTCCAACAAGTAGCCAAGCTCCTTCTGGATGAGAGGAACTTTCACTGGGTTCACATGGTAAGGAGGCAGTTTCATTGGCTTTGCGTCTCCAACATCGACATCATGCATCAACACAGTGGTTCTTCCTGGAGTGGCACGGAACACTTGCGGGTGCTCCTGCAGTAATACCGAAAACTCCTGCCTTTCCTCGGGAGCTAGAGGAGAAAGCTTAGTCTAGAGATCATTCATGATATAACTATCACTCAGGCTCATAATGCATGGGAGAACTTCACTTGCAGACTCGGGTGGAACGGCTACAGTGCAGACTGGGTTATTTTCGTTCCGCATGTTGATGTGACATAGTTGCTTGTTCTTTCTACGATCTGGTGTGGCGATGACATAGTTGACATCACTGAGTTTCTTCTCCACGAAATAAGGACCACTAAACTTGGCTTGAAGAGGTTGCCCATGCACTGGTAGCAGAATCAAGACCTGATCTCCTGGCTGAATGTGGCGTAACCTGGACTTCTTATCATACCAAGTCTTCATCTTCTCCTGAGCAGCTCCTAAATTCTCTCTCGCCAGCTGTAAAACAGTGGACAGCCGTTCTTTGAACTTCATCACATACTCCAGCAGGTTGACGTCATCTTCCTCCGACAGCCAGCAATCCTTGAGTAGCTTAAGGGGTCCTTTTACTTCATGGCCAAACAGTAGTTCAAAGGGTGAGAAGCCCAGTGATTCATTTGAAGATTCTCTTGGCGCAAATACAACGAATGAAAGACCTTTATCCCAGTCTTTCTGATGTTCCAAACAGTATTTCCTGAGCATCGATTTGAGTGTTTGATATCTCTCCAACGCTCCTTGGATCTGGGATGGTAAGCTGAAGATGTGATCTGGGTGATGCCCAACTCTTTCAGAGACTGCTTGAAAACATTTGACATGAAATTACTTCCCCAGTCTGACTGTACCTCCTTGGGCAGACCAAACTTGGTGAAGAACCCCAGCATTTCCTTAACCATGTTCTTTGCTGAGATATTTCTAAGTGGAATGGCTTGAGGATAACGAGTAGCCATATCAATCAGGGTCAACACAAGAAAATCCTGAAGAAGTCTTAGGAAGCGGGCCCACAATATCCGCCAACACACGGGTGAATGGCGCCTCAAAAGGAGGAATGGGAACTAGAGGTGCAACCTTTTCGGTCTGATTACACTTCCCCACAACTTGACAGGTGTGACAAGACTTACAATACCAGGAAACATCTCTGAAGATACCTGACCATTAGAAGTGTTTCAAAATGCGTGCCACAGTCTTCCTCACTCCAAGGTGTCCTGCCAAACTGGAATCATGAGCCACTCTAATGATATCCTGCCTACAAACACGAGGGATGACAACTTGATGTACAACCTCCCATTCACAGTCGGCTGATGCTGCTGGGGGTCTCCACTTTCTCATAAGTACTCCTGACTTTATATAATAACAAGTAGAAGCACTAGCTGACTCTTCCTCACTGCAGGCAGAGTTAGCTAGACCTTTCAACTCAGGGTCAGCAACCTGCAACTCAACCAACTCTTGACGAGACAAAGTATCAACACTACGCGGTACTTCCTCATCTGGTGAGTGGTCCAAATTAGCAAGAAAAGTGTCAGCTAGGATAACATCATCATCATTATCCTCTAAGTCACCAGTAACCTTAGACTTAGCCCTAGTGACAGCACATACAGAGAACACATCAGGGACATCACAATCCTGGGTCGCAGTCACTGGTTCACTAGACAACTGAGGAGCTGGACACACTTGACTTCCACCAATATCATTTCCAAGTAAGAAAGTTACACCTGACATTGGGAGTGTCTCAACCAACCCAACCATAACGGAACCATTAACAAAACCAGACTCTAAATTCACTCTGCACAGAGGGACAGAGAAGTAATTATTCCCTACAACTTTTAAGATTACAGTTTCATCAGAGGAATTAACATTACAGCCTAGAACACTGGTCAGCATAAGGGATTGGCAAGCACCTGTATCACGATATATTTGAACTGATTTCCTGTCATTACTGTCCAGAGGACTGACAAAACCATCAGACTGGAAATTAGCACATGAACTCTTGTGTCACCCACGTTACTGCTCAAAAGAGGAGCTTCATGAGAATTTAATTTACCCCTCAAAGCAGGTTCAGTTAACTCGGTTAAATAATTCTGGGAACTCTGAATATTTAAAGAATATTTAAAGACTCCTTTTTGTTCACATCACGCTGTCTCCTGAAACATTTCTCCGTAGTATGACCAAGCTTACTACAATAAGTACATTTACTTTTCTGATATCTAGAGGTGGAGCTGGTATTTACTTCCTGAGAAACATCTTTATTCTCTTTCCTGTTACCTGTACTCTGAGTAGAGGCAACGTACTTACTCTCAGCTTTCCTTTTTTCTTTAGAATATCTCGTGTGAGTGAGAACATATTCATCAGCTAAAACTGCAGCATCAGACAAATTATCTATTCTTTTCTCATCAAGATATAGGCTTACATCTTTATTAATACACCTTTTGAAGTCGTCCAGCAAGATCATCTGCTTAAATTTATCAAAATCAGAATTTACATTCTTAGAATTTAACCACTGCTCTAACAGATCTTCTTTGATTTTTGCATACTCAACATGGGATTGCTTATCTTGCTTCTAAGTTATCCTAAATTTTACTCTATAGGCTTAAGGAACAAGCTCATAGGCCTTAAGAATCAAGCTCTTAACTACATCATAATTATCAGATTGATCCTGAGGCAAAGATGCATAAGTTACTTGAGCTTTACCGGTGAGAACACTCTGTAGAAGTACTGGCCAATACCTTTTGGGCCAATTAAAACCTGTAGCTACCCTCTCAAACAACTGAAAATACTTTGTTAAATCAGATTCATTAAAAGGAAGGACAAGTTTAACATTTTTAGCCACATCAAAACCATCAGAGCTAGATGCTCCAGTTCCACTTTGTTTCATGCGATACTCATGGTCTGCCTGAATCCTAGCAATTTCAATTTGTGCCTGTGCCTCCTGAATACGAGCCTGAGGCTCAGCCTCCTTAGCACGAGCCTCCTGCAGGGCTAGCTGTAACTTAGCTATTTCAATTTGCGTTTGCTCATCTGGAGTTACTTTAAACAAGCTTTTATTAATCATGTCAACAACTTGATCTTTAGACTGATGAGAGCGAGCAGCAGTTCCCAATTGTTGAGCAACAAGCTTAAGTTCATTCTTTGTTCTGTTTTCTACATCACACACTGTTTGCACATTTGACAAAAAATCTTTGGCTTCATCAAGAGTAGTAATAGTAGACATCATGAATAAATCACAGTCACAAAATATCAAGCAATATCCATATGATAATATCCTGAATATCATGATAAGAGGTCGCCAAATTTATGTTACGGAACAGAGAGAGATAATGAACACTTCAAGTGAGAATACTAAAATCACTACTGTCCCGCAAAGTTCCAGGTTCAAGACAAAAGAATTATGTAAAATTACAAGTTAAAGTTTTATGCTCAAACTAACAACTAAACATTCAGGACTCATAAGGATAATGTAATGGCAAAACAGGTTACATATATGGTTAACTGCAATAGCCTCTATTAACAGGAAATTAGCAAGAGTAAATTTATCTAAGTCAGCCCTGATAAATGAGAAAACCGGATAATGCTCAGTTAATGCAATATATATTATTACAGATACAAAATATTATTAACTCTGGCTGACAATATGAACCTCTCATGAATCACAAAAATCTTACCAGGGCCGCGAATTAACGCCTTAGGCCATACAGTACAAGAAAAATGGTAACACATACTCAAATTATACAGCAGCTAGATGGCTGGAGACTTCCTGAGCACTCACAAAAATAATAATACAATATACAGGGGAGGACAGAGATGTGAACAAAATGAGGAGTAGATCTAAGTGGCAATTAATGCAGAGACGGACCTCTTTATATAGGGGCCGGCAGAGCTTGATACAACTTGTAAGAAGGACGCGCAAATGAAGCCATAGGGGACAAAGAGTTGACAATCCTACTCTAAACAACAGAAAGAAAGACTTTACTATAAGGGGGAGAAGGGGGGAGTGAGGTAGAACACGCAAGCCTGGTCACTATGGAAGCCACGAGGCGAATCGTGATCAAACATGCAGCATACTGTACGCTAGAATTATACAAAGGATGATGAAATCATAGGCTATGTATCTGTGCGTTAGTGGACATTTGTGCTGGGAGGGGGTTGGTCATAACCAATACCCTCTACAGGGATAAAATGATCCACAGGTATACATGGCGAGTGATGTGAAGGGTAGGTGGTGAACCGAATTAAAGAAAAGCAATGATTGATTATGTGTGTGTGGATGAAAGGATGCGAAGATGTGTAATGGATGCAAGAGCTTATAGAGTTTGGGGGAGTGGACCTTCTGACCACTACTTGGTGGTGGCCAGAATCAAGGTCCAATTAGGATGGAGAAATAGAAGAAGGGAAGGACGGGCAGAAGGAGCATTTGTAAGGAGAGTGGAAAGGTTACAAGAGGATGAGAAAAAAGCAGAGTATAAGAGAGAAGTGGAGGAACGATTGGGCAAATATGAATTGGAGCCGGTGTGGGACGTGGAAGGTGTGCAAAAAATTTACAGAAGAAAAATGTGCAGCACGTGATGTGGTGTGTGAGATGAAGAGAAGACGGAGGGGTGTACAAGTAACAATGTGGTGGAATGAATAGGTGAGACAGGCTGTGGCACAAAAGAAGAAAGCATACAATGAATGGATGAGAAATAGGGGCGTGGAAGAAGTTGACAGGCGGAAGAGAGAGTTATAAGTAGAAAGAGAGGAGAAAAGATTAGTAAGAGAGAGAAAGAAGAGAGCGGATAAGGAATTCGGAAGGAACTTGAGGGTAAAGTGGACTGTAAGAAAATGTTCTGGAAAGAGGTGAAAAGAGTAAGACAGGGTGGAAGTAAAGTTAGCAGGGGTGAAAGATAAAAATGGTAGATTACTAGTGGAGAAGGGAGAAAAAGTGAGCAGATGGAGAGAACGCTTTAATGAATTGTTGAACATAAAGGATGGAAATAATGCGAGTATAAGTGGTTGGGGAATGGCTGGGAGAAGGAGGGAGGTGAGAAGACAGGAAGAAATCAGTAACACATAAGTTGTGGAAGCAATGAAGAAAGTTAAATTGGGGAAAGCCCCAGGAATTGATGGAGTGTGTGGTGAAATGCTGAAGTATGGGAGAGAGATAGTAGTAGAATGGATGTGGAAGATGTGCAGACTGGCCTGGGAGGAAGGTAGAGTCCTGGAGGATTGAAAGTCAGGTATAATTATTCCCTTGTACAAAGGAAAAGGGGAAAAAGAAGTGTGTGGTAATCATAGAGGCATTTGTCTTCTTAGTATAATAGGAAAAGTGTAAGGTAGGATACTTATAGACAGAGTTAGAGAAAGAACAGAGAAATTAGTTGAAGATGAACAGGGAGGTTTTAGGAAGGGAAGAGGTTGTGTAGATCAGATATTCATTCTTAGATCTTTAGTGGAAAAGTTTCTAGAGAAGGGAAAGAAGTTGTATGCAGCTTTCATAGATTTGGAGAAAGCATATGACAGGGTGGATAGACAAGGATTGTGGAAAGTGTTAAGAATATATGGAGTACATGAGAAGTTGTTGAATGCTGTGAAGAGTATGTACGATGATGCGAAGGCGTGTGGATGGTGAACTAAGTGAATTTTTCTCTTTGAAAGTTGGGTTGAAACAGGGATGTGTCATGTCTCCATGGTTGCTCAATCTGTACATGGATGGGTTAATAAAAGAGGTACAAGGTAGGGTAGTGGATGTTGGAGTGGCCCTGGTGAGAGAGGATAGTGTTTGGAAACTCCCTGTACTGTTGTTTGCAGATGATACTGTGTTGTTGAGTGAAGACGAAGGGGAGCTGCAAGGCTTGGTGGATGAATTTGAGAGTAAGAAACGGAATCTAAAGGTGAATGTAGGGAAGAGTAAAGTGATGGTCTTTGAGAGAGGTGAAGTTAGTGAATGTACAGCGAGGTAGGATGGTGAGGAATTGGAAAATGTGAGTACGTTTAAGTACTTGGGTAGTGTGATGAGTAAGGATGGAGGTTTGGAGGGTGAATTGCTTGAAAGGGTACAGCAGGGAAGAAAGGTTGCTGGTTCATTGAAAGCAGTGATAAGATGCAGGGAAGTGAGCATGGAAGTGAAAAAGTTACTACATGACAGTATTGTGATACCAACTCTATCGTATGGAAGTGAAGCTTGGACGTTGTTGGAAGGACACAAGTCAAGAGTGAGAGCAGTGGAAATGAGTTATTTAAGAGGAGCCTGTAGAGTCACGTGGAGAGACAGGCTGACGAATGAGGATATAAAGGAGCGTTGTGGTGTGGATGTGGATGTGATAGGAAGCGTTATGAGGAACACACTGAGGTGGTTTGGCCATGTGGAGAGGATGGAGGGTGAAAGACTGACGAAGAGAGTGTATGTGAGTGAGGTGGAGGGGGAAAGAGGGAGGGGGAGGCCGAGGATGAGATGGAGAGATGGGGTGGAGAGGTATATGAGAGAGGGGGGTGTGAGTTGGGAGCAGGGGAGTGAAATGGCGGGGGACAGGGCGACTTGGAGGCGATTTGTTTGTGGCCACCCCAAACGGGATTGAGGCGTTTGGCAATAGATATGTATGTATATATATATATATATATATATATATATATATATATATATATATGATAATCATTTCTGCACAAGATCCTGTTACTGTCAACAAGAAACCACGTTTACATTAGCCTACACACTACACTTTGAATTCAGAATTAGCAAAATGACCTCCTCTGATTCCCCGGGGGGGGGGGGCATGAATGCCCCCACCACCATCCGTCCCTCTTCCGGTGACGTCTCAGCGAGATGCCTGGAACCACTGTCTGACTCATTTCATTTCTGAAACATTCGCGGCCTTTCCTCCTACTTTCTGTTGAGCACCACCTCTCCTCCGTTAAACCTCACCTTTTCCCGAGACTCAGCTGTCTGAGGCAACTGATATCAAACCTTTCTAGGTATCCTCCTACTTTCTCTTTACTAATTTAAATGCCTAAAGTAACTGTTGTGCATATGTACGCAATGATATATCATGCTCTCGCGTTCCTGAACTGGAATCTTCCGAATGAATTCTCTACACTCTGGTTTCGGCTTTCCTGTCATTCTCTAACTGAATATATCTGTGCTGTTTACTTACCTCCTAATTCTACAATGAAAAATTCTTCGACTATCTTACTTCCATTTCTCCTTTCCCTGAAATCTCCAATCTAGGAGATTTCAATGTTCATCACCACCTTTGGCTCTCCTCCCCTTTCACTGATCCACCTTGTGAACAAACCTACATCTTTTCTATTTTTAATGACCTAGAGCAGCTTGTACAGCATCCTACCCGTATAACTGACTGCCTTGGAGAGTTCCAACATACTTGACCTCTTTCTCACAACGAATCCTTCTGTTTATGCTGTTGATCTTTTCTCTCAATTGGGCTCCTCCGATCACAATACAGTATCCTATTGCTCCAGTACGGCCTGTGGACCCTCCATAGAAACGTCGGTTGTGGCACTTTGGAGCCGCTGATTGGGAGACCCTCAGGCAGTACAGTCACGCGTACTAATTTCTGCTCAGGGGTTACCCCTTCCTTCCCCCCTCTACCCTGGACAGAGGGAATGGGGGAACCGCGAACAGGTCTACCCCGCCTTCTGCCCCCAACTCCCCCACCCTCCACCTCCAGCTGCCAGTTACTGATTAGACGCAAATTTTCTCATGTCCTGTAAACATGACTAAACTGTCGTCGCACACGCTTTCAACGGCCAAGATTTGGACTATATTTTTAGAATAAATTATTACCGTATTGAACTGCATTCTCAAATTGAAAATATTCACCATCATTGTAATCCAGTGTCGTCCGCTGCACAATTCTGGGTTCCAGTGCTTACCTTTTCACTTCCCCCAGCTGTCTCTCTCTCTCTCTCTCTCTCTCTGAATTTACTTTTCCCACTCTTTCTTTTTTAATTTATATAACTTTCTCTTTGCTTCTCTCCCCCTCTCCCCCTTCTCTCTCGTTCTTTGTCTTAAGTCTTCCCCGCCTCTCACCCCTCCCCTCCCCCCACCTTAGGCCTGATCAGCAGTCAGTTATACCGTCACCGCTCCTTTGTATATCATATGCAGGCAACATTTATCACACACACTTAGGTAGGATGTATGGAAAGCTATTTTTTTTTTTTATATATATAATTGTATTTCTCATTATGTGCCAAGTTCAAATAGAGAACACCAGACCAATATTCGTAATTGTTATTAGAGTGACCGTTTCACTTCACATAGCTGGGTAGCTGGGCTTATAAACTGCACACACACCGCTCGCTGGTGCAGTGGTAACGTTCCCGCTTGCCAACTGGTGGACGGGAGTTCGCGCCTCGCTCAGGTTGCGAACAGTTTCACTGACGAAGTGGGTGGTACCTGTCCCCCTTGAGCAAGGGGACGGGTGTGTGCGTGTGTGAAGGTCACAGCCTTGCCCTTAGATCGGACTATATGAGCTCTCAGCTCCCTTCCGGGAGGGTAAAAGCTGACGATCACGACCATCAAGTGATCCTGACCGACCCGGTGAATTACACACACACACACACACACACACACACACACACACACGACTTAAGTTTTGCACTGACAGCGTGGCGACTACAAATATAGACATTCTAACAACTGGATCTGCTGGCTCCAAACCTTCCCTGTCCCAGTCAAACTCCTCATTCAATAACCGGTTATTGAATGAGGAGTTTGACTGGGACAGGGAAGATTTGGAGCCAGCAGATCCAGTTGTTAGAATGACTATATTTGTAGTCGCCACGCTGTCAGTGCAAAACTTAAGTCGTGTGTGTGTGTGTGTGTGTGTGTGTGTGTGCAGTTTATAAGCCCAGCTACCCAGCTGTGTGAAGTGAAACGGTCACTCTAATAACAATTACAAATATTAGTCTGGTGTTCTCTATTTGAACTTGGCACAAAATGAGAAATACAATTATATAAAAAAAAAAATTTAGCTTTCCCTACATCCTACCTAAGTGTGTGTGAAAAATGTTGCCTGCATACGATATACGAAGGAGCGGTGACGGTATAACTGACTGCTGATCAGGCCTAAGGTGGGGGGAGGGGAGGGGTGAGAGGCGGGGAAGACTTAAGACAAAGAACGAGAGAGAAAGGGGAGAGAGGGAGAGAAGCAAAGAGAAAGTTATATAAATTTAAAAAGAAAGAGTGGGAAAAGTAAATTCAGAGAGAGAGAGAGAGAGAGAGAGAGAGAGAGAGCTGGGGGAAGTGAAAAGGTAAGCACTGGAACCCAGAATTGTGCAGCGGACGACACTGGATTACAATGATGGTGAATATTTTCAATTTGAGAATGCACTTCAATACGGTAATAATTTATTCTAAAAATATAGTCCAAATCTTGGCCGTTGAAAGCGTGTGCGACGATAGTTTAGTCATGTTTACAGGACATGAGAAAATTTGCGTCTAATCAGTAACTGGCAGCTGGAGGTGGAGGGTGGGGGAGTTGGGGGCAGAAGGCGGGGTAGACTTGTTCGCGATTCCCCCCTTCCCTCTGTCCAGGGTAGAGGGGGGAAGGAAGGGGTAACCCCTGAGCAGAAATTAGTACGCGTGACTACATCTTTGATTTTCCATGGAACAATTATTGATTCCATGGCCGGAAGCCATCTGAGTGTGCCTTGCGCATTACGGAGATTATTCTGTCGGGCATGGAAGCATACATTCCTCTCTCATATCGTTTGACTAATGAAAAAAAAAAAAAATGGGTTTAGTCATGATTGTTCCAATGGTGTCCACAACAAGGAGAAGGTACCGGAGCCAACCGACCCCTGAATACCATATCTTTTATGTTTCTGCCCGGAATCGTACTAAATCTGTTCTTCGTTCTGCTATAAATAATTTCATCGGTAGGAAATGTTCTGAACTCTCCAACTTGAATTCTTCCAGCTCCTTCTGGCACCTTGCCAAAAAGGTAAGGTAAAATACCTTACTATCCTTCCTCCTGTTTTCCATCCTGATGGCTTTATAGCTATTTCTTCTACTGATAAAGAATTCTTATCTCATACTTTCTCTTCCAATACCACTTTACATGATTCCGGCACTTTCCCTCGATCATTTGCTCCCTCTAACTTACTCATGGCTGACATTAAAATTTCTTCAATTGTTGTATTCTCTGCCATCACTGGACTCAGTACTAACAAGGCACATGGTCCTGATGGAGTCCCTTCTTTTGTCTTCAAGAACTGTGCCTTTGTGCTTACACCCTGCCAAGGTAAACTTTTTCGACTTTGTCTATCAACTTGTACCCTTCCTTCTTGGTAAATAAGTGTGATCATTCCCAACCCTCTAACTATCGCCCAATTGCTTTAACGTCCTGTTTTTGAAAAGTTTTGAGTCTATTCTTGACCAAAAAAGGAAAGATCTTTCCTGTCAACTTTCTTTCCGATCCTCAGTATAGATTCCGCTAGGGACGCTCCAAAGGCGATCTCACCTATCTCTCATACTCCTGGCCACCCTCCTTTCTAGACTTTAGCGAAAGCTTTGCCATTGTACACTCAGGCACCAAAGTTTATGTACCCCCTTCGGTGGAAGGAAGCAGAAGTCAGGGTTAAAAAACGGGTAGGGAATGGACAACAGTGGGTGGTCGTTTGGTTCCAAGCTACGAGGTGGATGGTGAAAACCTAATGAACTTGGATTTGAAACATTTCCATGCTATTCACCTCCCAAACATTATGCATTCGTAACATGCACAGCATATATTGTAACATACACTACTATGTTATGATGGAGTCCTGGGAAACGTGCTCCAAACACAATCCATCTATTTCGGATCCTCATCATACAAATGAAGCATCGAGCCAGTTTCACTGCAATCTGCATCACGGAGGCTAACACTGGACAAAGTGAGGTTTATACTGTTTTTGTTGGTGTGCTGACTGCTGACTGATCCAACTTCATTTATAAAACAGAACCCAGTACTGGTATAAGCAATCCGGTAGATAATTATGTAATGTTTTGCCATAAAGTGTTGTGACGTATTGTTGTTCTTAATGTCTAATTATTAGTCATAATGTTAACATGACATTAACATAGTCTTCTTTTTCCAAGTTGTTAATATCATGTTAACATTATGACTTTCATAATTATACATTAAGAACAACAATGTGTCATGGGAGTTTATGGCAAAATTATACATATTTTTCTACCGGATTGCTTATACCAGTATCGGGTGCAGATTGCCCTGCATGATGAGGATCCGACATAGGTGGGTTGTGTCTGGAGCACGTTTCCCAGGACTCCGTGATAACATAGTAGTCTGAGTTACAATATATGCTGTGTATGTTACGAATGCATAATGTTTGGCAGGTGGTTAGTATGGAAATGTTTCGAATCCAAGTTCATTAGGTTTCTCACCATCTCTCTCGTAGCTCGGAACCAAACTACCACTCACAGTGGTCCGTTCGCCTGCCCTCTCTCTAACCCTGTTGTCACGTCCTTCCACTAAAGGGGGGTACAGAACCTTTTGTGCGTGAATGTACAGTCATAAGAAAAACTATAGTTACCCTTCAGAGCTATGCACTGTGACACAAAGATGATGTGTTGTGGAATGACGGGACAGGAAAGTTTGTACCTCAAACCCGTCAGTGTCAGTTATGTGAGACACAGGTATTAGAATTTGTGCTAGAGGTAATAAAAACTTAGATCGTTTGGCCTCTGTGAATAGAGAAAAATACACTTTGTTATCCGTCACCGAATTCATTAAAGAAAATTATAACCAAATGGTCTGAAGTCAGCAACACACATGCAGACGGGCAATGAGTACGTGCATGAGTATGTGCACACATGCCAGACGTATGATAGTACTTCAGCCGATACAAGCCAAGTTAGTAAATTTCAGTGTAATAATGATATGTATTGCTTTCTACATATAATAAATGTTGAGTAGAATGAAAACTAATAATACATGTTCAGTCTCATTGCTTTAATATTTTGTATACCCACCCCCTGCTTCCAAACAGCCTCTAGACGTCTGAAGCATCCATCTGAAGCATTTAACAAATCTAAAGCAAACAAATGAACTCGTGCACCCCTGCTAGACTATCATTAAAAAAAAAAAACCCATCCCAATAGATTTAATACCCTCCAAAATAATTTATTTGTTGTATTCTATAGATAGTAAGTGTTGAACAGTAGCAAAATAATGAACCTGCTGAGTTACATTATTGATCCCCGGTGGGGCGCTCAGGGTAACGCAAACACGTCCTTTATATTTCCCAGCCATATGGCTCGTTCTTGTTCATTATTCCAACTCTTGTAATGGGACTGTGATATGACAATACTAGATAAGGGAGGGGCGAACAGCAAAGACCCGCCCACATAGCCCAGCTAACGTTCGTTTAGCACCGAACATTACTGGGGTAACGATACTTTTTCTTATGACTGTACTTGACATCTCAAAGGCTTTCGATCGAGTCTGACAAATCTTTAATTTCCAAACTGCCTTCTTACTGTTTCTTTATATCTGTGCCTTTATCTCTAGCTTCCATTCTGGTCGTTCTGTAGCTGCTGTTGTACTCGGCCACCGTTCTTCTAGAGCTTATCAACAGTGGTGTTTCTCAGTGCTTTGTATGATCACTAACTCACTTCCTTTTGTTCACCAATGACCTTCTAAGCTGTATATCTAACCCTATCCACTCATACACTGACGACCACCCTTCACCTATCCATTCACTTTCCACAGCGTCCACCTCAGCAGTTTCTTCAACAAACAAAGGATAAGGCTATGGCACACCTAATGTCTGACTTGGCTCATATCTCTGACTGGGGTAAAAGTAATTTTGTTGTTTTTAATGCATCAAAAACTCAGTTCTTACATCTACCAACCCGTTAAATCTTCCACAGGAGTACTCTCTAATTTTTAACAATATGCAGCTTATTCCTGCATCATCTTTAAAAATACTTGGGATTTCATTCTCTCGGGATTTATATTGGAAAAAAACATATTACCTCTCGTAAAATATGCTTCCAAGAGATCAGGTGTGCTAAGCCGACTCCGTGCCTTCTTTGCCCCGGCACAGTTGTTGACAATACACGGGTTTTATTCGCCCCTGTGTAGAGTACAACTCATATGTGGGAAGGCTCCCCACATACAGCTCTTCTCAACAAGGTGGAGTCAAAGGCTCTTCATCTCATCGACTCTCCTCCTCTTACTAGCTCCCTTTAACCTTTGTCTCTTCGCCGTACTGTTGCGTCTTTATCTTTTTTCTATTGCTACATCAATGGTCACTACTCCTCTGATCTGTCTGCTTGCATCCCTCATCTACTACGGTGGCCGCGTAGCACTCGTCCAGCAACATACTCTCACCTCTTTTCTGTCCAACTCATGCAAGAATTAACCGTTAGTCCCAGTCCTTCATGTATGCAACAGGTCAACTCTGGAACTGTCTCTCTGCCTTTATTTCCTACTACCTACGTTCTCCAGTCTTTCAAACTTAGTGTGTCCAGGCATCTCGAAATGAGCAGTTCTTGAATTTGGCTCTCTTATCTTGCTTTTTTTTTTTTTTTTTTTTTCTGGGAAGAAACAATTTACAGGCTCCTGGTCTTTGGTTCCTTCTTCCTAGCATAGAAAAAAAAAACTTGCTAAAACCGCCTCAAAGGAAATTGGATTATTGTAGAGAGTCCGCAACTTCTTCACTAACGAGCAGTTAGCTATAATTTATAAGAGCCACGTGTTCTCTCAGATAGAATATTGTTCACCCTTGTCGAATGGATGTGGAGAGTTTGCACTAAAACTAGACATAATTCAGAATAAAGCTGTTCAAAATATGAATAACCCTGCTAGTACAAACTAACTCCTCTGCAAGTAAGAGGGAATGTTGCCTCCCATGCAATATTTTAGATACTTTTGTGGCAAATGCTTAGACGAAGTTGTGTCCATGGCGCCACCTCTCCATGCCTTTCCTCGTGCTACACGGGGATCTGGTAGCGCTCCTGACTGGAATGTCACACAGCCATATTGCAGAACTTCTGCCTATCAGAATTCTTTTATTCCCCGGATTGCATCTCTCTGGAACTCGCTTCCCCTGAGTTGTTTCCCCCCAAACTTCAATCTACAGCTGTTCAAGTCTAAATGTTACAGATTTTTTATGAATGGAGGAGGACAGTAATCTGATGCATGGATTATTTGTTTATTCATTTGTTTTTCCTTCCTCTGTTGTTATTTTTAAAAAGTTTAATTTTAGATCTGCCATTTCAAGGGGATCAAAGACTTGTTTGGCAGTATGTTCAGGGATGGACTTGCTCACAACAATGATGTCATCTACATAGGCAAAAAGAGAATGATTGATCATACCACTGAATACAGAATGAATGTCTCATGAACACCGATGGAGCATTTCTAAGGCCAATAGGGCGTCTCATAAATTGATAATGTCTAGAAGGGGTACTGGATGCCGTTATTGGCCGAGACGACTTCCATTTCTACTTACCAGTAGCCACTGAGTATGTCAAGCAAGGTGAAAACTACATTATCCTCGCCAAATGATTCTAATAAATCTGTTAAAACTAACAACAGGTTTCGATCGGGTACCGCGACAGACTTTACCTTACGATAGCCAACTACTGGTCTAAATTCTCCTTTCTTGGGTACTAAGAAAAGTGGACTATTCCACGGACTGGCAGAGTGTTCAGTGGTCCTGATTTTAATATGTCCTGTTTGTTGTCTCATCTGTTTGTTGTCTCAAGTTGTGTGGTCGTCTATATGCTAGGTAAGTCCTAGCAGGTTGAATATCGGGAACCAATACAGTTCGATGTCTCACCATATCTGTTTTGCCCATGGGTTCGCAAGGTAAGGCCACAGCATCTCTATAGGTCTACAAAGGATCGACTAATTTCGGGTGTACACCCGAAAGCACTTATTTCTTCCCCCCCACCCCCCTAGTAGCCGGAGTCGCTGCCAGTCAGCGACGAGGCCCAACCGCAGAGTAAGCGTTGTCAGACAGATGAGGAACAGTCAAAGCTGGTGATGTTACACTTGTTGTGATTGTTTTTATAGACAATCAGAACCAGTAGGGGTAAGTATATAAAGTATATAATGTGAAATATAGTGATGTTATCCACAACATATGAGAAAGGCACGAAAATGAAAGAAGCCCTACAGTGTATTGTTATTGTATATATGATGTCTTCTCTCATTCATTCTGGCTCCCACCTCCACCACCCTAATCTCTGGGTTCCTGTCTCCACAAAACGTTTCATTTGCCTTCTCGTAACGTGCTGGTGAAATGATCCGTCAGGTATTGGTCATAATAATATTATCATGCACCTCTGTATTGAGCACCAGTAAATCAATAACACCTAGGTATACCTGCCAACTATTTCATCCTGTTGTAAGGTGTTACGTGACATACACACTGCAAGTTGGACCTTGTGTTACAAGGACATACTGTTATTATCGCCAACACAGGTTATTAACGTGGCAATTTAAGCCTTACATTATAAACACGTACAGTGTATGTTCCAGTCATTATTGGATGAACGAAACGAACTAGGGCAGTGGTTCTCAACTCGTTTCAGGCCATGGACCACCAGCCCAATTAAAAAAAAAAATATCGTGGTTTATTTCATTTTTGAGTAATGATAAATAAAACATAAACATGGTTTGGTTAGAAATATATTTCTAATAAACAGAATTTCGAGAAATGATATAAAATAGTAGACAGCTGACATTTTGGTCTGAAATATATTTCTTCCAAACATAATTTCCAGGAAATACAAGAATACTTCCCTAACATTTTGCTGTGAAACTTATTTCTAACAAAGAGAATTTTGAAACTATGTAGGAGTATACAACCAACATTTTTCTTTGCAACCAAACTTTTGGATTCTCTTCTCACTGACAAGCTTTTTAATAGGAGTGGTACTTGGTAATGCACAATGAATATTGCTTTCCACTGGAAGCCGATTCCTCTATTTGGACTTAATGTGCAACAAACATGAAAATCTGCTCTCATACATGGAAGTTGATGTAAATGGCAGATCTGGGTATCAGTCATACTGGAATAATCAATAGGATTAATACAATAAAATGAATGGCCAATTATTTATTTTGATAAAATTTTTCGCACTGAATTTTCAATGAATTAAAGAATATATGCACCAATCTTCAGTCTATTACCAAATATAGTGAACGTCCTGAGGACCATCAAAAAAGTCATCATGGACCACTAGTGGTCCATGGACCAGCAGTTGAGAAACACTGAACTAGGGACTGGCTCTAACGAACCACAAACTCTCCGCTTAAACGAAAATATTCCGACCTCTCGTCACAACAGGACACAATGTATGACTGAATGTGGGTCAGGCGTATACATAACGACATTGTCACTATTTTGACAAGATGTCGGCATATTTTCATTATAGCAGAGAGTTTGTGGTTCGTCAGAGCCGATCCCTAGTTCGTTTGGTTCATCCAATAATGGCAGGAACATAAACCTTACGTGATTATAATATAAGGCTTATAGTGCCACGTTAATATGAATTAATGGAAGTCCAAAACCACACATAACCTGTGTTAACGATAAATAACCGTATGTCCTTGTAACATAAGGTCCAACTTGCTGTGTCACGTAACGCCTTACAAGATGAAATAGTTGGCAGGTATACCGAGGTATTGTATGTTACTGATTTGTTGGTGCCTTAGACTATTATCATTATGATCAATACCTTACGGATCATTTCATCGCTATCTTAGTTTATGTTGGTTAACAAAGGGAGGGACTGGGGGACGAGAGGGTAAAAGAGACGTTTTGTGCAGACGGTAACCGAGGGAGTAGGGTGGTGGAGGTGGGAGCCAGAATGGATGAGAAAAGACATATCTTTCAACAAAGGTTGTTCACTATACTGCACTTATTTGTAATATCATATTATAGGAGGTAAGTATATAGACAATAACGCACAATACATTGTAGGAGGTTTTCTTTTATTTTCGTGCCTTTCTCTTAAGTTGTGGATAACATCACAGTATTACACATTAAATACCTTTACATACTTACCCCTACTTGCTCTGATTGTCTATAAAAACAATTATGACACATTGTAACTTCAGCTTTGGCCGTTCCACATTTATCCAACAACGCTTACATGGGTTGGGGGAGGGGCGGTGGGTGTGGGCTGTTCGATCCCCTCGTCGCTCACTGGCCGCGACTCCGGCTACTTGGGGGGGGGGGGAGAAAGGAGTGCTTTCGAGTGTACAGTCGCCAAACTTTCCACCTGGGCCACCTAGCCGCGAAAGTTGGGCAACCTGTGCTGGCAACAGTGTATCTGTTTGTTCGTGTGTACATGCTCGACGAAAGTACTGTTTTGATCATCAACTCTCTTCGTCCGTAGTGAACCCCCTTCAGAGTCAGAGTTCATCCCATAGATGGCTGGGTACGGAGTTGGGTGGGGAGAAAAATGTCTTAGGAGTAAGGGGGCTCTACCATCGGCTCAGCCAGTTGCAAGAAACTGGTCGCACGGAAAACTGTTGTGTGCCACAGGTCGCGCTGACCAAGGCCAAATAAATATGACCATGTTAATTTTATAAGGTAATATATATAATACCATGACATAAAAATTTACCATTTTATATAATACAATGATATAATTATACTATACTTACTTGGCCGTGGTCCGTGCAACCAGTGGCACGCAACAATGCCATGCGACCTGTTTCCTGCAACTGGTCGAGCCGATGGAAGAACCGCTTGAAGGGGGTGGGGGGCTTGGCATAGTGAAGGCCAGGGCAGGCGCCGGACGGGGGGTGGGTTACTTTATTCATACCGCCCGTGATAATAATTGCCGAACTAGTTTTTGAGATCCATTAGCATTCTACTAAATGTTTGCATTCTTGAAAATAACAAACATTTTATTTTCTAAATTGTTTTTTAATTACCATACCATGTTAATGCACCATATACTGGAATCGCTCCAAGCTTTTCTCTCTCTCTCTCTCACACACACTCTCCTTATATCAGAAATTCCTTTTCATAGGGAATTATCATAATAGGTTGAAGAGGAATGTATTTACCTAACGTCCAGGTACAAATGAGATTACCTGCCATATTCACATCATGAATGACACTGGCCAATATACATTAGGAAGATGTTCAGACACTGTTAACGGTTGCTTATTTCCTCGTTGGTAGTACTTCAGGTAGATGTTTTTATGTTCTATGGTGCACCACGAAGAGGTAGGTTAAAATACTGTCACCTCAACAGGCAAAGAGTGTATGCATACTGCTGTCGAATGTGGCTATTATATCAGCTATGGAAATGACTTACTGTATCATATTTCATATGACTATGGTCATAACAGCACATCTTTGTAGTCCATTCATCTAACGCATGACTGAGTTACACATTACGAGGAAAACTGAATGTAAGCTGTGCAGCTTATGTGCGAGGACACACATTTACACGCTCATCGATTATTCACCGAATAACATTATATCACATTATAGCATGGTGAAGACACACCTTTCCATCACATTATGCAAAAGCTTCCAGTCATTTTAAGCACAATTGGTATTGATTCATGAATTGTTGAGACATTGATATCACCATTGCCTGTGATATTACTTGTTTGGTAAATGCAACATAAGGAACATGAAATTATCATTACAGGCTGGAAGACTGATTTTTTATTAATTATTTACATTTTTGATCACATGAACCTAGACTCGAGGCAGTATTCTGCCTCAACGAACGAGCTTCGACCTTCGCCATCTGCAGTTCCTATCTCTCCTACTTAGTTAAAATTACTATCAGCCCAGTGATTAATGACCTAACTTATCTAATCATGTTTCGGATCAAGAATGGTATTTCAATAGGTTTAATCGAGACCGGCCAAGGACTGGCGAAATGCAAAACGAACAGACACCGGTATCTATTTTTCTACCGTAAGGGCCTGTCAGACGACGGTTCTTCCCTCCAATATTCAGTAGACAATTTTAGCCATGGGTATATCATGTAATAATGAAAAAGAATACTTTTATAAATATGTAATATATGTAAAGGTGCGGTCTTTTTTATTATTTTTACAACACAGGCATCCAAATAGTGGTGCGTTCATTCATGTGAGACACACGGGGGTCGGTAGTGATTTATTTTGTTCGACTATCGTCGTGAACCAAACAACATTTACCAGTTATCAAGAGATATGCCGTAGGGTTATCAGCTTCCAGGCAACCTAGGATGATCACAAATATACCGTGACGCCCCTTTCCCCGCCTCGTCAGCCTGAGACACATAAACCTGTTACCTGGGAATCTGAAGCAACTGGGAGAGTTCAAGGTGCATACTACAGTTAAAGCTGTACGAGGGGAAGCAGGAGGTGGTGGGAGAAAGGAGGGTGGTGGGTGAGGAAGGGTTGGGAAAAGGGGGAGGATGGGGGCGCGAGGAGTTAACAATTGGTGATGAAGGTTGGGGAGGAGGAGCTAGTGGAGGGTCTGGGAGTGAGGAGGACGATAGGTGAGGAAGGTTGGAGAGGAAGAGATGGAGGGTCTGGGAGTGAGCAGGACAATGGATGAGGAAGGGCGGGGTCGAAGTGGGAGATCAACTGCCAGGGCTGTAAGGTTGGCTATGCTGTATCACTTATCGGAAAAACAGCTATGTATATACTGTATATATATGTTGGCAAAGACGAAACCAATGCCCCGTCATTCATCAAGTGGTAAAATCGAACGATTAGTCTACATGAATGTCTGGTGTCATGAGCGGGTGAACTGGTTCAACTGTCACAGTGGAGAGTAATCGTTAGACTTTACCACTCGAATATTAAAGAATCTTTGGTGTCGTAGGTCAAAACAAACCTATTACAACCTCTAATCTCATATACAGTACATTAAATACGCAGCCAACCACCTGCTCCCTCCCCCCCTCCCATCAGACGTCCCACCTCGTCCCGTTCTTCACCACCCACCTGTTAATTTTTATGTAGACAGCAGAGGGGCACTGGAGTCACTAAGACAGTCGGAATCCAGTTTCTCACGATATTGTATCAGAGTATAGGATACTTGTATATGTAAACTAAGATCTAAGGGCAGAGGGATAAAATTCATATGTATCTTGAAATGTGGGAAAGGTTGTTTGGTTCACGACGATAGTCGAACAAAATAAATCACTACCGACCCCCGTGTGTCTCACATGAATGAACACACCACTATTTGGATGCCTGTGTTGTTATACTTTGGTTATAAATATATCTTTCAGGTGTATGGTGCGTTAATCACTATGCATATAATACGTTTACTTGCATGCAATTGATTGGAGACCAGTAGAACTGCACATTGACAAATTATCACTGAGTTTGTTTCGCGCGAACAGCCGACTGAATCTCGGTCAAGTTCAGAGCGACCACTGTTACCAGATAAAACACCAACATGTTGGTGGACTAGGTGGCCTCGAGTCATCTGCTCGCAAATGTACCACAAGTTGATAACGTCCCTCTGAGG
Source organism: Coenobita brevimanus (assembly GCF_032717465.1). Lineage (NCBI taxonomy): Eukaryota > Metazoa > Arthropoda > Malacostraca > Decapoda > Coenobitidae > Coenobita > Coenobita brevimanus. Next base: position 21,670,690 of record NC_137046.1, read on the forward strand.
CACCTCTAGAGAATATAAACTACCTATTGACCTAAATTATGCCTGAATAAAACTTGGTCTTCCGTAGATTCAATTTGGAGATTTCATTTGCTCTAGAAATTAGATTAGCTTTCGTTAATTCTTTGCCACTTGAAGATCTTTAATACCCTGAAAAAAATCGTATGGTAACTGAGTAAATATGAAAAATAGCCAAGACATTAAGGTGTACGGGAAAAAGGTAGAAATATTTCATATGTCAAACTATAATAGAAGTGTGAACTGTCTGATTCACTTAGCAGGCTTTGCTGAAAAGTACAATGTATGTATCGGCTAAAGAGTTACGTGAACCTTTTTCGCTCATCGGATCAAGGGCATTGTGTATAGTTCATGACTTTTTTTGTTTGTATTGTTCGGTTGTTTTCGAAAGGGAGAGATTTAAGCAATTGGCAGATTACGTGAGAATTTCATTCTCCCTGCAAACTGTGCTGTTTAGGATGCAGACTGTACTCTACCTGAAACTGAGAGTGAAGCTAGGAAGAAGACAAAATGATTACTACGAATGGTGAGGGAATGACGTGTTAGAAGACAAGTGAGCAGACCGGCAAATATGAAATGATCATAAAATCACACTTAATAATACTGTCACACTGACTTATGAATTCGATAGACCTGCCGTATATTATGAATGGAAGATGGGTAATAGCGTTGAGATGGTGAGTTGTGATGCCCTGGGGTGCGTGGGACTGCTGAGACTTTCGGGAAGGAGAGTCAAACATATGTCCAAAATCAAGCACTTACACAAGCACAAAAACACATACATGAACTAAAAACACAAACACAAACACAAACACAAACACACACACAAACACACACACACACACACACACACACACACACACACACACACACACACACACACATACATACATACATACATACATACATACATACATACACACACACATACATACATACACACACACACATACATACATACATACACACACACACACACACACATACATACACACACACACACACACACACACACACACACACACACACACACACACACACACACACACACAGAACCTAGTTGGTACGGGTGCATCATTTACTGACAATAATTTAATACACGTTAACTCGCGTGTGACAGGTATCCCCATGGCAGAGCACACCGAGAAACCGTTCTAAATCCATCCATCAACTAAGGACAATACGAGCTCGCCTTATATAGGAAAACTCAGGTAAGACAGAAGCTTCACTCAGGGACGGAAGTAACGCAACTAAATGAAGCACGAATGACACAACAGACTCACTCAAGTTCAAAACCTCGAGTAGATACGGGAAGGTTGCTAGAAAAGTCGTCGTAGTCGTCGTCCTCGTCGTCGTTGTGGTTAATGTTTTGTCTTCCAGACTATTCTGAAATGTGAAGCTCCAGGATTATATGTTTAGTTTCCATTTTAAACCAGTTCACACTTCTCTCGGGGGATAGAATGAGACTGAATAACCTTCATATGACCAAACCATTCAGCCGTCCGGTTACATCGGTACCATCACATGGAGGCGTCCCTCTAAGGCACCTCTGGAGAGTGTAAACTAACTATTCAACTAAAATATACGTAAATTAAAAGCTAGCTTCTGTAGATTCCATTGAGCTGAGGAGAAACTTGTTTTACTCAACAATTTAGATCAAATTCATTAATTCTTTGGTACCTGAAGATCCTTCGTTGCCCGAATAAAATCGAAAGGTAGCTGAGTAACTATGAATAATAGCTATGATCTGAGGTATAGGGGTGAAAGCTAGAAATCGTTAGTGTGTCAGAATGTCAAAGAAGTGTGAACTGTCAGATTCATTTACCTTTATTGAAGAGTGCAACGAAGGTATCGGCGAAATACTTGTCAAATTCTTCCACGTATTGAATCAAGTGCATTGTGGATGGTTCATGTCTGTTTTCTTTGTTCGTATTGTTCGGCTGTTTTTGTAATTCTGATCAGCTAGTCAGATATGGTGCGGGTAAGGGGATGGGTCTATTATGCTGTGGCAGGGGTAAACCAGATCTGCTGTCGGGCCCTGCTGCGGATGTCACTGATTGCACTGCACAGTTGACCCTTGTTCGGTGTGGTGCTATGAGGATCTGTCCCTTCTCCCCTTTGGGGCTAAGATGCGAATGAATGTGTTTGAATGGATGAGTAAATGGGGAGTGTGTCGTCCTGTCTCGGCTACCTCCCTTTCCTTGGGGGAAGCAGCCTAGGTATATACATAGTTAGATAGATAGAGTTTTAAGCAACTGACAGATTACATGAAAATTTCATTCACCCTACAAAATGTGATGTTTAGGATGAAGACTGCACTGTAGCTGAAACTGAGAGTGAAGCTAGCAAGAAGACAAAATGAACACTAGGAATGGTAAGGGAAAGACGGGTTAGAAGACAAGTGAGGAGACTGGCAGGTAGGCAAGGATAATAAAAACACACGTCCTAACACTGAGTCCTGAATGAGATAGACATGACGTGTATTCAATATGGACGATGAGTATTAGCGTCGAAGTGGTGATATGGGATGCCATACGGTAAGTGAGAGTATTGAGACTAACGAGAAAACAGTCAAATTCATATGCAGAATCAAACACATACTCGTAAGGAAACAAACGCAATCACTCACACAAAAACACAAAAACTCAGAAACACACACACGCACACACACACACACACACCTAAGAAATCGAACAAATACAAGAGAAAACACACACACACACACACACACACACACACACACACACACACACACACAACTTAATATATATGTCATTTCCTGACACTCTGAAATAACAAACAGTACCTTACATGTGGCAGACATCGTACAACAATTATATTGTCCACAGAGCAGAACAAACCAACAAAAGTCTCTAAATGCAGCTGTTAACTAACGACAATCAAAGCCTGGCAATATACATAAACTTAGAAAGGCAATAAGTGAAACTCTGTGAAGAGAGAGGTGAAAAAAAAAAAAAATGAACCAGAAATAACAGAACACACTCTCACGAGGTAAAAACAACGAGCAGACACGAAGAAGCATCGAAAAGCCCATCATCGACGTCGTCGTCGTCGTCATCCTACTCCTCCTCCTCCTCCTCCTGTTCCTCCTCCTTCTCCTCCTCCTGCTCCGCCTTCTCCTCCTCCTTCTCATCCTCCTCCTTCCTGCTCCCCCTCCTCCTGGTCCTCGTCGTCCTCCTCCTACTCCTCCTCCTTCTCGGCCTCCTGCTCCGCCTCCTTCTCCTCCTCCTCCTTCCTCCTCCCCCTCCTCCTGCTCCTCGTCCACGTCCTCCTACTCCTCCTCCTCTTCGGCCTCCTACTCCTCCTCCTCGGCCTCCTCCTAGTTACTGTTTTTCAACCAATGCTATTTGGAACAAACATACTGCGGGATTACTATCCTAGTCATCATCCTAAAGGGGTTAACCCTCCTACTCCCGGGGGCTGGTTGTGACTGAATGATGTTCATATTACCAGGACGTCTAGCTGCCAGATTACATGTATACAGTTGCGAGCAGATGACTCGAGGCCACCAAGTCCACCAACATGTTGGTTTTTTAATCTGGTAACAGTGGTCGCTATGAACTTGACCGAGATTCAGTCGGCTGTTCGCGCGAAAGAAACTCCGTGATAATTTGTCAATGTGCAGTTCTACTGGTCTCCAATCAATTGCATGCAAGTAAACGTATTATATTGATAATGATTAACGTGCCTTACACCTGGAAGATATATTTATAACCAAAGTATAACAACACAGGCATCCAAATAGTGGTGCGTTCATTCATGTGAGACACACGGAGGTCGGTAGTGATTTATTTTGTTCGACTATCGTCGTGAACCAAACAATCTTTACCAGTTCTCATGAGATATGCCGTAGGGTTATCAGCTTCCAGGCAACCTAGGATGATCACAAATATTCCGTGACGGCCTTTTCCCCGCCTCGTCAGCCTGAGACACATAAACCTGTTACCTGGGAATCTGAAGCAACTGGGAGAGTTCAAGATGCATTCTACAGTTAGCGCTGTACGAGGGGAAGCAGGAGGTGGTGGGAAAAAGGAGGGTGGTGGGTGAGGAAGGGATGGGAAAATGGGGAGGATGGGGGCGCGAGGAGTTAACAATTGGTGATGAAGGTTGGGGAGTAGGAGCTAGTGGAGGGTCTGGGAGAGAGGAGGACGATGAGTGAGGAAGGGTGGAGAGGAAGAGATGGAGGGTCTGGGAGTGACCAAGACAATCGATGAGGAAGGGCGGGGTCGAAGTGGGAGATCTACTGCCAGGGCTGTAAGGTTGGCTATGCTGTATCACTTATCGGAAAAACAGCTATGTATATACTGTATATATATGTTGGCAAAGACGAAACCAATGCCCCGTCATTCATCAAGTGGTAAAATCGAACGATTAGCCGACAGGAATGTCTGGTGTCATGAGCGGGTGAACTGGTTCAACTGTCACGGTGGAGAGTAATCGTTAGACTTTACCACTCGACTATTAAAGAATCTTTGGTGTCGTAGGTCAAAACAAACCTATTACAACCTCTAATCTCATATACAGTACATTAAATACACAGCCAACCACCTGCTCCCTCCCCCCCTCCCATCAGACGTCCCATCTCGTCCCGTTCTTCACCACCCACCTGTTAATTTTTATGTAGACAGCAGAGGGGCACTGGAGTCACTAAGACAGTCGGAATCCAGTTTTTCACGATATTGTATCAGAGTATAGGATACTTGTATATGTAAACTAAGATCTTAGGGAAGAGGGATAAAATTCATATGTATCTTGAAATGTGGGAAAGGTTGTTTGGTTCACGAGGATAGTCGAACAAAATAAATCACTACCGACCCCCGTGTGTCTCACATGAATGGACGCACCACTATTTGGATGCCTGTGTTGTTATACTTGGGTTATAAATTTATCTTCCAGGTGTATGGTGCGTTAATCACTATGAAAATAATACGTTTACTTGCATGCAATTGATTGGAGACCAGTAGAACTGCACATTGACAAATTATCACTGAGTTTGTTTCGCGCGAACAGCCGACTGAATCTCGGTCAAGTTCATAGCGACCACTGTTACCAGATAAAACACCAACATGTTGGTGGACTAGGTGGCCTCGAGTCATCTGCTCGCAACTGTACCACAAGTTGAAGACGTCCCTCTGAGGCACCTCTAGAGAATATAAACTAACTATTGACCTAAATTATGCCTGAATAAACCTCGGTCTTCCGTAGACTCAATTGGGAGATTTCCTTTGCTCTAGAAATTAGATTAGCTTTCGTTAATTCTTTGCCACTTGAAGATGTTTAATACCCTGAAAAAAATCGTATGGTAACTGAGTAAATATGAAAAAAAGCCAAGACATTGAGGTGTACGGGAAAAAGCTAGAAATATTTCATATGTCAAACTATAGTAGAAGTGTGAACTGTCTGATTCACTTAGCATGCTTTGCTGAAAAGTACAACGTATGTATCGGCTAAAGAGTTACGTGAATCCATTTTCACTCATCGGATCAAGGGCATTGTGTATAGTTCATGTTTTTTTTTTTTTTTTTATTGTTTGGTTGTTTTCGAAAGGCAGAGATTTATGCAATTGACAGATTACGTGAGAATTTCATTCTTCCTGCAAACTGTGCTGTTTAGAATGCAGACTGTACTCTACCTGAAACTGAGAGTGAAGCTAGGAAGAAGACAAAATGATTACTACGAATGGTGAGGGAGCGACGTATTAGAAGACAAGTGAGCAGACCGGCAGATATGAAATGATCATAAAATCACACTTGATAATACTATCACACTGACTTATGAATTCGATAGACCTGCCGTATATTATGAATGGAAGATGGGTAATAGCGTTGAGATAGTGAGTTGTGATGCCTTGGGGTGCATGGGACTGCTGAGACTTTCGGGAAGGAGAGTCAAACATATGTCCAAAATCAAGCACTTACTAGTTTGGAAATGAACACAAGCACAAAAACACATATACGACATAAAAATCAAGCACTCAAACTCAAACACACAGACAAACACAAACACAAACAGACACACACACACACACACACACACACACACACACACACACACACACACACACACACACACATAGAACCTAATTGGTACGGGTGCATCATTTACTGACAATTATTTAATACACATTAACTCACGTGTGACAGGTATCCCCATGGCATAGCACGCCAACAAACCGTTCTAAATCCATCCGTCAACTAAGGACAATACGAGCTCGCCTTATATAGGAAAACTTAGGTAAGACAGAAGCTTCACTCAGGGACGGAAGTAACGCAACTAAATGAAGCACGAATGACACAACAGACTCACTCAAGTTCAAAACCTCGAGTAGATACGGGAAGGTTGCTAGAAAAGTTGTCGTAGTCGTCGTCCTCGTCGTCGTAGTGGTTAATGTTTTGACTTCGAGACTATTCTGAAATGTGAAGCTCCAGGATTACATGTTTAGTTTCCCTTTTAAACCAGTTCACACTTCTCTCGGGGGATAGAATGAGACTGACGAACCTTCATATGACCAAACAATTCAGCCGTCCGGTTACATCGGTACCATCACATGGAGGCGACCCTCTAATGCACCTCTGGAGAGTGTAAACTAACTATTCAACTAAAATATACGTAAATTAAAATCTAGCTTCTGTAGATTCCATTGAGCTGAGGAGAAACTTGTTTTACTCAACAATTTAGATCAAATTCATTAATTCTTTGCCACCTGAAGATCCTTCGTAGCCCGAACAAAATCGAAAGGTAGCTGAGTAACTATGAATAATAGCTATGATATGAGGTATAGGGGTAAAAGCTAGAAATCGTTAGTGTGTTAGAATGTCAAGGAAGTGTGAACTGTCAGATTCACTACCTTTATTGAAGAGTGCAACGAAGGTATCGACGAAATATTTTACGTCAAATTTCTTCCACGTATTGAATCAAGTACAGCTCCGTTCAGAAGTTCGTACTACACCCAAAGTGGAAGGCACAAGCCTCGGTCCGCTCTTTCTGGACGACATGTTAACACCCCGAACCTCTCGCCACCCCAGACAGAGCAGCAAATACCGGAACAGTATCAGTCACACGACGAATGCGAAATTTGAGATGAAACGGATATTTATACAGATATTGGCAAGTATTATTACATATTAATGAAGGAAATACATGGACATTATGCGGTTGTGATGAAAATGTGTATACAAGTAATAAGTTACAATACACAAATAGAGGGAAATGAAGAACTCTGATATGAATCAATAAGTGATTTGTGAGCTGACTATTCTCCCACTGAAACACACACACACACACACACACACACACACACACACACACACACACACACACACACACACACACACACACACACACACACACACACACACACACACACACAAACACACGCACACACAAACACACGCACACACAAACACACGCACACACAAACACACGCACACACAAACACACGCACACACAAACACACGCACACACAAACACACGCACACACAAACACACGCACACACAAACACACGCACACACAAACACACGCACACACAAACACACAAACACACGCACACACAAACACACGCACACACAAACACACGCACACACAAACACACGCACACACAAACACACGCACACACAAACACACGCACACACAAACACACGCACACACAAACACACGCACACACAAACACACGCACACACAAACACACGCACACACAAACACACGCACACACACACACACGCACACACACACACACACACACACACACACACACACACACACACACACATGCACACATGCACACACAAACACACACACACACAAACACACGCACACACAAACACAAACTCATAAGAACAACAACAATAACAACAACAGCCACCACAACCACAGTCTCCGCCACTTGCCACCCACCACAACCACCCACCACCACCAACGCTGCCGCCGCCACCACCCACCATCACCGCCGCCACCCACCAACACCCACAATCCACCATCACCGCCGCCGCCGCGACCACCGTCCACCACCACCGACGCATTAACAAATCGCATAATTGTGGAGGAAAAGACATTGCAATAGTTTACTTCATCCGTCCTGTTTGTGTGGGAAGGCCAAGGAACACCTTATATTTATTACGTGTGAGTAATCTTGCATCTAATAGGAGGTGGATAATATATAAGCATAATTATACAGAAGTTTTCAGACAAAAAATAGACAATTTTATTTTTATTTCTATTTTTTAGTCAACAATATATATATATATATATATATATATATATATATATATATATATATATATATATAATCTATTATATCTATTCCTATCTATATTATATCTGTCTCTATACCATATCTAATTATCTATATCATATCTATATCTTTATTATATCTATCTATCTATCTATACTATATCTGTCTATTGTATCTGTTATATCTATCTATTGTATCTATTATATCTATCTATCTATCTACAGTATCTATCTATCTGTTTCTCTCTCTCTCTGTCTCTCTCTCTCTCTCTCTCTCTCTCTCTCTCTAATATGCATACATATCCTTAATATAATGATAACTGTTGCCTACCTTTTCACATCAGTATCGGGTCCAGTCTCCCTCTTTCTCTATCACTGCTTGCAACCTATCAGGCATGGAGCTTACAAGGCCACAGATGAAGTCGTGTTTGCCCCGGCAAAGTTCCTGATGGGCGTTTACGTGGTCGAGGAGATCATTTCTTGTCCTCTCGTCTCCTGGCTGCCAGGTATTAATCATGTCAGCCCAAACATGTCTGTTACATTTAGATTGGCCCCTTTGGCGGGCCAGTCTGAGAGGTGACGTATGTCTTGTCTCTGAAACCACTGCCGTACTACACGTGCGGTGTGGATGGGGCACCGGTCATGCATGGAAATTACAGGTCCATCTTGGAACGGGAAACCCTTTGCACGTAAAGATGGCAGAGAACGTTCCTCCAGGATATGGACTCACTGGTCAGCAGTAAAACGCCCCTCGATGCTGAACATGTCACCCAGGCCATGTAGAGTCAGGTATTCCCAGATGTTACAGGTAACGTGACCCGATCGTGCCTCCTCACAAATGTCGACCCTCTCGCATCTGCATGCAATATATATATATATATATATATATATATATATATATATATATATATATATATATATATATATATATATATATATATATATATATATACTAGTTGATGACATATATACATATATATATACATATATCATAGTACATATATATATATATACTGTATATATACATATATATAATAAACACTATATATATACATACTATATATATCACTATGTATATATACATATATATATACATATATATATCACATATATATATATATGTATATATACATATATATATACATATATATATATACATATATATATATATATATATGTATATATACATATATATAGGTATATATATATATATATATACTGCATATAGCCTATATATAACATATATATATATATATACATATATATATATATATATATAGCCCTGATATATATATGATACATATATATATATATATATATATATATATATATTATATACATATATATATATATATATACTATATACTATATATATATATATAGGCTCATATATCATATATATATATGTATATATACATATATATATATATATGTATATATACATATATATATATACTCATGTATATATACATATATATATATATATATGTATATATACATATATATATAATATAACTGTATATATACATATATATATATATATGTAGTATATACATATAGTGGCATATATATATGTATATATACATATCATATATATATATGTATATATACATATATGATATGAGGACGATATGTATATATACATATATATATATACTATATATATATATATACTATATATATATATATATATATATATATATATATATATATATTTGAATTGTTGCAGCCATTAGACAGAATACTAGTTGATGACATGCCCCCCTAACTTTATATTATTTAGAACTGATCACAGTTTTTCTCGGCACTAATGTCTTTATACAAAGAAAATAGAGGCAAAGAGTAGAGGGAATCATATCTTTTTCCAGGACAATATGAACAGAATAAGACCAAACAAGGGATCCTGATTATTTTAGATGCCTGGTCATATTGCCTTTAAAAGACTGGAAGTCAAGGACGGAGGGGTATGCAGACTGCGGAAGACAGCTTCATTATTGACCTATTCCATAGGTGAAAGTCTGAATATCGGTTGATTATTGTAACAGCGAGGTGAACAGAAAACAGATGACTGCAACGAAGACGAAGCCTTGAGAGGGGGGGTAATAACAGTACTGAATTTTATCAGTAATAAAAATGGTAATATCATATACCTAGTGTTGTTTCTTCTCCAGCAGTGTACCTTACCATGCAAGGTGGAGGAGAAACACTTCTCATCCATGAAGATGACTCGCGACCAAAAGTCTAAATTCTTCTGAAAGTAGCATTGAGCAAAGGCTAACCTCCCCTCTCTGTGTTGTTGTATCAAGCTTTCCATCATTGCCGGAATTCTATAGTGTATACCAGCGTCATCCAGCCTTCGCCTGACAGTCAGCGCGGACACCTCTGACTGAAGACTGTCCCTTATGGCCGCCGCGATCGTAAGAGGTGTTGCCCCTGCTGCTGCGACAATAGCAGCAACTCCAGCCTGGGTGGTTCTTCGAGGGGCTCCCGTCCTTTCTAACATGAAAGTATTCGCTATTAGTAAATATGGCACTAATAAAAATCAACGCCGAAAGTCTAGTTTGGGAAAACATTAAGAGTATGTATACTTGTGCTGAAATATATTGTATTATATGAAAATATTGTTACAAGGGCAACAGTTGTACTAAACAAACTGCTGCCTATAAAGCTAGTGGCGTACAGAGACTAAATGCAGCTCAAGGCCGGATATCCTAGTTTCGCCGCATCACTGCACGGGACAGCCCTGCAGAGGCGATTGCTTGACCGTGGTTCAAGGCTCTGCTTGGACAGACAGACCAGGGTTACACAACAACAACAACAACAGCTACATCAAGAGATGGGAATTGAAGTCTCGTTCTTAGAATGACTAGGACTGATTTGTATGTGACCATCATAAATCAAACCCAGTCAGTTCCGTCCAAAGAAACGTAAACACAAATATCCATTTCACTGAGATGCCTGGACGCACAGCGTTCGAAATAATGTGGCACTATGCACTGGAAAAAGACATTCACAGACATTTCAACAATTAACTAGTCGTATACAAGAAAGGCAGATTACTAGTTAACAGATGCATCACAGAGCGGGTGAGAGGATGGGGCAAGGCTAGTGCCTCGTTTCAGTCGTAATGGGGGAGAGATACAAGCAGAGAATTCAGAGGAACAGTGGTGTGTGTGTGTGTGTGTGTGTGTGTGTGTGTGTGTGTGTGTAGAGGGAGAGAGAGAGAGAGAGAGAGACAGGGAGGGCCCGAGGAGTATGTGATTGGGGGGGAGGGTAAGGACAATTTTGACCAATTTGATCCGTTTGGCGTTACGGTTTGACCAACTAAATAGATGGAAACAAACCAAATTTATGAGAAAGTAATTTTTATTGTAACAGACTTACAGTATTTCCTGGAAAGTAATTTATTTACTGGTGACAAATTTAAACAAACTCTCATTCTGGATTTCTGGTGCATATAGACACAACTTAATTCAAAATTGCACTACTGTTCACTGATTTTCAGTCATACAGTGAGAGATACAAGATGCTTAAACTGACTACTTAAAAAAAAAATAACATACACATACACAAATCACACTTGGTAAGTCAAATAAGGAAAAAGGTGAAAAACGAATGTTGAGTCAACTTGAAGTGAATGTGGATAATGGATTAATAAGGATTCAGCAGTAACAACCTGTATATACAGATTGTGTAATAATAATGCCTTTTAGAATTTTATTCTTTTCATGAGTTTCCACCAATTTGCAGTTTTTTTGAAGATCCAACTGATCAGTTAGGTCCTTTCACAAGCTAGAACCATCAGATAATGTAACGTTTTTTCTTTGGTTCGGTTTCGCAAATAGGCCTATGTTTTTAAAAGCTTAAGCCTGCTAAATGACTTCTCGATTTTTGACCAACTCAGAACACACACTGGGGGGGGGGTGACCCCCCCTCTCCCGGTCGGGCCATCCCTGGAGAGAGAGAGAGAGAGAGAGAGAGAGAGAGAGAGAGGCCGAAGGGAGTCAGCAGAGTTAAGGAGACGAACAAAGCCTAAAGAATAAGTACAGTATGCATCAAAATCATTATTATAGATCACTTTCATCAAGATGCAAAATTATTTCCAAAGATCATATGAATACTTGAGACAGTTAATTGCTGTAGCTCAGTACCCATCTCACCCTTGCAATTTCATGTTGCATCACCGCCACCCAAAAATAAACAAACGAACAACTGCCCAACACTACACAGAGTATCTCGGCAACATACTCCCTTCTCCACCCAATAATACAAATCACAGATCACCCAACACTACAAATCACAGACATACAGTGCATAAACACAGCCATTAGCAGCCACAGCCATCCAAACCCTTCGGTCAAACAGCATCCTTCGTGAAACACCACCAGACATACACTCCTCATCAACCCTACCCAGAAAGACACGAACACACCTATACTCATTTTTTTTTTTTAATTTGAGGCGAAGATGCACTTGACAGGTTGGTGATGATTGGCTGAATGCAACATATCCGAATAACATCCTCGTATTTCAAATAATCACCAGGTAATGTCACATTACCTGGTAATTATTTGAAATACACCTATGTTACTCGGACATGTCGCATTCAGCCAGTCATCATCAACCTGTGAAGTGCATCTTCGTCTTAAAAAAAAAAAAAAAAAAAAAAAAAAAAACAGTATAGTCAGACTGCGATGTGGTCACCACTGTTCCCTGTTACGGTTCTGACGCAAAATACAACTCACAAACAAGTTACTTTGCCACACTGCAAGGCAACCCTCCACACCACAACACATTCATTCACCACATGCACATCACTATTGCAACACACTTTCAATAAAACCTCAACCAAAGACTTTTGGAAACGACTGGTAGAAGCTTCTGATTTCCATTGGGATCGCAACGAGATGAACCTGGGGTTGCAACAACAACAACTACAACATCCAAACCTCCGCCGACTTTCAAATTCGACTTTACTTTTTCACCACCTTATCAAGATCCATTCTCTCTTCATGACCACACCAACTGTATATCATTATATGTTATCAATAAGTCTCCTCACACCAACAATTTTTCAGTTCCTATTATTGTTATCAATAAGTCTCCTCACACCAACAATTTTTCAGTTCCTATTATTCTCCATTCTCTCTTCATGACCACACCAGCTGTTTATGTTATCAATAAGGCTCTTCACACCATCAATTTCTCAGTTCCTATTATTCATTATTTAACCCACTTTACACACGCCACACATTCCAAAACTGTCCCATTTCCAGTGCCATTACTCCATAATTTTCGTCCTTATGCCATACAAAGAGTTTCAAGTGATTACACACCCACACCCACACCCAAACACACCCACACCCAAACACACCCATAGCCAGACACACTCACACCCAGACACAAACATATACATACACATACACACCCATACTCACACCCACAAAGCTACACCCATACCCACACCCACACACCCACACCCATACTCACACCCCCACACCTCACCCATACCCTCACACCACAGGCCTACACCCCCACACCACTATACTCCCACACTCCCCCCCCACTCCCACATCCCCCCCCCCCACACAGACACTGTGCATCACTGAACCGAAGTCTGATATTTTGTGAAAGATCAAGACAAAGTTCAGCAAACATTGGCTGGGAAAGTATCACGGAACATTATACATTGCATGTAAATCACGACTTTACTAGGCATAATAAATATTTGGATGTGAGGTGTGTGAACGTGACAAGCAACAGAAGAGGCGAAGTGAACATCGGCCACCGTGCGTGGCCCCGGCCGCTGGCTCTGGCAGCCACTAATAATTGTGGATGTAGTGTAGGGGATATTTGGCCATGAAAATAATGCATAATAATTACTATTTTTACGCCTGTTGCATATGCTTTTCATTAGTCACCCACACCACGTCAAAAAGTAAAATGGGAACGTTGACTATAATACTCAGGATGTAATTTGCCACTCTCCCAAAAACTGATGCTCGAGAAGGTTGCAACCCCGCTCCCACCCCTTTACTACGCCAGTCCACTGTATAAAGCTGTTTTCACTGACATCTTCCACAGGAGCCGAAAACTAGTTTTAATTTCTATTAGCACTGGAATATAACGGGGAGCTATTGTTCACAATTATTCATTATTAGCATAACATTACAGTAATACAAAAGAATTATGACTTGCGTTGGTCCTGAAGGTTGGCACTCTCCTCCCATCTCTTTATCCACTTCATCACAGTTTTTGTAGTGAGGTCAAGTTGATGCGCTGTTGCCCTGATGGAAAAGCCATCATCACGTAGGGCGAAAAATTTGACCTCTGAGCACTAATTTCTCGTCTCGCCGATTTATGTCAACTTGGTGGGGCACGTGATGGTGCTGATTTCACCTTTGAGCAGAGGATAACCAAAACACCTCGGTGGAACACCCCCTTCCCCACCCCAGAGAGAGAGAGAGAGAGAGAGAGAGACCGACGGTTACGTAGAGGAAACATCATGTTAGCTACTTCATCTTAAAACATATGATTCCCATTATTCCTTAGACTCCACCAATCGTCTTCATCTACTTTTGCGTATGAACATGAATTTTAGCTGTTCAGATACTTCGTAAATGTTTGAATATCTTGGCTGCATACACATTATTTTTGGCTGCGTAGATTTTCCTTGAAACGGTTGAACTGTTCATAAATACTGAGCTAAGATGGTTAGCTGAAAAACTGCCCGTGTCTGGGAATTAAGACATGCGATGACTCACTAACTCGCATAATCATATTGATTCATAGCCGAGCTTCTCATGTAATCAGCAGTAAGATTGACTGATATCTGTGAGTATGAAAATAAGATTCTCATTTCATTTAACAGTCGGTGAGCGAATGACACTGCTTTGATACTAGCCAAAGTCTGGTTGCTCGTGGGAGGTCCGAAGCTGTAACCTGTCGTCCGGGAAGGAGGGGGAGAGACTAGCGCCTTCCACGCTGGGTGTAGTACGAACTTCTGAACGGAGCTGTACATTGTGGATGGTTCATGTCTGTTTTCTTTGTTCGTATTGTTCGGCCGTTTTTGTAATTCTGATCAGCTAGTCAGATATGGTGCGGGTAAGGGGATGGGTCCATTATGCTGTAGCAGGGGTAAACCAGATCTGTTGTCGGGCCCTGCTGCGAATGTCACTGATTGCACTGCGCAGTTGACCCTTGTGCGGTGTG
>NC_137046.1:21696167-21709848 GCF_032717465.1 Coenobita brevimanus
AAACAGACACACACATACAAACAGACACACACACAGACACACACAGACACACACACAGACACACAGACACACACACACACACACACACACACACACACACACACACACACACACACACACACACACACACACACACACACACACACACACACACACACACACACACACACACACACACACACACAGAACCTAGTTGGTACGGGTGTATCATTTACTGTCAATAATTTAATACACATTAACTCACGTGTGACAGGTATCCCCATGGCAGAGCACACCAACAAACCGTCCTAAATCCATCCGTCAACTAACGACAATACGTGCTCGCCTTATATAGGAAAACTCAGGTAAGACAGAAGCTTCACTCAGGGACGGAAGTAACGCAACTAAATGAAGCACGAATGACACAACAGACTCACTCAAGTTCAAAACCTCGAATAGATACGGGAAGGTTGCTAGAAAAGTCGTCGTAGTCGTCGTCCTCGTCGTCGTAGTGGTTAATGTTTTGACTTCGAGACTATTCTGAAATGTGAAGCTCCAGGATTACATGTTTAGTTTCCCTTTTAAACCAGTTCACACTTCTCTCGGGGGATAGAATGAGACTGACGAACCTTCATATGACCAAACCATTCAGCCGTCCAGTTACATCGGTACCATCACATGGAGGCGTCCCTCTAAGGCACCTCTGGAGAGTGTAAACTAACTATTCAACTAAAATATACGTAAATTAAAAGCTAGCTTCTGTAGATTCCATTGAGCTGAGGAGAAACTTGTTTTACTCTACAATTTAGATTAGCCTTCATTAATTCTTTGCCACCTGAAGATCCTTCGTAGCCCGATCAAAATCGAAAGGTAGCTGAGTAACTATGAATAATAGCTATGATATGAGGTATAGGGGTAAAAGCTAGAAATCGTTAGTGTGTCAGAATGTCAAGGAGGTGTGAACTGTCAGATTCACTTACCTTTATTGAAGAGTGCAACGAAGGTATCGACGAAATACTTACGTCAAATTTTTTCCACGTATTGAATCAAGTGCATTGTGGATGGTTCATGTCTGTTTTCTTTGTTCGTATTGTTCGGCTGTTTTTGTAATTCAGATCAGCTAGTCAGATATGGTGCGGGTAAGGGGATGGGTGTATTATGCTGTAGCAGGGGTAAACCAGCTCTGTTGTCGGGCCCTGCTGCGGATGTCACTGATTGCACTGCGCAGTTGACCCTTGTGCGGTGTGGTGCTGTGAGGATCTGTCCCTTCTCCCCTTTGAGGCTAAGAAGCGAATGAATGTGTTTGAATGGATGAGTAAATGGGGAGTGTGTCGTCCTGTCTCGGCTACCTCCCTTCCCTGGGGGGAAGCAGCCTAGGTATATAGATAGTTAGATAGATAGAGTTTTAAGCAACTGACAGATTACATGAAAATTTCATTCACCCTACAAAATGTGATGTTTAGGAAGAAGACTGCACTGTAGCTGAAACTGAGAGTGAAGCTAGCAAGAAGACAAAATGAACACTAGGAATGGTAAGGGAAAGATGGGTTAGAAGACAAGTGAGGAGACTGGCAGGTAGGCAAGGATTATAAAAACACACGTCCTGACACTGAGTCCTGAATGAGGTAGACATGCCGTGTATTCAATATGGACGATGGGTATTAGCGTCGAAGTGGTGATATGGGATGCCATACAGTAAGTGAGAGTATTGTGACTAACGAGAAAACAGTCAGATTCATATCCAGAATCAAACACATACTCGTAAGGAAACAAACACAATCACTCACACAAAAACAAACTCAGAAAAACACACACACACACACACACACACACACACACACACACACACACACACACACACACACACACACACACACACTTACATACAACCTAATATATATATCATGTCCTGACACTCTGAAATAACAAACAGTACATTACATGTGGCAGACATCGTACAACAATCATAATGTCCACAGAGCAGAACACACCAAGAAAAGTCTCTAAATGCAGCTATTAACTAACGACAATCAAAGCCTGGCTATATACATTGTTACATAGCCTATGATTTCATCATCCTTTGTGTAATTTTAACGCACAGTATGCTGCATGTTTGATCACGAGCGTGTTCTGCCTCAGTCCCCCCCTTCTACCGTTATAGTAGAGTAAGTCGTCCTTTCTGTTGTTCAGAGCAGGATTGTCAGCTCTTTGTCCCCTATGGCTTCATTTGCGCGTCCTTCTTACAAGTTGTACCAAGCTCTGCTGGCCCCTATATAATGAGCTTAGTCTCTGCATTATTGCCACTTAGATCTACTCCTCATTTTGCTCACATCTCTGTCCTCCCCTGTACAGTTATTATTATTGTGAGTGCTCAGGAAGTCTCCAACCATCTAGCAGCTTTGTGTAATTTGAGTATAACTGTTGTTGCATTTTTTCTTGTACTGTGTAGCATAAGGTTGATTCTTAGGCCTAGTAAGGTTTTTGTAATTTGTATAGGGTTCTTGTTGTCAGCCATCATTAATATTATTTTGTATCTGTAATAATTTATCTTGCATTAACTGAGCATTACCCAGTGTATTTTCATTCTATCAGGGCTGACTTAGATAAATTTACTCTTGCTAATTTCGTGTTAATAGAGGCTATTGCAATTAACCATATATTTAACCTGTTTTTTGCCATTACATTATCCTTATGAGTCCTGAATGTTTTGTTGTTAGTTTGAGCATTAAACTTTAACTTGTAATTTTACCTAACTCTTTTGTTTTGAACCTGGAACTTTACGGGACAGTAGTGATTTTTAGTATTCTCACTTAAAGTGTACATTATCTTTCGCTGTTCCGTAACATAAATTTGGCGACCTCTTATCAGGATATTCAGGATATTATCATAAGGATATTGCTTGATATTTTGTGACTGTGATTTATTCATGATGTCTACTATTACTACGGTTGATGAAGCCAGAGATTTTTTGTCAAATGTGCAAACTGTGTGTGATGTAGAAAACAGAACAAAGAATGAACTTAAGCTTGTTGCTCAACAATTGGGAATTGCTGTTCGCTCTCATCATTCTAAAGATCAATGAAAGCTTGTTTAATGTAACTCCTCCAAATGAGCAAACGCAGATTGAATTAGCTAAGTTACAACTAGCCCTGCAGGAGGCTCGTGCTAAGGAGGCAGAGTCTCAGGCTAAGGAGGCGGAGTCTCAGGCTAAGGAGGCGGAGTTTCGGGCTCGTACTAAGGAGTCTCAGGCACAAATTGAACTTGCCAGGATTCAGGCAGACCATGAGTATCGCATGAAATAAGGTGGAACTGGATTATCTAGCTCTGATGATTTTGATGTGGCTAAAAATGTTAAACTTGTCCCTCCTTTTAATGAATCTGATTTAACAAAGTATTTTCAGTTGTTTGAGAGGGTAGCTACAGGTTCTAATTGGCCCAAGGAGTATTGGCCAGTACTCCTTCAAACTGTTCTCACCGGTAAAGCTCAAGTAACTTATGCATCTTTGCCTCAGGATCAATCTGATAATTATGATGTAGTTAAGAGCTTGATTCTTAATGCCTATGAGCTTGTTCCTGAAGCTTATAGAGTAAAATTTAGGACAACTTACAAGCAAGATAAGCAATCCCATGTTGAATATGCAAAAATCAAAGAAGATCTGTTAGAGCAGTGTTTAAATCCTAAGAATGTGGATTCTGATTTTGGTAAATTTAAGCAGATGATTTTGCTGGAGGACTTCAAAAGGTGTATTAGTAAAGATGTAAGCCTATATCTTGATGAGAGAAGAATAGATTATTTATCTGATGCTGCAGTTTTAGCTGATGAATATGTTCTCACTCACAAGAGATATTCTAAAGAAAAAGGGAAAGCTGAGAGTAAGTACGTTGCCTCTACTCAGAGTACAGGTAACAGGAAAGAGAATAAAGATGATGTTTCTCAGGAAGTAAATACCAGCTTCACCTCTAGATTTCAGAAACGTAAATGTACTTATTGTAGTAAGCTTAGTCATACTACGGAGAGATGTTTCAGGAGACAGCGTGATGTGAACAAAAAGGAGTCTTTAAATATTCAGTCAATTGGTCTAGAGTCCACCCTTGAGAGTTCCCAGAATTCTTTAACTGAGTTAACTGAACCTGCTTTGAGGAGTAACTTAAATTCTCATGATGGAGCTCCTCTTTTGAGCAGTAACGTGGGTGACACTCTCAAGAGTTCATGTGCTAATTTCCTGTCTGATGGTTTTGTCAGTCCTCTGGACAGTAATGACAGGAAATCAGTTCAAATATATCGTGATACAGGTGCTTGCCAATCCCTTATGCTGACCAGTGTTCTAGGCTCTAATGTTAATTCCTCTGATGAAACTGTAATCTTACAAGGTGTAGGGAATAATTACTTCTCTGTCCCTCTGAGCAGAGTGAATTTAGAGTCTGGTTTTGTTAATGGTTCCGTTATGGTTGGGTTGGTTGAGACACTCCCAATGTCAGGTGTAACTTTCTTACTTGGAAATGATATTGGTGGAAGTCAAGTGTGTCCAGCTCCTCAGTTGTCTAGTGAACCAGTGGCTGCGACCCAGGATTGTGATGTCTCTGATGTGTTCCCTGCATGTGCTGTCACTAGGGCTAAGTCTAAAGTTACTGGTGCCTTAGAGGATAATGATGATGATGATGTTATCCTAGCTGACACTTTTCTTGCTAATTTGGACCACTCACCAGATGAGGCAGTACCACGTAGTGTTGATAATTTGTCTCGTCAAGAGTTGGTTGAGTTGCAGGTTGCTGACCCTGAGTTGAAAGGTCTAGCTAACTCTGCTTGCAGTGAGGAAGAGTCAGCTAGTGCTTCTACTTGTTATTTTATAAAGTCAGGAGTACTTATGAGGAAGTGGAGACCCCCAACAGCATCAGCCGACTGTAAATGGGAGGTTGTACATCAAGTTGTCATCCCTCGTGTTTGTAGGAAGGATATCGTTAGAGTGGCTCATGATTCCAGTTTGGCAGGACACCTTGGAGTGAGGAAGACTGTGGCACGCATTTTGAAACACTTCTACTGGCCAGGTTTCTTCAGGGATGTTTCCTGGTATTGTAAGTCTTGTCACACCTTTCAAGTTGTGGGGAAGTGTAATCAGACCGAAAAGGTTGCACCTCTAGTTCCCATTCCTCCTTTTGAGGCGTCTTTCACCCGTGTGTTGGTGGATATTGTGGGCCCTCTTCCTAAGACTTCTTCAGGATTTTCTTATGTGTTGACCCTGATTGATATGGCTACTCGTTATCCTGAAGCCATTCCACTTAGAAATATCTCAGCAAAGAACGTTGTTAAGGAAATGCTAGGGTTCTTCACAAAGTTTGGTCTGCCCAAGGAGGTACAGTCAGACCGAGGAAGTAATTTCATGTCAAATGTTTTCAAGCAGTCTCTGAAAGAGTTGGGCATCACCCAGATCACGTCTTCAGCTTACCATCCCCAGACCCAAGGAGCGTTGGAGAGATATCATCAAACACTCAAATCGATGCTCAAGAAATACTGTTTGGAACATCAGAAAGACTGGGATAAAGGTCTTTCATTTGTTGTATTTGCCGCAAGAGAATCTCCAAATGAATCACTGGGCTTCTCACCTTTTGAACTATTGTTTGGCCATGAAGTAAGAGGACCCCTTAAGTTACTCAAGGAATGCTGGCTGTCGGAGGAAGATGACGTAAACCTGCTGGAGTATGTGATGAAGTTCAAAGAACGGCTGTCCACTGCTTTACAGCTGGCGAGAGAGAATTTAGGAGCTGCTCAGGAGAAGATGAAGACTTGGTATGATAAGAAGTCCAGGTTACGCCACTTTCAGCCAGGAGATCAGGTTTTGATTCTGCTACCGGTTCATGGGCAACCTCTTCAAGCCAAGTTTAGTGGTCCTTATTTCGTGGAGAAGAAACTCAGTGATATCAACTATGTCATCGCCACACCAGATCGCAGAAAGAACAAGCAACTATGTCACATCAACATGCTAAAGTTATATCACAGGCGGGACGAAAATAACCCAGTCTGCACTGTAGCTGTTCCACCCGAGTCTGCAAGTGAAGCTCTCCCATGCAGTATGAGCCTGAGTGATAGTTTGGGGAAGACTCCTGATATCATGAATGATCTCCAGACTAAGCTTTCTCACCTACCTCCCGAGGAAAGGCAGGAGTTTTCGGCATTACTGCAGGAGTACCCGCAAGTGTTCCGTGCCACTCCAGGAAGAACCACTGTGTTGATGCATGATGTCGATGTTGGAGACGCAAAGCCAATTAAACTGCCTCCTTACCGTGTGAACCCAGTGAAAGTTCCTCTCATCCAGAAGGAGCTTGGCTACCTGTTGGACCACAAGATGATTAAGCCCTGTCAGAGCGAGTGGAGTTCTCCTGTCACTCTGGTCCCTAAGCCAGGGGGGTCACAGCGGCTTTGCATTGACTACAGACGTGTTAATCAGATAACCAAAACAGACACCCTCTCCCTCACGTGGAAGATTGCATAGACAAGATCGGAAAGGCTAGGTACATAAGTAAGTTTGATTTGTTAAAGGGATACTGGCAAGTACCTATGACTGAACGTGCTAGGGAGATCTCATGTTTTGTAACACTAGGAAAGACTTTTGCATGTTCTGTAATGCCATATGGTATGAAGAATGCACCAGCCACATTTCAGAAACTCATGAATGTTGTAACAGAGGGTTTGGCAGGGTGTGTTGTTTATATTGATGATGTATTAATCTTCAGTGACAACTGGAAAGATCACCTATGCCATGTCAGTAAATTTCTTGACCGTTTAGTTCAGGCTAATCTTGTAGCTAATTTATCAAAGTGTGAGTTTGGTCAAGCTAAAGTTCAGTACCTTGGCTACGTAATTGGTGATGGACATGTTGCACCACCAGCAGCTAAGGTTCAGGTTATAAGTGATCTTCCCAGACCTAAAAGTAGGAAAGAGCTACAAAGATTTTTGGGAATGGTAGGTTATTACAGGAGATTTGTTCTTAACTTTTCTATTCTTGTATCACCACTTACAGACCTACTGCAAAAGGGAGTTAAATTTGTCTGGACCGATAACTGTGAATCCTCTTTCAACAAACTGAAAGCTATCCTATTAAGTCAGCCAGTGCTCACTACTCCAAATTTTGCTAAACCTTTTAAGATGGCTGTTGATGCAAGTGATACAGGAGCTGGGGCTGTTTTGCTGCAAGAGGATGATCAGGGTATTGAACACCCTGTATCTTATTACAGTAAGAAGTTCACTCCACCTCAAAAGAACTACTCATCTATTGAGAAAGAGCTTTTGGCCTTGATTTTGGGTTTACAGCATTTTTCATTTTATTTGTGTTCTGGTTTTGACCCCATAGTCATTTATACCGATCATAACCCACTGAAATTCCTTAGTAAGTTTAAAGATAAAAATCAGAGATTGACAAGATGGAGTCTACTTCTTCAGGAGTATTCATTAGACATACAACATGTCAAGGGGAAAGAAAATGTTATTGCAGATTGCTTATCTAGACTTTAGACAGATTGTTTTAGAGTAATAAGAAATTTCCTTTGTAAATTTCTTTTTTCTTTGTGGGGAGGTGTTACATAGCCTATGATTTCATCATCCTTTGTGTAATTTTAACGCACAGTATGCTGCCTGTTTGATCACGAGCGTGTTCTGCCTCAGTCCCCCCCTTCTACCGTTATAGTAGAGTAAGTCGTCCTTTCTGTTGTTCAGAGCAGGATTGTCAGCTCTTTGTCCCCTATGGCTTCATTTGCGCGTCCTTCTTACAAGTTGTATCAAGCTCTGCTGGCCCCTATATAATGAGCTCAGTCTCTGCATCATTGCCACTTAGATCTACTCCTCATTTTGCTCACATTTCTGTCCTCCCCTGTACAGTTATTATTATTGTGAGTGCTCAGGAAGTCTCCAACCATCTAGTAGCTGTGTGTAATTTGAGTATAACTGTTGTTGCATTTTTTCTTGTACTGTGTAGCATAAGGTTGATTCTTAGGCCTAGTAAGGTTTTTGTAATTTGTGTAGGGTTCTTGTTGTCAGCCATCATTAATATCATTTTGTATCTGTAATAATTTATCTTGCATTAACTGAGCATTACCCAGTGTATTTTCATTTTATCAGGGCTGACGTAGATAAATTTACCCTTGCTAATTTCGTGTTAATAGAGGCTATTGCAGTTAACCATATATTTAACCTGTTTTTTGCCATTACATTATCCTTATGAGTCCTGAATGTTTTGTTGTTAGTTTGAGCATTAAACTTTAACTTGTAATTTTACCTAACTCTTTTGTTTTGAACCTGGAACTTTACGGGACAGTAGTGATTTTTAGTATTCTCACTTAAAGTGTACATTATCTTTCACTGTTCCGTATCAACATAAACTTAGAAAGGCAATAAGTGAAACTCTGTGAACAGAGAGGTGAAAAAAAAAAAAAAATGAACCAGAAATAACAGAACACTCTCTCACGAGGTAAAAACAACGAGCAGACACGAAGAAGCATCGAAAAGCCCATCATCATCGTCGTGGTTGTCGTTTTCGTCGTCGTCATCGTCGTCCTCCTCCTCCTCCTATTCCTCCTGCTTTTCCTCCTCCTGCTCCGCCTCCTCCTCCTCCTCCTCCTGGTCCTCCTTCCTCCTCCCCCTCCTCCTGCTCCTTGTCTTCCTCCTCCTACTCCTCCTCCTCCTCCTCGGCCTCCTCCTCCTCCTCCTCGGCCTCCTCCTCCTAGTTACTGTTTTTCAACCAATGCTATTTGGAACAAACATGCTGCGGGATTACTATCTTAGTCATCAGAGGGGCACTGGAGTTACTAAAACAGTCGGAATCCAGTTTCTCACGATATTGTATCAGAGTATAGGATACTTGTATATGTAAACTAAGATCTAAGGGAAGAGGGATAAAATTCATATGTATCTTCAAAACTGGTAAAGGTTGTTTGGTTCACGACGATAGTCGAACAAAATAAATCACTACCGACCCCCGTGTGTCTCACATGAATGAACGCACCACTATTTGGATGCCTGTGTTGTTATAGTTTGGTTATAAATATATCTTCCAGGTGTATGGTGCGTTAATCACTATCAATATAATACGTTTACTTACATGCAATTGATTGGAGACCAGTAGAACTGCACATTGACAAATTATCACTGAGGTTGTTTCGCGCGAACAGCCGACTGAATCTCGGTCAAGTTCATAGTGACCACTGTTACCAGATAAAACACCAACATGTTGGTGGACTAGGTGGCCTCGAGTCATCTGCTCGCAACTGTACCACAAGTTGAAGACGTCCCTCTGAGGCACCTCTAGAGAATATAAACTAACTATTGACCTAAATTATGCCTGAATAAAACTCGGTCTTCCGTAGATTCAATTGGGAGATTTCGTTTACTCTAGAAATTAGATTAGCCATCGTTAATTCTTTGCCACTTGAAGATCTTTAATACCCTGAAAAAAATCGTATGGTAACTGAGTAAATATGAAAAATAGCCAAGACATTAAGGTGTACGGGAAAAAGCTAGAAATATTTCATATGTCAAACTATAATAGAAGTGTGAACTGTCTGATTCATTTAGCAGGCTTTGCTGAAAAGTACAATGTATGTATCGGGTAAAGAGTTACGTGAACCCTTTTCATTCATCGGATCAAGGGCATTGTGTAAAGTTCATGATTTTTTTTTTTTTTTTTTATTGTTCGGTTGTTTTCGTAAGGCAGAGATTTAAGCAATTGACAGATTACGTGAGAATTTCATTCTCCCTGCAAACTGTGCTGTTTAGGATGCAGACTGTACTCTACCTGAAACTGAGAGTGAAGCTAGGAAGAAGACAAAATGATTACTACGAATGGTGAGGGAAAGACGTGTTAGAAGACAAGTGAGCAGACCGGCAGATATGAAATGATCATAAAATCACACTTGATAATACTGTCACACTGACTTATGAATTAGATAGACCTGCCGTATATTATGAATGGAAAATGGGTAATAGCGTTGAGATAGTGAGTTGTGATGCCTTGGGGTGCGTGGGACTGCTGAGACTTTCGGGAAGAAGAGTCAAACATATGTCCAAAATCAAGCACTTACTAGTTATTAAATGAACACAAGCACAAAAACACATATACGAAATAAAATTCAAAACACCCACAACCACACCCACACCCACACCCACACCCACACCCACACCCACACCCACACCCACACACACACACACACACACACACACACACACACACACACACACACACACACACACACACACACACACACACACACACACACACACACACACACACACAGAACCTAATTGGTACGGGTGCATCATTTACTGACAATTATTTAATACACATTAACTCACGTGTGACAGGTATCCCCATGCCAGAGCACACCAACAAACCGTTCTAAATCCATCCGTCAACTAACGACAATATGAGCTCGCCTTATATAGGAAAACTCAGGTAAGACAGAAGCTTAACTCAGGGACGGAAGTAACGCAACTAAATGAAGCACGAATGACACAACAGACTCTCTCAAGTTCAAAACCTCGAGTAGATACGGGATGGTTGCTAGGAAAGTCGTCGTAGTCGTCGTCCTCGTCGTCGTAGTGGTTAATGTTTTGACTTCCAGACTATTCTGAAATGTGAAGCTCCAGGATTACATGTTTAGTTTCCCTTTTAAACCAGTTCACACTTTTCTCGGGGGATAGAATGAGACTGAAGAACCTTCATATGACCAAACCATTGAGCCGTCCGGTTACATCGGTACCATGGGATGCCATACGGTAAGTGAGAGTATTGAGACTAACGAGAAAACAGTCAGATTCATATCCAGAATCAAACACATACTAGTAAGGAAACAAACACAATCACACAAAACAAAAAAACTCAGAAACACACACACACACACACACACACACACACACACACACACACACACACACACACACACACACACACACACACACACACACACCTAAGAAATCGAACAAATACAAGAGAAAAAACAGAAACATAAAACAAACACACAGACACACACACAGACACACAGACACACACACACACACACACACACACACACACACACACACACACACACACACACACACACACACACACACACACACACCTAAGAAATCGAACAAATACAAGAGAAAAAACAAAAACATAAAACAAACACACAGACACACAGACACACACACACACAGACACACACACACACACACACACACACACACACACACACACACACAACTTAATATATGTCATGTCCTGACACTCTGAAATAGCAAACAGTATCTTACATGTGGCAGACATCGTACAACAATCATAATGTCCACAGAGCAGAACACACCAACAAAAGTCTCTAAATGCAGCTGTTAACTAACGACAATCATAGCCTGGCTATATACATAAACTTAGAAAGTCAATAAGTGAATCTCTGTGAAGAGAGAGGTGAAAAAAAAAAAAAAATAGAACCAGAAATAATAGAACACACTTTCACGAGGTAAAAACAACGAGCAGACACGAAGTAGCATCGAAAAGCCCATGATCGTCGTAGTCGTCGTCCTCGTCGTCGTCATCCTCCTCCCATTCCTCTTCCTCCTCCTCCCCCTCATCCTGCTCTTCGTCCTCCTCCTCCTACTCCTCCTCCTCCTCGGCCTCCTCTTCCTCCTCCTCTGCCTCCTCCTCGTCCTCCTCGGCCTCCTCCTTCTCCTCTTCGGCCTCCGTCTCCTAGTTACTGTTTTTCAACCAATGCTATTTGGAAAAAACATGCTGCGGGATTACTATCTTATTCATCATCCTTAAGCAGTTAACCCTCCTACTCCCGGGGGCTAGGTTGTGACTGAATGATGTTCATATTACCAGGACGTCTAGCTGCCAGATTATATGTGTACAGTTGCAAGTAGATGACTCGAGGTCACCTAGTCCACCAACATGTTGGTTTTTTATCTGTTAACAGTGGTCGCTATGAACCTGACAGAGATTCAGTCGACTGTTCGCGCGAAACAAACTACGTGATAATTTGTCAATGTGCAGTTCTATTGGTCTCCAATCAATTGCATGCAAGTAAACGTATTATATTGATAATGATTACCGTGCCATACACCTGTAAGATATATTTATAACCAAAGTATAACAACACAGGCATCCAAATAGTGGTGCGTTCATTCATCTGAGACATACGGGGGTCGGTAGTGATTTCTTTTGTTCGACTATCGTCGTGAACCAAACAACCTTTACTTGTTCTCATGAGATATACCGTAGGGTTATCAGCTTCCAGGCATTGTACTGTAGGATGATTACAATTATTCCGTGACGCCCCTTTCCCCGCCTCGTCAGCCTGAGACACATAAACCTGTTACCTGGGAATTTGAAGCAAATGGGATAGTTCAAGGTGCATACTACAATTAGTGCTGTACGAGGGGAAGCAGGAGGTGGTGGGAGATAGGAGGGTGGTTGGTGAAAAAGGGTTGGGAAAAGGGGGAGGATGGGGGCGCGAGGAGTTAACAATTGGTGATGAAGGTTGGGAAGGAGGAGCTAGTGAAGAGTCTGGGAGTGAGGAGGACGATGGGTGAGGACGGGTGAAGAGGAAGAGATTGAGGGTCTGGGAGTGAGCAGGACAATGGATGAGAAAGGGCGGGGTCGAAGTGGGAAATCTACTGCCAAGGCTGCAAGGTTGGCTATGCTGTATCACTTATCGGAAAAACAGCTATGTACATACTGTATATATATGTTGGCAAAGACAAAACCAATGCCCCGTCATTCATCAAGTGGTAAAATCGAACGATTAGTCTACATGAATGTCTGGTGTCATGAGAGGGTGAACTGGTTCAACTGTCACGGTGGAGTGTAATCGTTAGACTTTACCACTCGAATATTAAAGAATCTTTGGTGTCGTAGGTCAAAAGAAACCTATTACAACCTCTAATCTCATATACAGTACATTAAATACTGCAGCCAACCACCTGCTCCCTCCCCCCCTCCCATCAGACGTCCCACCTCGTCCTGTTCTTCACCACCTACCTGTTAATTTTTATGTAGACAGCAGAGGGGCACTGGAGTCACTAAAACAGTCGGAATCCAGTTTTTCACGATATTGTATCAGAGTATAGGATACTTGTATATGTAAACTAAGATCTAAGGGAAGAGGGATAAAATTCATATGTATCTTGAAAACTGGTAAAGGTTGTTTGGTTCACGACGATAGTCGAACAAAATAAATCACTACCGACCATGTGTGCCTCACATGAATGAACGCACCACTATTGGGATGCCTGTGTTGTTATAGTTTGGTTATAAATATATCTTCCAGGTGTATGGTGCGTTAATCACTATCAATAAAATACGTTTACTTGCGTGCAATTGATTGGAGACCAGTAGAACTGCACATTGACAAATTATCAGAGGTTGTTTCGTGCGAACAGCCGACTGAATCTCGGTCAAGTTCATAGCGACCACTGTTACCAGATAAAACACCAACATGTTGGTGGACTAGGTGACCTCGAGTCATCTGCTCGCAACTGTACCACAACTTGAAGACGTCCCTCTGAGGCACCTCTAGAGAATGTAAACTAATTATTGACCTAAATTATGCCTGAATAAAACTCGGTCTTCCGTAGATTCAATTGGGAGATTTCGTTTACTCTAGAAATTAGATTAGCTTTCGTTAATTCTTTGCCACTTGAAGATCTTTAATACCCTGAAAAAAATCGTATGGTAAC
>NC_137046.1:21709948-21874948 GCF_032717465.1 Coenobita brevimanus
CTTAATATATATGTCATTTCCTGACACTCAGAAATAACAAACAGTACCTTACATGTGGCAGACATCGTACAACAATCATATTGTCCACAGAGCAGAACAAACCAACAAAAGTCTCTAAATGCAGCTGTTAACTAACGACAATCAAAGCCTGGCTATATACATAAAATTAGAAAGGCAATAAGTGAAACTCTGTGAAGAGAGAGGTGAAAAAAAAAAGAAAAAATGAACCAGAAATAACAGAACACTCTCTCACGAGGTAAAAACAACGAGCAGACACGAAGAAGCATCGAAAAGCCCATCATCGTCGTCGTCGTCGTCGTCGTCGTCGTCGTCGTCATCCTCCTATTCCTCCTCTTTCTCCTCCTCCTGCTCCGCCTCCTCCTCCTCCTCCTCCTCCTGCTCCGTCTCCTCCTCCTCCTCCTCCTCGTCCTCCTCCTCCTTCCTCCTCTCCCTCCTCCTGCTCCTCGTCCTCCTCCTCCTACTTCTCCTTCTCCTCGGCCTCCTCTTCCTCCTCCTCTGAAACCTCCTCCTCCTCCTCCTCGTCCTCCTCCTCCTTCCTCCTCCCCCTCCTCCTGCTCCTCGTCCTCCTCCTCCTACTTCTCCTTCTCCTCGGCCTCCTCTTCCTCCTCCTCTGCCTCCTCCTCCTCCTCCTCCTCGGCCTCCTCCTAGTTACTGTTTTTCAACCAATGCTATTTGGAACAAACATGCTGCGGGATTACTATCTTAGTCATCATCCTAAAGCAGTTAACCCTCCTACTCCCGGGGGCTAGGTTGTGACTGAATGATGTTCATATTACCAGGACGTCTTGCTGCCAGATTACATGTGTTCAGTTGCTAGCAGATGACTCGAGGCCACCTAGTCCACCAACATGTTGGTGTTTTATCTGGTAACAGTGGTCACTATGAACTTGACCGAGATTCAGTCGGCAGTTCGCGCGAAACAAACTACGTGATAATTTGTCAATGTGCAGTTATACTGGTCTTCAATCAATTGCATGCAAGTAAACGTATTATTTTGATAATGATTAACGTGTCATACACCTGGAAGATATATTTATAACCAAAGTATAACAACACATGCATCCAAATAGTGGTGCGTTCATTCATGTGAGACACACGGGGGTCGGTAGTGATTTATTTTATTCGACTATCGTCGTGAACCAAACAACCTTTACCAGTTCTCATGAGATATGCCGTAGGGTTATCAGCTTCTCCGCAACCTAGGATGATCACAAATATTCCGTGACGCCTCTTTCCCCGCCTCGTCAGCCTGAGACACATAAACCTGCTACCTGGGAATCTGAAGCAACTGGGAGAGTTCAAGGTGCATACTACAGTTAGTGCTGTACGAGGGGAAGCAGGAGGTGGTGGGAGAAAGGAGGGTGGTGTGTGAGGAAGGGTTGGGAAAAGGGGGAGGATGGGGGCGCGAGGAGTTAACAATTGGTGATGAAGGTTGAGGAGGAGGAGCTAGTGGACGGTCTGGGAGTGAGGAGGACGATGGGTGAGGAAGGGTGGAGAGGAAGAGATGGAGGGTCTGGGAGTGAGCAGGACGATGGATGAGGAAGGGCGGGGTCGAAGTGGGAGATCAACTGCCAGGGCTGTAAGGTTGGCTATGCTGTATCACTTATCGGAAAAACAGCTATGTATATACTGTATATATATGTTGGCAAAGACGAATCTAATGCCCCGTCATTCATCAAGTGGTAAAATCGAACGATTAGGCTGCATGAATGTCTGGTGTCATGAGCGGGTAAACTGATTCAACTGTCACGATGGAGAGTAATCGTTAGACTTTACCACTCGAATATTAAAGAATCTTTGGTGTCGTAGGTCAAAAGAAACCTATTACAACCTTTAATCTCATATACAGTACATGAAATACTGCAGGCAACCATCTGCTCCCTCCCCCCCTCCCATCAGACGTCCCACCTCGTCCCGTTCTTCACCACCCACCTGTTAATTTCCATGTAGACAGCAGAGGGGCACTGGAGTCACTAAAACAGTCGGAATCCAGTTTTTCACGATATTGTATCAGAGTATAGGATACTTGTATATGTCAACTAAGATCTAAGGGAAGAGGGATAAAATACATATGTATCTTGAAAACTGGTAAAGGTTGTTTGGTTCACGACGATAGTCGAACAAAATAAATCACTACCAACCCCCGTATGTCTCACATGAATGAACGCACCACTATTTGGATGCCTGTGTTGTTATAGTTTGGTTATAAATATATCTTCCAGGTGTATGGTGCGTTAATCACTATCAATATAATACGTTTACTTACATGCAATTGATTGGAGACCAGTAGAACTGCACATTGACAAATTATCACTGAGTTTGTTTCGCGCGAACAGCCGACTGAATCTCGGTCAAGTTCATAGCGACCACTGATACTAGATAAAACACCAACATGTTGGTGGACTAGGTGGCCTCGAGTCATCTGCTCGCAACTGTACCACAAGTTGAAGACGTCCCTCTGAGGCACGTCTAGAGTATGTAAACTAACTATTGACCTAAATTATGTCTGAATAAAACTCGGTCTTCCGTAGATTCAATTGGGAGATTTTGTTTACTCTAGAAATTAGATTAGCTTTCGTTAATTCTTTGTCACTTGAAGATCTTTAATACCCTGAAAAAAATCGTATGGTAACTGAGTAAATATGAAAAATAGCAAAAACATTGAGGTGTACGGGAAAAAGGTAGAAATATTTCATATGTCAAACTATAATAGAAGTGTGAAGTGTCTGATTCACTTAGCAGGCTTTGCTGAAAAGTACAACGTATGTATCGGGTAAAGAGTTACGTGAACCTTTTTCGCTCATCGGATTAAGGGCACTGTGTATAGTTATGACTTTTTTTTTGTTTGTATTGTTCGGTTGTTTTCGAAAGGCAGAGATTTAAGCAATTGACAGATTACGTGAGAATTTCATTCTCCCTGCAAACTGTGCTGTTTAGGATGCAGACTGTACTCTACCTGAAACTGAGAGTGAAGCTAGGAAGAAGACAAAATGATTACTACGAATGGTGAGGGAAAGACGTGTTAGAAGACAAGTGAGCAGACCGGCAAATATGAAATGATCACAAAATCACACTTGATTATGAATTAGATAGACCTGCCGTATATTATGAATGGAAGATGGGTAATAACGTTGAGATGGTGAGTTGTGATGCCCTGGGGTGGGTGGGACTGCTGAGACTTTCAGGGGAGGAGAGTCAAAGATATGTCCAAAATCAAGCACTTACTAGTTAGGAAATGAACACAAGCACAAAAACACATATACGAACTAAAAATCACACACACACACACACACACACACACACACACACACACACACACACACACACACACACACACACACACACACACACACACACACACACACACACACACACACACACACACACACACACACACACACACACACACACACACACACACACACACACACACACACACACACACACACACACACACACACACACACACACACACACACACACACACACACACACACACACACACACACACACACACACACACACACACACACACACACACACACACACACACACACACACACACACACACACACACACACACACACACACACACACACACACACACACACACACACACACACACACACACACACACACACACACACACACACACACACACACACACACACACACACACACACACACACACACACACACACACACACACACACACACACACACACACACACACACACACACACACACACACACACACACACACACACACACACACACACACACACACACACACACACACACACACACACACACACACACACACACACACACACACACACACACACACACACACACACACACACACACACACACACACACACACACACACACACACACACACACACACACACACACACACACACACACACACACACACACACACACACACACACACACACACACACACACACACACACACACACACACACACACACACACACACACACACACACACACACACACACACACACACACACACACACACACACACACACACACACACACACACACACACACACACACACACACACACACACACACACACACACACACACACACACACACACACACACACACACACACACACACACACACACACACACACACACACACACACACACACACACACACACACACACACACACACACACACACACACACACACACACACACACACACACACACACACACACACACACACACACACACACACACACACACACACACACACACACACACACACACACACACACACACACACACACACACACACACACACACACACACACACACACACACACACATACACATACACACTCAGAACCTAATTGGTATGGGTGCATCATTTAATGAGAATTATATAATACACATTAACTCATGTGTGACAGGTATCCCCATGGCAGAACACATCAACAAACCGTTCTAAATCCATCCGTCAACTAACGACAATACGAGCTCGCCTTATACAGGAAAACTCAGGTAAGACAGAAGCTTAACTCAAGGACGGAAGTAACGCAACTAAATGAAGCACGAATGACACAACAGACTCACTCAAGTTCAAAACCTCGAGTAGATACGGGAAGGTTGCTAGAAAAGTCGTCGTAGTCGTCGTCCTCGTCGTCGTAGTGGTTAATGTTTTGACTTCCAGACTATTCTGAAATGTGAAGCTCCAGGATTACATGTTTAGTTTCCCTTTTAAACCAGTTCACACTTCTCTCGGGGGACAGAATGAGACTGAAGAACCTTCATATGACCAAACCATTCAGCCGTCCGGTTACATCGGTACCATCACATGGAGGCGACCCTCTAAGGCACCTCTGGAGAGTGTAAACTAACTATTCAACTAAAATATACGTAAATTAAAAGCTAGCTTCTGTAGATTCTATTGAGCTGAGGAGAAACTTGTTTTACTCTACAATTTCATTAATTCTTTGCCACCTGAAGATCCTTCGTAGCCCGAATAAAATCGAAAGGTAGCTGAGTAACTATGAATAATAGCCATGATATGTGGTATAGGGGCAAAAGCTAGAAATCGCTACCGTAGTCTGTCAGAATGTCAAGGAAGTGTGAACTGTCAGATTCACTTACATTTATTGAAGAGTACAACGAAGGTATCGACGAAATACTTACGTGAAATTTTTCCACGTATTGAATCAAGTGCATTGTGGATGGTTCCTGCCTGTTTTCTTTGTTCGTATTGTTCGGCTGTTTTGTAATTCTGGTCAGCTAGTCAGATATGGTGCGGGTAAAGGGATGGGTCTATTATGCTGTGGCAGGGGTAAACAAGCTCTGCTGTCGGGCCCTGCTGCGGATGTCACTGATTGCACTGCGCAGTTGACCCTTGTGCGGTGTGGTGCTGTGAGGATCTATCCCTTCTCCCCTTTGGGGCTAAGATGCGAATGATTATGTTTGAATGGATGAGTAAATGGGGAGTGTGTCGTCCTGTCTCGGCTACCTCCGTTTCCTTGGGGGAAGCAGCCTAGGTATATAGATAGTTAGATAGATAGAGCTTTAAGCAACTAAAAGATTACCTGAAAATTTCATTCACCCTACAAAATGTGGTTAGGATGAAGACTGCACTGTAGCTGAAACTGAGAGTGAAGCTAGCAAGAAGACAAAATGAACAGTAGGAATGGTAAGGGAAAGACGGGTTAGAAGACAAGTGAGGAGACTGGCAGGTAGGCAAGGATAATAAAAACACAAGTCCTAACACTGAGTCCTGAATGAGATAGACATGACGTGCATTCAATATGGACGATGGGTATTAGCGTCGAAGTGGTGATATGGGATGCCATACAGTAAGTGAGAGTATTGAGACTAACGAGAAAACAGTCAGATTCATATCCAGAATCAAACACATACTCGTAAGGAAACAAACACAATCACTCACACAAAAACAAACACAGAAAAACACACACACACACACACACACACACACACACACACACACACACACACACACACACACACACACACACACCTAAGAAATCGAACAAATACAAGAGAAAAAACAGAAAAATAAAACAAACACACACACACACACACAGACACACACACACACAAACACACACAGACACACACACACAAAGACACACACACACACACACACACACACACACACACACACACACACACACACACACACACAACTTAATATATATGTCATTTCCTGACACTCTGAAATAGCAAACAGTACCTTACATGTGGCAGACTTCGTACAACAATCATAATGTCCACAGAGCAGAACACACCAACAAAAATCTCTAAATGCAGCTGTTAACTAACGACAATCATAGCCTGGCTTTATACATAAACTTAGAAAGTCAATAAGTGAATCTCTGTGAAGAGAGAGGTGAAAAAAAAAAAAAAATAGAACCAGAAATAATAGAACACACTTTCACGAGGTAAAAACAACGAGCAGACACGAAGTAGCATCGAAAAGCCTATGATCGTCGTAGTCGTCGTCCTCGTCGTCGTCATCCTCCTCCCATTCCTCCTCCTTCTCCTCCTCCTTCCTCCTCCCCCTCATCCTGCTCCTCGTCTTCCTCCTCCTACTCCTCCTCCTCCTCGGCCTCCTCTTCCTCCTCCTCTGCCTCCTCCTCGTTCTCCTCGGCCTCCTCCTTCTCCTCTTCGGCCTCCGTCTCCTAGTTACTGTTTTTCAACCAATGCTATTTGGAAAAAATATGCTGCGGGATTACTATCTTAGTCATCATCCTAAAGCAGTTAACCCTCCTACTCCCGGGGGCTAGGTTGTGGCTGAATGATGTTCATATTACCAGGACGTCTAGCTGCCAGATTATATGTGTACAGTTGCAAGTAGATGACTCGAGGCCACCTAGTCCACCAACATGTTGGTTTTTTTATCTGTTAACAGTGGTCGCTATGAACCTGACAGAGATTCAGTCGACTGTTTGCGCGAAACAAACTACGTGATAATTTGTCAATGTGCAGTTCTACTGGTCTCCAATCAATTGCATGCAAGTAAACGTATTATATTGATAATGATAAACGTGCCATACACCTGGAAGATATATTTATAACCAAAGTATAACAACACAGGCATCCAAATAGTGGTGCGTTCATTCATGTGAGACATACGGGGGTCGGTAGTGATTTCTTTTGTTCGACTATCGTCGTGAACCAAACAACCTTTACTAGTTCTCATGAGATATACCGTAGGGTTATCAGCTTCCAGGCATCCTAGGATGATCACAATTATTCCGTGACGCCCCTTTCCCCGCCTCGTCAGCCTGAGACACATAAACCTGTTACCTGGGAATTTGAAGCAAATGGGATAGTTCAAGGTGCATACTACAATTAGTGCTGTACGAGGGGAAGCAGGAGGTGGTGGGAGATAGGAGGGTGGTGGGTGAGGAAGGGTTGGGAAAAGGGGGAGGATGGGGGCGCGAGGAGTTAACAATTGGTGATGAAGGTTGGGGAGGAGGAGCTAGTGAAGAGTCTGGGAGTGAGGAGGACGATGGGTGAGGACGGGTGAAGAGGAAGAGATGGAGGGTCTGGGAGTGAGCAGGACAATGGATGAGGAAGGGCGGTGTCGAAGTGGGAGATCTACTGCCAGGGCTGCAAGGTTGGCTATGCTGTATCACTTATCGGAAAAACAGCTATGTATATACTGTATATATATGTTGGCAAAGACAAAACCAATGCCCCGTCATTCATCAAGTGGTAAAATCGAACGATTAGTCTACATGAATGTCTGGTGTCATGAGCGGATGAACTGGTTCAACTGTCACGGTGGAGAGTAATCGTTAGACTTTACCACTCGAATATTAAAGAATCTTTGGTGTCGTAGGTCAAAACAAACCTATTACAACCTCTAATCTCATATACAGTACATTAAATACGCAGCCAACCACCTGCTCCCTCCTCCCCTCCCATCAGACGTCCCACCTCGTCCCGTTCTTCACCACCTACCTGTTAATTTTTATGTAGACAGCAGAGGGGCACTGGAGTCACTAAAACAGTCGGAATCCAGTTTTTCACGATATTGTATCAGAGTATAGGATACTTGTATATGTAAACTAAGATCTAAGGGAAGAGGGATAAAATTCATATGTAAATTGAAAACTGGTAATGGTTGTTTAGTTCACGACGATAGTGGAACAAAATAAATCACTACCGACCCCCGTGTGTCTCACATGAATTAACGCACCACTATTTGGATGTCTGTGTTGTTATAGTTTGGTTATAAATATATCTTCCAGGTGTATGGTGCGTTAATCACTATCAATAAAATACGTTTACTTGCATGCAATTGATTGGAGACCAGTAGACCTGCACATTGACAAATTATCACTGAGGTTGTCTCGCGCGAACAGCCGACTGAATCTCGGTCAAGTTCAGAGCGACCACTGTTACCAGATAAAACACCAACATGTCGGTGGACTAGGTGGCCTCGAGTCATCTGCTCGCAAATGTACCACAACTTGGAGACGTCCCTCTCAGGCACCTCTAGAGAATGTAAAGTAATTATTGACCTAAATTATGCCTGAATAAAACTCGGTCTTCCGTAGATTCAATTGGGAGATTTCGTTTACTCTAGAAATTAGATTAGCTTTCGTTAATTCTTTGCCACTTGAAGATGTTTAATACCCTGAAAAAAATCGTATGGTAACCGAGTAAATATGAAAAATAGCCAAGACATTGAGGTGTACAGGAAAAAGCTAGAAATATTTCATATGTCAAACTATAATAGAAGTGTGAACTGTCTGATTCACTTACCAGGCTTTGCTGAAAAGTACAACGTATGTATCGGCTAAAGAGTTACGTGAACCTTTTTCACTCATCGGATGAAGGGCATTGTGTATAGTTCATGCCTTTTTTTTTTTTTTTTTTTTTCTTTAGTGTTCGGTTGTTTTTCGAAAGGCAGAGATTTAAGCAATTGACAGATTACGTGAGAATTTCATTCTCCCTGCAAACTGTGCTGTTTAGGATGCAGACTGTACTCTACCTGAAACTGAGAGTGAAGCTAGGAAGAAGACAAAATGATTACTACGAATGGTGAGGGAAAGACGTGTTAGAAGACAAGTGAGCAGACCGGCAGATATGAAATGATCACAAAATCACACTTGATAATACTATCACACTGACTTATGAATTAGATAGACCTGCCGTATATTATGAATGGAAGATGGGTAATAGCGTTGAGATAGTGAGTTGTGATGCCTTGGGGTGCGTGGGACTGCTGAGACTTTCGGGAAGAAGAGTCAAACATATTTCCAAAATCAAGCACTTACTAGTTATTAAATGAATACAAGCACAAAAACACATATACGAACTAAAAATCAAACACTCAAACACAAACTCAAACACAAACACATACACAGACATAAACACACACACAGACACACAGAACCTCATTGGTACGGGTGCATCCTATACTGACAATTATTTAATACACATTAAGTCACGTGTGACAGGTATCCCCATGGCAGAGCACACCAACAAACCGTTCTAAATCCATCCTTTTTTTTTTTTT
This sequence comes from Coenobita brevimanus, assembly GCF_032717465.1. NCBI lineage: Eukaryota > Metazoa > Arthropoda > Malacostraca > Decapoda > Coenobitidae > Coenobita > Coenobita brevimanus. Next base: position 21,719,526 of record NC_137046.1, read on the forward strand.
TTTTTTTTTTTTCCGGCCTATCAACCATTGGGGCCGAAGCCCCTGGTTATTAAGGCCATATATATATATATATATATATATATATATATATATATATATATATATATATATATATGGATATACATTTAAACATATATATATATATATATATATATATATATATATATATATATAGATATATACATTTAATATATACATATATATATACATACATACACACACACAAACACACACTTCCATGCATACATACAGACACACTTTCATGCAAACGTACATATATATATATATAATAATTTTAATCTTATTTATTTTTTATTTTTATTTTGTATTTCTATTTTTTTAATTTTTTCTTGGTTTTATATTTTTTATACCTTATATTAAAAAGAAAAACTAATCTAAAGACCCTATAACTAATCACCTAACAGACAAATCGCTAACCTATACTAAATCCTACAGAGACAAATAGCTAGACCTACACTAATGGTAAAAATACCTCGACTAACAGAACACCATCGACTGCAGATATGTAATGGCTTTCTACATGACTTACCTGCTCTCATCACCTGGTGAATGTCAGTCGAGGCACAACCTAATATAGGGGACATCAATATATGAAAGGGAACCAGACGAGTCAGGAACATTTCCATATATGTCAGCTGTCGTCCCTAATTAGAATAACTTAAGCAAGATAATATAATGTATTTACATAATTTGTACAAAAAGTGAAGAACCTCGCCCAGCAGACCACCATCGACTGCAAGTGCCCAATACCTTCCTACATTGCACACTTGCACTCATCAGCTGGTGACTGTCAGGCGAGGAACTTGGCTTAATGTAGGGGACATCTATATTAGAAATAGATCGGTGGGAGCAGGAACTATTTAAAATATGTCAACTGTCAACCCTAATTAATATTACAATATATACATATTTACTATTCATAAAAACCATAACCACGCAGTAAGAAAGTCACATAACTCTGATCAGTCCGGTCTCTCTCAAGAAAGCCATCAATTTATCAGTCATAACAATGTCCCCATCACCCAGGATGGTGGAAAGGGTGAAGGGGACGTCTACTGCGCCGCAGTAATTTATAAGTGAAGCACGTTCACGAATAAATCGCCGACAGCGCAGGATGATATGACGGATAGATAACACCACATTACAGATGTCACAGTGCGGTGGGAAGCGTCTTTCCATATATGGTTTTATGTGGGTTAAAATGGTGGCATTGGGACGGTTGGCAGTGTCCCAGTCGCCCAGGTACGGCTTACAAGTTGGAATATTTAGTCTGGTCCACTGACCTTGCCACAGAAGATTTATTGATTTCTTTCCGAGAGATAGACTCGACCGTAGATCACGAGGAACGTCCCAAGTCTCCTCGAGCTCTACAGTCGACTTTGCAAGTAAGTCAGCCTGCTCATTGCCGTAGATACGACAATGACCAGGCACCCAGATCAGCGTGAAAGACTTGTTGCATGAATGCAACTTATTAACGATGCGGCCCTGGATCTCATGAGAGTCCGTAGTGCAAGATACAATTGCCTGAAAGGCTGATTTTGAATCTGAAAATATGACAAATGAGTCATGCCTAGAATTGAGAGCATAGTCTATGGCTTTGTCAATAGCAAAAAGTTCTGAAGTAAACACAGATCTATGAGTCGGCAACCGATACCTGAGGGCACATTCAGTCGACCACACACTTGCACCCACACATTCACTCGACTTGGGGCCGTCGGTGTACAACTGATGGGACCCCAAGTGACGAACAATGATGTTACGAAACAAGTGGTGGACCTCCGCCTCCGGCGCCTTGGCCTTTGGTGCTGGGAGCCATGTAACATCGACTGTAAAGCCGGGTGGTTCCCAAGGTGCTATATTTTTAAGCACCAACCTGTCACAGTCATTGGGGTCCACATCAAGCTCCTGGGTCAGTAAGTGGAGGCGAGGGGCAAGTGGCCGACGCACCCCCCGCAGAAGGTGGTGGTATTGACGCAGGGGGGTACAGGCCACATTGCCGATATTACTTTTTCTTAATGTCCTTACGCCGTAGGACAAGGCCAGGTGGTCACGGCGAATACGGAGGGGAGGCACATTCGCCTCCACTTCCATACGAGCCACACGGGTACACCGGACAGCTCCAAGACACATTCGCAAGCATTTATTCTGCAACACATCCAATCCTTTCAGCGTGGCATCAGATGCCGAGCCATACACCTGTGCGTCATAGTCTAGCTTCGATCGAATAAGGGACTTATACACCATTAATAAAGATTTTCTGTCGGCACCCCATGTAGTACCCGCTAGGTACTTGAAGACATTTAACGGTTTATCACAACGAGCAAGCAAAGTATTAACGTGAAGTTTAAAATTCATTCCACGATCAAAATGTATTCCTAAAAATTTTACAGAATATTTAAAAGTACCGCCTGATTATCCAAAGTTAAGCACAAATTAGGTACGTTACGATTAGTGAAGACTACAGTATAGCGGCACACTTACGGACAGAAAACTTAAATCCCCACTGCAAGGCCCATTGGTGGACGGAGTCAAGGGCTGCTTGAATCCGCCCAGCCGAAAATTGTGCATTACGGGAAGAGTGCCATATTGCATAATCGTCAGCATAGAGCGAGTATTTAAGATTCCTCGGGATGGGAGCTGATGACAATATCATTGATCATAATACTAAATAAAGTTGGACTAAGCACACTTCCCTGTGGCACCCCGTTTTCCTGGATATATATATCCGATGTTACGTTACGGGGCAATTTGACAGAGAAAATTCTGTCCCTTAAGAAATTTGAAATAAAAATAGGCAAATTTCCTCTTAAACCATAAGCATAGAGCTTCATTAGTATACCGTGTCGCCATGTCATGTCATAGGCTTTATGGATGTCCAAGAACACCCCTATCATGAATTCTTTATTGGCAAATGCCTCTGCAATACAATGCTCCAAATTCATTAAATGATCTAGTGAACTTCTGTATTTACGGAAGCCACATTGTTGATCATTTAACAAATTCTTCGACTCTAAAACAAAAAGAAGCCTATTGTTAACCATACGTTCCATGACCTTACATAGACAAGAAGTCAACACAATAGGACGAAATGAAGTGGGATTCATAAGACGACCAGCCTCTTTGGGTATCGGTATGACGTGCGCAAAGTGCCATGAGTTTGGGAACGTTCGAGACGCCCAAATCTCATTGTACAATGCTAACATCTTAATCAGGTTGTCCTGATTAAGATGCTGGATCATACCTTACGTGATGGTGTCTGGTCCAGGGCTGGTGTCTTTACAGGATTTAAGGGCAAGGAGCAGTTCTTCTAGCGTAAACCCTTGGTTGTACCGGGAGTCTACGTCTTCTGTGCCAAAGTCTAATATGTGTAGCTCAGCCGTGCGTTTATGATGTTGGAAACGCGGGTCATAATTGGCTGAGCTACTTACATGAGAAAAACTCCTGGCGAGGATGTTAGCAACGTCCACGGGCTCGTCATAGATGTTATTATTTACTTGCAAGGTGGTGACTGGGAAATATGGCCTTTATTATTTAATATTCTGATGGTGGACCAGACTTTACGTAATGGTGTTGTACGAGTCACCGTGGACACAAAGGACCGTCAGGAGTCGCGTTTGGCCCTTCTTATTATTCTCCTTGCCTCAGCCCGTGCCTGTTTGTATGCAATAAAATTTTCCTCAGTGGGCTGACTATCAAAAATCCTGTATCTCCTATTGCGTTTTCTTAATGCTTGTCGGCAATCCGGCGTCCACCAATGTGCTCTATGCTTCGCATGAACTGTAGAAGTCTTGGGAATAGCAGCCTCAGCTGCGTGTAATATGGATTGGGTTATATTTTCGACCTTAACATCTATGGTCTCCCCAGATACATCTAAATTGGCGATCCTTGAGAAGGATCCCCAATCTGCTTTCTTATAGTTAAATTTTGAAGGTGGAGGGTCCGAAATGATGTCGCGTGTATAAGAAAGACAGATGGGTAAATGATCACTTCCCAAGGAGTCGTCGTAAGGGTCCCATGAGAGATCTTGATGTATACCAGGGGAGGCCAAAGATAAGTCAATGGCCGAAAAGTTACCAGTACGATCATCTACACGAGTCGCTCTACCATCGTTCAGAAGACAGAGGTTGGACTGTAGTATTAGGTCGGCTACTTGCTCCCCACGACCATCAATCCTCAAGCTACCCCATTGATAGTGATGGGCGTTAAAATCGCCCAACACTAACTTATTCCCAGGGAGATGTTCCACTAGTGAATTTAAAGCATCACTATCAATGGGGCCATGTGGAGGACAGTACAGAGAGCAAATAGACAGATACGTGTTATTAAATTTTACTCTGCACGCGACAGCTTCCAGAGTAGAATTTAGAATCACTTCCGTTTGTGGGTGTGATTTGTGTGTGTAAATGGCAACTCCGTGACCTTCATATCTTCTGTACGAGTGGTAGTGTTTGAACTGAGGAGGATCAGGATGATCCTCCAGGCGCGTCTCCTGTAAACAAACAACGTCTGGCCTGTGTATCGACAGCAAGATTGCTATATCTTGTAACTTATTCCCAATACCTCTACAATTCCACTGTAATACAGTGAAAGTGACGGTATAAGATTTACGAAAGGGGCCAGTGTGTTTAGGCTTTTTTTGCCGCCCGCCAGAAGGCGAGCGACTACCGGTGGACCTATCCTGGTGCTTGCTTACGGAAACCTCCATATTTTCATCAATTACGAGGTTCCCAGATTCCACCGAGGAAGAGCTACCCTTCCTCTCCCTCGCTGGGCCAGGAGCAGGAAGAACATGAGGACGTGACTTGGTAAGGGTGGTCATATTATTCTTACAAGAGTTGTCAGGCTTCGTTTTAGGCTTGACTGACTGAGAAGCAGCAGCAGCCTGAGAGTAGGAAATTGTAACATGGGTATCAGGTTGAGAGGTGGATTGGACAGGAGGCTGAGATGGAGAGGTAGAATGTGCGACAAGAGGAACCGGTTCAGGGTCAGTCTGTGTCCCAGCAGAGCACATCACGGGACGGGACATCACCGCCGAAGCATAGGACCTATTTGGCGTAGGAGTTGCAGGCAACTGCTTCACCTTTTTCCTTGCTTCATAGTAGGAGACACCCTCAGTCGCCTTCACCGTGCAGACCTCTTTCTCCTCCTTCCACTTGGGACAATCCCTAGAGGAAGTGGAGTGAGCACCCTTACAGTGGAAGCAACAGATAGTCTCTGATGTGCATTGCTCAGCATCGTGACCCTGTGTTGCACATTTGCCGCACACTGACTGTGAAGCCCGACAATTCTTAGCAATGTGCCCATATAATTGACACTTCATGCAACGGAGTGGGTTGAGGATATAAGGTCTGACATTAACAATTTCATAGCCAACTTTGACATGTGCCGGGAGTGAAACTTTGCTGAAAGTCAAAACAATGGTGGCCGTCTTCGTCTTTGTGCCTTCGGAAAATCTAGTTATAAACCGGGCATCGATGACATCTTGCTGAGCAAGTTCCTCTATGATGTCTTCCTCACTCATCACTATGAGATCCCTGCAAGTGATAACCCCCTTGCAGGAATTCATGGATGTTGGGATCTTGGCCTCGACATCATAGATATGAAACTTTCGCAGCTTCAGCAAGTCTTTAACTTGGGAGGAATTACTAGTCTTGACAAGGAGGTCTCCATTCACAAGTTTTTTTACTTGTTCCACCTCCCCAGCACAGCCATCAATAACCTTCTTAATCATGAAGGGATTGAGACTGCTCAAGGGAGTGGAACCTAGAGCATGGATGATTACAAATTCTGCATTTTTAACATTGATGTCCAGAGGCAATCGAGTCTGGGGCCGATCTGTCTGGGGGCTGTCAGTCCGTTGATCGGTCAGGGGTCGGTCAGGACCACCTTCCCCCCTGAGGGGGGGAGAGGCAGTAGGGGCGTCCTCCATAGTACCACTCCCCCCTAGCGGGGGAAGTGGGAAGAAGGAGAGAAAATGAGCAAGGGACAAACAACCGGGGACCACACACCTAAGTCTGAGGTTGCCCTCTCAAACCACTCCAGGGAGGCCCGACCGTGTTACTTCAGGCCCCAGAGCGATCAGTGGGGGGGACCCTCCGTGGGCGATAAGCAAAGGTAAACTCAGTTTATGAGAACAGACACCTACTGTTCAAGACTAACAGGGAGGGGAGGTAACTGAGTACCAGCTAAACCTAAGCGTAACCAGAAGGGTGAAAAAAAAGAAGCTAATGCCGGTAAGGCAGCCGTGAAAACTAGAGAAGAGCGCAGAGAAAAACACGTCTACCCTCTTCACGACCATGCATCAAAGTCCAAATCCATCCGTGAACTAACGACAATACGAGCTCGCCTTATATAGGAAAACTCAGGTAAGACAGAAGCTTAACTCAGGGACGGAAGTAACGCAACTAAATGAAGCACGAATGACACAACAGACTCACTCAAGTTCAAAACCTCGAGTAGATACGGGAAGGTTGCTAGAAAAGTCGTCGTAGTCGTCGTCATCGTCGTCGTGGTGGTTAATGTTTTGACTTCCAGACTATTCTGAAATGTGAAGCTCCAGGATTACATGTTTAGTTTCCCTCTTAAACCAGTTCACACTTCTCTCGGGGGATAGAATGAGACTGAAGAACCTTCATATGACCAAACCAATCAGCCGTCAAGTTACATCAGTACCATCACATGGAGGCGACCCTCTAAGGCACCTCTGGAGAGTGTAAACTAACTATTCAACTAAAATATACGTAAATTAAAAGCTAGCTTCTGTAGATTCCATTGAGCTGAGGAGAAACTTGTTTTACTCTACAATTTCATTACGGTAATTCTTTGCCACCTGAAGATTCTTCGTAGCCCGAATAAAATCGAAAGGTAGCTGAGTAACTGTGAATAATAGCTATGATCTGAGGTATAGGGGTAAAAGCTAGAAATCGTTAGTGTGTCAGAATGTCAAGGAAGTGTGAACTGTCAGATTCACTTACCTTTATTGAAGAGTGCAACGAAGGTATCGACGAAATACGTCAAATTTTTCCACGTATTGAATCAAGTGCATTGTGGATGGTTCATGTCTGTTTTCTTTCTTCGTATTGTTAGGCTGTTTCTGTAATTCTGATCAGCTAGTCAGATATGGTGCGGGTAAGGGGATGGGTCTATTATGCTGTGGCAGGGGTAAACAAGCTCTGCTGTCGGGCCCTGCTGCGAATGTCACTGATTGCACTGCGCAGTTGACCCTTGTGCGGTGTGGTGCTGTGAGGATCTGTCCCTTCTCCCCTTTGGGGCTAAGATGCGAATGAATGTGTTTGAATGGATGAGTAAATGTGGAGTGTGTCGTCCTGTCTCGGCTACCTCCCTTTCCTTGGGGGAAGCAGCCTAGGTATATAGATAGTTAGATAGATAGAGTTTTAAGCAACTGACAGATTACCTGAAAATTTCATTCACCCTACAAAATGTGATGTTTAGGATGAAGACTGCACTGTAGCTGAAACTGAGAGTGAAGCTAGCAAGAAGACAAAATGAACAGTAGGAATGGTAAGGGAAAGACGGGTTAGAAGACAAGTGAGGAGACTGGCAGGTAGGCAAGGATAATAAAAACACACGTCCTAACACTGAGTCCTGAATGAGATAGACATGACGTGTATTCAATATGGACGATGGGTATTAGCGTCGAATTGGTGATATGGGATGCCATACAGTAAGTGAGAGTATTGAGACTAACGAGAAAACAGTCAGATTCATATCCAGAATCAAACACATACTCGTAAGGAAACAAACACAATCACTCACACAAAAACACAAAAACTCAGAAACACACACACACACACACACACACACACACACACACGCCTAAGAAATCGAACAAATACAAGAGAAAAAACATACAAACACAACACACACACACACACACACACACACACACACACACACCTAAGAAATCGAACAAATACAAGAGAAAAAACATACAAACACAACACACACACACACACACACACACACACACACACACACACACACACACACACACACACACACACACACACACACACACACACACACACACACACACACACAAACACACACACACACACACACACACACACACACACACACACACAACTTAATATATATGTCATTTCCTGACACTCTGAAATAACAAACAGTACCTTACATGTGGCAGACATCGTACAACAATCATATTGTCCACAGAGCAGAACAAACCAACAAAAGTCTCTAAATGCAGCTGTTAACTAACGACAATCAAAGCCTGGCTATATACATAAAATTAGAAAGGCAATAAGTGAAACTCTGTGAAGAGAGAGGTGAAAAAAAAAAGAAAAAATGAACCAGAAATAACAGAACACTCTCTCACGAGGTAAAAACAACGAGCAGACACGAAGAAGCATCGAAAAGCCCATCATCGTCGTCGTCGTCGTCGTCGTCGTCGTCGTCGTCATCCTCCTATTCCTCCTCTTTCTCCTCCTCCTGCTCCGCCTCCTCCTCCTCCTCCTGCTCCGTCTCCTCCTCCTCCTCGTCCTCCTCCTCCTCCTCGTCCTCCTCCTCCTTCCTCCTCCCCCTCCTCCCCCTCCTAGTCCTCCTCCTCATACTTCTCCTTCTCCTCGGCCTCCTCTTCCTCCTCCTCTGCCTCCTCCTCCTCCTCCTCCTCGGCCTCCTCCTAGTTACTGTTTTTCAACCAATGCTATTTGGAACAAACATGCTGCGGGATTACTATCTTAGTCATCATCCTAAAGCAGTTAACCCTCCTACTCCCGGGGGCTAGGTTGTGACTGAATGATGTTCATATTACCAGGACGTCTTGCTGCCAGATTACATGTGTTCAGTTGCTAGCAGATGACTCGAGGCCACCTAGTCCACCAACATGTTGGTGTTTTATCTGGTAACAGTGGTCACTATGAACTTGACCGAGATTCAGTCGGCTGTTCGCGCGAAACTACGTGATAATTTGTCAATGTGCAGTTCTACTGGTCTCCAATCAATTGCATGCAAGTAAACGTATTATATTGATAATGATTAACGTGCCATACACCTGGAAGATATATTTATAACCAAAGTATAACAACACAGGCATCCAAATAGTGGTGCGTTCATTCATGTGAGACACACGGAGGTCGGTAGTGATTTATTTTATTAGACTATCGTCGTGAACCAAACAACCTTTACCAGTTCTCATGAGATATGCCGTAGGGTTATCAGCTTCCAGGCAACCTAGGATGATCACAAATATTCCGCGACGCCCTTTTCCCCGCCTCGTCAGCCTGAGACACATAAACCTGCTACCTGGGAATCTGAAGTAACTGGTAGAGTTCAAGGTGCATACTACAGTTAGTGCTGTACGAGGGGAAGCAGGAGGTGGTGGGAGAAAGGAGGGTGGTGGGTGAGGAAGGGTTGGGAAAAGGGGGAGGATGGGGGCGCGAGGAGTTAACAATTGGTGATGAAGGTTGAGGAGGAGGAGCTAGTGGAGGGTCTGGGAGTGAGGAGGACGATGGGTGAGGAAGGGTGGAGAGGAAGAGATGGAGGGTCTGGGAGTGAGCAGGACAATGGATGAGGAAGGGCGGGGTCGAAGTGGGAGATCAACTGCCAGGGCTGTAAGGTTGGCTATGCTGTATCACTTATCGGAGAAACAGCTATGTATATACTGTATATATATGTTGGCAAAGACGAAACCAATGCCGCGTCATTCATCAAGTGGTAAAATCGAACGATTAGTCTACATGAATGTCTGATGTCATGAGCGGGTGAACTGGTTCAACTGTCACGGTGGAGAGTAATCGTTAGACTTTACCACTCGAATATTAAAGAATCTTTGGTGTCGTAGATCAAAACAATCCTATTACAACCTCTAATCTCATATGCAGTATATTAAATACTGCAGCCAACCACCTGCTCCCTCCCCCCCTCCCATCAGACGTCCCACCTCGTCCCGTTCTTCACCACCCACCTGTTAATTTTTATGTAGACAGCAGAGGGGCACTGGAGTCACTAAAACAGTCGGAATCCAGTTTTTCACGATATTGTATCAGAGTATAGGATACTTGTATATGTAAACTAAGATCTAAGGGAAGAGGGATAAAATTCTTATGTAGAAAACTGGTAAAGGTTGTTTGGTTCACGACGATAGTCGAACAAAATAAATCACTACCGACCCCCGTGTGTCTCACATGAATTAACGCACCACTATTTGGATGCCTGTGTTGTTATACTTTGGTTATAAATGTATCTTCCAGGTGTATGGTGCGTTAATCACTACGAATATAATACGTTTACTTGCATGCAATTGATTAGGGACCAGTAGAACTGCACATTGACAAATTATCACTGAGTTTGTTTCTCGCGAACAGCCGACTGAATCTCGGTCAAGTTCATAGCGACCACTGTTACCAGATAAAACACCAACATGTTGGTGGACTAGGTGGCCTCGAGTCATCTGCTCGCAACTGTATATCCTGGCATACCTTTACGGCCAATGGGTAGACCAGAAAATCCGCTATCTTTGTACCACTTTTAAGGTTTAGTGGAGCATTTGTAACATTCAACAGGTAAAGGTAACACAAATTATCCTCCATCACAATACACAGTGCTGACTAGTACGTCAACCCATTCACGCAACACGTATCAGGTAAGGTTGGTGCATTCACTCTTACTTTTGCACCTACAACACGGACAGAGAGTTTCGTGAATTCGTGCAGCAACAAAACTTAGCACTGTTTTGTAACTTTTTGTTTCATCTCTGCATATTACCGAGTAACATCCAGTCTATTTGAGGTAGTTTGTTGAGACGTATGTGAGTCAACCATTGTGTCACTGTGAGAAGACTTGTTATGTTAGTGAATGTTCCTTCTTACTCTTAGCTAGTGGTGGCGGAGTCCCAGTGAACTGAGCAATTGAATTTACTTGTGACAGAACAGAATGTGGGTAATCCATGCCAGATGCAAAATGACTCTGTACTTCATACCACCAAAAGAGGGTATTAGCCATGGTTTCCACCCCAATTAGCACATCTGCAGGATACCGGAGGCTGTTTTAACCAGAAACTCTGTGGTGAATGGGTTTAATAATTCATCAAGTATCTCTAGAGTTTCCTTGCCCTTCACGTGAAACTCTGAACCATCAACACCGCAGAGACGTTTATCAGGTGGTTCAAAGATCTAGACCAGTTTAATCGTCCCTAAAATGCTGTTTAGGGAGGATTCTGATATTAAATTCACCATTGAATCCGAGTCCATGAAAAATGATGTTGGGACTCCTTCGCTCTTACCTAGAATAACTATACCTAAACGAGTCAGAGGGCCAATCTGGCGAATGGGGAGCTGAGGATCTTCTGTTGTTATATGAGCTTTGCCCGAGGGGTGTGCTCTTTTTTCCCCGACCGACGTCGTGCAAGGTAATGATATTCATCAGTGGTGTGACCGAGTCTTTTGCAGTAGGCGCAGCGGGGTAGCAAAGGTGTTCGCTGTCGCCACTCCCTATGGGTTTGATCCTGTTTGCGATAACAGCTCGATTCACAGTGATCAGCGACACCACAATACCAGCACACAGGCAAGGATTGTTGGCCCCAACGCAAAGTTGGCTGGTCAGACTGCTGGCCCCGACGCACAGTCGACTGGTCACAGACAGTTGCAGGTGATCGGCATCGCGAGTAAGAACGAACATTGTTAGTGGCACCCCTGGTAGTCGGCCGTGAACGTGAAAACCCCGTTGAGATGTGAGAAGTTTGCACAATCCTTATAGTTTCGTCACTTGATGAGTGACGTCTGTCTTTCATCTACTTTGAAAGTTCTTGCAAATGGTCTCCTGGTTTGAGTCCAGTTTGATAAGTAGTCTCTAATTGCCTTTGATCTAACCAATTGATAAATCTAAGGTAACTCATAAAATGACCAAAATCTTTTAATATGATATCATCTCCGCCTACATGAGTTACACATAGTGTTTCCTAACAACTGGTCTATCTCAGAACTGGTAGCATTCGCTACAGCGGCTGCATCATATAATGCGGCTTCTCTAACCGGATTTTGCGTGTCATCCCTCATGTGCTTAAATGGAGAAAGCGGTGAGAGAACCAGCTTTAGAATGACAACAAAACTTTAACTTCCTACAAAATTCATCAAATGTTGTGCAACTGTCAAAGTAACCAGATCGTAACCCAGCACCCATACTTGATTTGCCTTAATCCAACCGGCCTTTAAGAAAAGTGATCTTCAATGGTTCGGTGTTTAATTGCCGATTATTAATGTGTTGACTTCGCAGAGGAAATCGAATATGGATATGGATTTAATTTTCAGCAGGGAATTTTGGATTTTTTTATCGTCCAAACAAGTGGAGTGTGCGGATGGGGATGGATTTGCCATTGCTGTGAGAGTTTGAGGTGGCAAGGTCGCGGGAGTAGTCACTGTATTTAGTGGAGAGTGTATGACAGAAGAGGTAGGTAAGGCAGTTGTAATGGTGTGTGACGGTGGTGGCGGTGGCTTAGTTGTAGCTGGAAGAGAAGAAAGAGGCGGTGGTGAACGTGACTGAAGATCAAGAGAATCACTCGGAGGAGGAGTAAGAGCATCAGAATTAAGTTTATCTGGATTTTCTACAATGGTAGTAGGAATAGTAATAGTAGTAGTAGCGGTGGTAGGAGTAGTATCAGTAATAGTGGGAGTAGTAAGCGTTGTGGAGTGAGATTTCGCGTAAGATTTCCCGCTACAAAGGAATATTACACCATTATCATCAATGCATTCATCATCTATACTATCATCTCTATTCGTCTGTCTAATGGGAGAGAGATCAACTCCAGGGAAGTAGTTCATGAATGAAAAGGGAGTTTGAGCAGGATGAGAGAGCTAGAGAAAAATAGAAAAGAAAATTACAGGTATGAATTATATGCAATGAATTTTATATGAAGGAGTATGGTTTTTATACAATGAATATTATATGGGGGTAAATGAGTTATGTACAATGAAAAGCATGTGAAATATTATGGTTTTAAGACGAGTGAATAAAGTGAGAGAGGAGAAAAGACTAATGAAAACAGATTGTAATGAATACAATCAGAAATGAAAAATAATATTAATGACAATCTACACAGAAGGCTACAGGCAATCTAGTGAAAAGATGGTAACAGAACAGGAAAATATTACAAATGTGTCCAGTGCGAATGAACGAGTTCTCTCTGTCGAGCATTTAGCAGGAGTGAGCATTTAGAGCGGAGGCAGTGATTGGAGACAGTGCTATGGCACAAGTCGTGACTCTGCCGTGTGTGAGTTGTGTTGCCACGCCCGCCAGGTAGAGCGGCTCATTTGACTGAAGAAGTATGATGAAAAACGGTGACTTGTAAAGCTGTGGTTGGGCATGCTCCCGACCTCTATGATGTGGCTATGGTGGTTGTTAGGGTACTTACAAACTGAGAGTAGCGACAACTCAAGACTGGACGCCATTTTGATTCCAGCCTAGCTTGCTCGCTGACTCCTTCCTGCCCAGCGTGCATGCTGGTCTCTCTCTCTCTCTCTCTCTCTCTCTGGTGCAAAACCACAGTACTTGCTGTGAATACTGAGGAAAGCATAATATAAGAGTAGGTGATGAATGAGAAGTAGGATGTTTACAATCAATTTTTACTTTACACAATGCTAGGCTTAACAGTACATGCAACACTGTGGGGACAGGACCTACTGATTATATTTTTTAATAGTTTTCTCATTGCTATAGTTTTACTATCAAGTTCTATCTTCTTTTTCTCCTGTTTCTTTTTTCTTCATTCATTTCTTTCTGTGGTAAGAATAAATGAGAGCGTTAATGATTATTACCAATAAGTTAATTCTTAAAGCTGTGATAGGTGCGAAGTTCAAAGACTTTGATTAAATATTTTGCTTCATCCACGAGTATTTTTTTTTAACACGCCTTTTCTATTAAATCACTTTGACCTTTCCTAAACATAAGCTCTACTTTGACGAGCATGCCATATGCTTTGTCTGACACTGTAATAAGTTCTCTTTTTTTATACTCTTTTGGCAAAGTAAGATCTGCTGCTTTGTGAACTGCCTGATGGTATAACTTCTAAGCACTCATTACAGGTGGTCTCCGTGTTTTTAATGCTGTGAACACAATGACCTGTCAAGTTGTATAAGCTGTCAGTCTCTCTCATTAACAAGTCCTGCTTACATTTATCAGTGACAGTTTGTTTGTCCATATTTTTCTTCTTTCTGGATTTGCAAGAAATCTGTATTGCATAAACCCTTTCTCTGACTTATTACTCCATCCAGAGATACAGCAGCACAACATCACATCCACCTTTATTAACAAGATTCAAGCCACTGTGTGGAAAAAGACATTACAATGCAGTGAGTGAGTGCACGAGGTGGAGTCAAAATGGCGACCGGTGTCCCCGTTCTCTGTTTTATTGATCTCCTATGACGCTACTCTTAGTATGTAGGTATCCTAGTGGTGGTGAGGGCTGCTTGAGGGTGGGGGTTGTAGGGGGCTGGCTCACTGAGGTGTGGTTGGGTGTGGTGATGTGGTAGTTGGTGGGGGTTGTTGGGGGCTGGCTCACCGGGGTGTAGTTGAGTGTGGTGGCGTGGTGGTTGGTGGGGGTTATTGGGGGCTGAAGATTTCAGAGTGGGACAGGACAGGATCTCATCAGATTAGGGCCTCACCAAAAATACGCAGGATACACTAGCACAACCCAGCTGAACATAGGGCGGGGCAGGAGGCTGGAGTCAGGAGGCAGGAGCAGGATGTAGATGCAGAAGGAAGCGCGTGGCCAAGCTGCCGTTGCCCAGAGAATATATGTAGGATATGTGAAGTTAGGATTAAACCACTCACTGCCACCAAACTTATATCAGGCTTTACGCCAGCACAGGTCAGTCCTAAGTCCAATGTAAATTAATGGGCGTTTTTCTAACTTGCTGAACATAGCCCCTGCCTGTACTAGCCCTACCTCAGGAATGATACTGGAACTGGGGGGAAGCAGAGACCCTCCTCTCCCTAGACCTTAAATCAGCATAATTTTGCAAGTGACGCCTGCTGATTACTACAAAATCAGGTCACGTACGCTACACTTATACTTCCGCACACTATTAGATATACATTAATACAGATTGATATAAGTCTAGCTTGTATGAAATTATTAAATTATGGTAACAGATGGGCATGTGTGCTAATTAACATTCATACCTGTAATAATGTCAGGACTCCATATTATAAATACAAATCATAATAGATAGCATGATGGATAGATAGATAGATAGATAGATAGACAGACAGACAGAAGCAGCAAGTTAGGGGATGAGATGGGTAGTGTGTCTGCGAGAATCGAGCAATGGTAAACATGCTTACACACTCTAACTCAAGGAATGCTTGATAGGCACACGAACAATGCCTCGTGACCATACACACACATACACACATACTCACACACAGGCTTCTAGAACATTTCAACAACAGTGTAACACACGTGACACGACCCCTGCAACACCAGAATTTAGGAAACACACCTCAGAAGGAGGTTAGCCATAGAACCGACAGGTAGTGGAGAGAGTGATTAAGAAGAGGGGTCCAACTAGACTTACTTAGTATATTAAGTCTCTGTAATACATACGCTGCTAAACTTAGACTTTCTCTGAAGATAATGAATCAAGATCAACTCCCTGTATTCATCTTTAACTCCTCCTGCTCTTCAAGTAACTCGACTCACCTATTACAAGAATTAAAAGTTACATATATAAAAATGTTGGCTACAAAGCTTTAACATTAAATGGTGGCAGCCTACGAGTCTACGAACCTACGAGCCTACGAGTTTACGAGCCTACGAGCCTATGAGCCTATGAGTCTACGAACCTACGAGCCTACAAGTGTACGAGCCTACAAGCCTACGAGTCTACGCGCCTACGAGTCTACGAGCATACAGTAGCAACGACGAGTTACAAGTGAGGATCAACAAGCTCCACGATTAATTACAAATAACAAGTCTACAAGACAACTCTATAATCTTCACGAAACTTCAAGCAGCAGCAAGAAGAACAAAAAACAAAGCAAGTAAAGGAAAAGAAAGACAAGAGCAACAAGCACAAAAAACCCCAACACTCTCTCCTGCCTACCTCCATCGCTTACGCAGAGGTCAAGACACACAGCAAAACACCAGAGCCACATTTATAACACATATTACTCATCTTTCCTCATCCAGGTTACTCATCGCTACTCAGTTACTCACCACAGCTACCAGAGTGGGAAGCCGACGTCACCATGTGTATCTGCTGAGACGACATCACCATGCGAGTTTGCTGAGACAATGTCACGCCAATCAACGTGTGACTGACACCAGGCACTTCTCACCCACTACTCATTACTCATTATTCACATAGCTCCTACTCATACTCATTTATTTCCACAGTATTGAGTTGGAAATTCGACGTTCTATGATGAGGTTCGCCTGTGACTACAGCTGTTAACCATTACCAGGCCATGGAGTTTCCTGAGTAATATCGTCCATCAACACAGCCCTAGAATTATCGAGAGGAGATCTTCATTCAACTCTTCATATCTTCCGAAATCGACAGTGCGTCGACACTCCTCTCCGATCTGTATCAAGTGGGTGTAATTATACTTACTCATTTCTTCTCAGTGCTAAAATTAGGTATATTCAACTCCTTTACTTATTTTTATATATACACATACACTCACTATCTATCATTTATTACAACTCATTTACTCATCTATTTAGTTAGGACATAAACAGAAGGCTTATTTCATAACACCGTACCTTAATGACAGGGATATTTTCGCCCCCACCAGTGTTAATACCAGATAAAACACAATTAGGAGAGCACCAAGGCAACACACCCATTGTACTATTGCGGACAGGAGTTCTTAACCACCCTCGTCCAGCCAACCTGTGTATGTGGCAGTGTCGCATTCACGAGCACAGAAGTTGCCTTCGATGCATTTCTGTCGAAAAATATTCCTTCAGCTTTGGGCTTGTACTAATGGATAAAGGAATAGTAATATTTACTTTGAAGGTTTGACTCTGATAAACGAATATATCATACTGATTATTTAATAACTTGTTTCTCGTATAGAGCCAGGCAAGTGATAAATATGTATATTTGGTTCCACTCCACGACTTCCTAGGTCTGAACCAGCGAACATAGAGTGAACAAGTTCGAAGCATTCATTTGTTAACAGGAGAGAGAGAGAGAGAGAGAGAGAGAGAGAGAGAGAGAGAGAGAGAGAGAGAGAGAGAGAGAGAGAGAGAGAGAGAGAGAGTAGCGGGTGCCCGTGAATTTTAGAGGAATGAGGTGGAGAAATGAGGTGCTCAACACAATTAAACAGGGATTTTTCCTTTCGTTTCGGTTGGCTTTCTATGCTTAAATGGCTAAATGAAGGTAAATTATGAAATATAATAACTGGATGACGAAGTGGTAATAGGGTCTGGCTAATGGTTGTTTGGTCCAAGGTGTGCAGTGGTAAGCCTAATTCCAGGCAACGGTCACAGTTAAAAGTTGGATGTTTTAGGTCTCATTTATTTTAAATATTTCCATGTATGTTTACAGTACGTGTATGCCCCTATGGACCTATTTTCACCCCATGAATATTTTTATCAATGGACATTTTCACCACTGGGAGCACAATCCCTTATGGACCTATTTTCCTTAATGATTTTTTTTTTTTAAGACACCTACTTCCCTACGTAACCTATTTTCCCACGAACTAATTTTCCCCATTGATGTATTTTCTGCCCACGGACCAATTTTTCCGTCGACCTTGAATCTCTCCATGGATACAGGTTTCCTACATGGACGTATACCCATGGATGTATTTTTCATAATTGAACCTATTTTCCTACATAAACCTGTTATCCGACGTGGTTATATCACCCACTGATGCGTGCAGTTGAAACAGACCTCTTAACCAACAGACGTATTGCTCGATGGACCTGTTGTAACTCACTGGATACATATACCTACTTCAGCATGATTCCAGAATAATATCCCTGCGGACCGATTTTCACAACTCGGACATTAACTCATATCACCTAATCCCAGTGGCCTGTTTTCCCACAATCCGTTCATCCATCTACACACCCACCCATCAACGCACATACCCACAACCTTAATACAGTATGTCTCAAAAGTAGGACGACACAAACCCGTCTCTTGCCTTGTCCTACAGGTAGCCCCACCACCCACCTCACTTAAACAATGCATGAACCCCACTCCACCCCACTTAACCAGCCCAACAACCCTTTCCCTCCCTCTCGCCCACCCACTCCACCTAGTCAGCCTGTGAAACAACCAGCCTACACTAACCAATCCACCCACCCAGTTACCAACCTACCAACCCGCATACCATACTCCACAAGTCAGATGACTCTCAATTCAACACACACGCACGCACACACACACACACACACACACACACACACACACACACACACACACACACACACACACACACACACACACACACACACACACACACACACACACACACACACACACACACACACACACACACACACACACACACACACACACACACACACACACACACACACACACACACACACACACACACACACACACACACACACACACACACACACACACACACACACACACACACACACACACACACACACACACACACACACACACACACACACACACACACACACACACACACACACACACACACACACACACACACACACACACACACACACACACACACACACACACACACACACACACACACACACACACACACACACACACACACACACACACACACACACACACACACACACACACACACACACACACACACACACACACACACACACACACACACACACACACACACACACACACACACACACACACACACACACACACACACACACACACACACACACACACACACACACACACACACACACACACACACACACACACACACACACACACACACACACACACACACACACACACACACACACACACACACACACACACACACACACACACACACACACACACACACACACACACACACACACACACACACACACACACACACACACACACACACACACACACACACACACACACACACACACACACACACACACACACACACACACACACACACACACACACACACACACACACACACACACACACACACACACACACACACACACACACACACACACACACACACACACACACACACACACACACACACACACACACACACACACACACACACACACACACACACACACACACACACACACACACACACACACACACACACACACACACACACACACACACACACACACACACACACACACACACACACACACACACACACACACACACACACACACACACACACACACACACACACACACACACACACACACACACACACACACACACACACACACACACACACACACAGAGGCGGGGTAGATTTCCTTACACGAAAGATGAGTCTCACCGCTTAACTCAGTCTGTCGATCGAAAATAGTACCGGGTACTCTTTACAGGGAGTTTACCAGGCCATAGATAAGGGGCTTCATTCCGGCTACATACACATGATTTTATGCGATATGAGTAAATATGGTGCTCAAGCTAAACAGGGAATTTTTCCTTTGGCTGATGACGAAGGAGTTTATTTATCCCAGGATAACGTCTCGTCTGACAAAATGAAAGATGGGTTTTATTCTGGGTAACGCCAGTTGACTGTCAAATAATTTGGCAGGCCGCGTAACTTCTGTTAGATGCCTTATGTTCGCATTTTTTTCTCTGGTGGTTGGCACCTGGAGATTTTTGGCGAACTCATAAGTATTTTTCTCATTAACTGGATTTTTCTCTCTGGACAGAGAGGCAAATTACTTTCTTAAGCACAGCTTTTTGTTAAATCAACATCATTTATCTCCTAATTCATTATTCCAACGAAAGCAATCCTATATATATATATCATAAAGCAAGGCAAGTTTTAGTGACTGATGGAAGAAATACTCACACTGTGGCCTGTTTTCAATGGATCACAGGAATCCAGGGTTTCTCATCCCTTGCATTTCCCTGCGCCAGTCTGCCTCCAACTCTTTATTCCAAAATTCACTGGCACCCGCTACTCTCTCTCTCTCTCTCTCTCTCTCTCTCTCTCTCTCTCTCTCTCTCTCTCTCTCTCTCTCTCTCTCTCTCTCTTTCCTGTTAACAAATGAATGTTTCGAACTTGTTCACTCTATGTTCGCTGGTTCAGACCTACAGGAAGTCGTGTAGTGGAACCAAATATACATATTTATCACTTGCCTGGCTCTATACGAGAAACAAGTTGTTAAATAATCAGTATGATATATTCGTGTTATCAGAGTCAAACCTTCAAAGTAAATATTACTATTCCTTTATCCATTAGTACAAGCCCAAAGCTGAAGGAATATTTTTCGACAGAAATGCATCGAAGGCAACTTCTGTGCTCGTGAATGCGACACTGCCACATACACAGGTTGGCTGGACGATGGTGGTTAAGAACTCCTGTCCGCTATAGTACATACCTCAACACAAACTAAAGATCAAGAAACAAATACGTCAGTTCTAGATGATGAGTGGCAAACCCCCTCTGACGTAGCAAGTGAGGACTTTATCTCTGACTTGCATACCTATGAAAATATACTTAACAGGGTTCATCGCTCCGGCAAATCATTTTCCACCATCTCCTCACACAACGATGAACAAGTCCAAGTTAAATTAACAGAGCAAACAGTGAAAATGAACACCACAGATCAAGCTCAAATATTTGTTTATCATGAAAATAAAACTGCTCCAAAATTCTCTGACAGAGAATGATCGTATTGACGTCATTTCATTGGTCAATCAGTGCGAACAAATCTACATCAAACGTCTTGTCAAAGCTAAACAAGAGAAAATTGCTATTTTTTCATCTTGCTTAAGCCAGGAAAGATGCCCAGCAAGCGATTTACTAAGGTCAGATAAGCTCCTCAAGGCTAAGACATATGATGAATTTAAAACTGAATTTTTGAAGAAATTTTATGGAGTAATGCGAGTATAAGTGGCTGGGGAATGGCTGGAAGAAGGAGGGAGGTGAGAAGACAGGAAGAAATCAGTAGGATAGAAGTTGTGGAAGCAATGAAGAAAGTTAAATCAGGGAAAGCCCCAGGAATTGATGGAGTGTGTGGTGAAATGCTGAAGCATGGGGGAGAGATAGTAGTAGAATGGATGTGGAAGATGTACAGATTGGCCTGGGAGGAAGGTAGAGTCCCGGAGGATTGGAAGTCAGGTATAATTATTCCCTTGTACAAAGGAAAAGGGGAAAAAGAAGTGTGTGGTAATCATAGAGGCATTTGTCTTCTTAGTATAATAGGAAAAGTGTATGGTAGGATACTTATTGACAGAGTTAGAGAAAGAACAGAGGAATTAGTTGGAGAAGAACAGGGAGGCTTTAGGAAGGGAAGAGGCTGTGTAGATCAGATATTCATTCTCAGATCTTTAGTGGAAAAGTTTCTAGAGAAGGGAAAGAAGTTGTATGCGGCTTTCATGGATTTGGAGAAAGCATATGATAGGGTGGATAGACTAGGATTGTGGAAAGTGTTAAGAATATATGGAATAGATGGGAAGTTGTTGAATGCTGTGAAGAGTATGTACGATGGTGCGAAGGCTGCAGTGCGTGTGGATGGTGAACTAAGTGAATTTTTCTCTTTGAAAATTGGGTTGAAACAGGGATGTGTCATGTCTCCATGGTTGTTCAATCTGTACATGGATGGGGTAATAAAAGAGGTACAAGGTAGGGTAGTGGATGTTGGAGTGGCCCTGGTGAGAGAGGATAGTGTTTGGAAACTCCTGTACTGTTGTTTGCAGATGATACCGTGTTGTTGAGTGAAGATGAAGGGGAGCTGCAAGGCTTGGTGGATGAGTTTGAGAGAGTGTGTAAGAAACGGAATCTAAAGGTGAATGTAGGAAAGAGTAAAGTGATGGTCTTTGAGAGAGGTGAAGTCAGTGAATGTACAGCGAGGTTGGATGGTGAGGAATTGGAAAATGTGAGTACGTTTAAGTACTTGGGTAGTGTGATGAGTAAGGATGGAGGTTTGGAGGGTGAAGTGCTTGAAAGGGTACAGCAGGGAAGAAAGGTTGCTGGTTCTTTGAAAGCAGTGATAAGAAACAGGGAAGTGAGCATGGAAGTGAAAAAGTTACTACATGACAGTATTGTGATACCAACTCTAACGTACGGAAGTGAAGCTTGGACGTTGTTGGAAGGACACAAGTCAAGAGTGAGAGCCGTGGAAATGAGTTATTTAAAAGGAGCCTGTGGAGTCACATGGAGAGACAGGCTGACGAATGAGGATATAAAGGAGCGTTGTGGTGTTGATGTGGATGTGATAGGAAGCGTTATGAGGAACACACTGAGGTGGTTTGGCCATGTGGAGAGGATGGAGGGTCAAAGACTGACGAAGAGAGTGTATGTGAGTGAGGTGGAGGGGGAAAGAGGGAGGAGGAGGCCGAGGATGAGATGGAGAGATGGGGTGGAGAGGTATATGAGAGAGGGGTGTGTGAGTTGGGAGCAGGGGAGTGAAATGGCGGGGGACAGGGTGACTTGGAGGCGATTTGTTTGTGGCCACCCCAAACGGGATTGAGGCGTCTGGCAACAGATAGATAGATAGATGAACTTCTTGCCAGGTATAATTCCACAGTTACATAAGATTGAAGATCTTGTAAGGGAGCACAGTACAAATCATGTGCTCAGTGAAATAACTGCTGATGTCTCCACGATCAAAAGGACATTATTAGCTACCTTAGAAAATCAAACTGGATAACAGGAGATGGAAAGATGTCCCCAGACCTCGTCGTGGACATCATTGGTTATATAGCTGCCTTGTGTAAATTACCTGATAGGACCCTTATGATCATCAAGACGATCGCGTACACCCCAGGCATGTGCTTACTAGAATTAATGAACGAGGTAGAGATGCAGGGATTGTTGAAGCTCAGTCAAATTCTAGTAGAATGAGAGTGTCTGAGACAGTATCAGCTGTGAAAACAGCTACAACTACCCCAAACAGAGAACAAAATCGATCGCGAACCGAAAGCAGGCAGAGCAAACAAATAAACGTGTCAAGGGTTCGATCACAAACACCAGGCTACAGGCAGTTTCATGTTTCCACGCAGCCCAAGCAGATCTCGCGCCACAGATACCACTAAATATGGGAAGTCGCCTAGTAGATCACAGTCAAGAGATATGTCCATTCTATGTCATTATTGTGCAAACCCAGGACACACTAGGAATGAATGCTTTATCAAAACAAAAGAGGATAGACAAAAGACACAAGGATTTGGTCCATTCTGTAGACATCATAGGTGCCAAGGGCACTGGACCAGTAACTGCAAAACAGTAGCAAAATTAGTGTCTATGTTCAAATCGGGGGAAGACCAAGTCATGACAAAAAACGAACGAACATAAAGAAAAGCAAGTCTAAAATTCACATGGGAGGCATGTTGGGAAATGAGTGTATCTTGATACCAGCTGTATGTGAGGATCAAAACGTTTCCTTATTTTTAGACACAGGCTCTCCAGTGAACTTAATAACACATGAAGAAATAAATAGAATTTTTAGAAATAAGAAGAAAGTAACTTTTCTGGAAGAATCTGATTTAGATTTATATACAGTAGATGGAAAAGAAATCACAGTAAAAGGTTAAACATCAGTTTCACAGAGTCTACAAGACCAATCTCTGCATTTTTCTATATCGTTGAAAACTTAGCAATTAAAGCTCATATGTTACTCGGCTTAAGATGCATGAGAGCAGAGAAAATAACTTTACTCCCACAAATGAATGGAATAGACTTTGACAATGAATTCGTAGAGGAAATACCATCAGAGCCCTCACCAATTAGTAAAAGAGAACCAAAAAGAATTGGTAATATTAAAAGCTTAAACAAACATACACAAACAGATGAGTGTATATATCCACTCACACCACCAGCCCCAGCCTCCATGATTAGAGACCCAGGTAACAGTACTGATTTATCAGCTTTTCCAGCCCATCTCACCAATGATTTAGTTATACCACCTAATTCCTATATGAAAGTTACCATAAAGAGCAATACGGAATAGTACTGTTCTTGTCTTAGAAGAATTATGTAAAGGGATTGTCAGTAGAAAACGCATTATGTCAGATGAACTCAGATATTCATAATTAATCACATGAATGGGGAAGTACAGTTGAAAAAGGGGACTTGCATAGTTAATATTGGAAAATGTCCCGCCCCTGTGAAGGAAATAGTTATAGCTGGAGTGACAAGTGAGATAAAATCTACGGATAGAGAAAGCATTAAAGAGAATTTAATTCACTCAGGTGAATTTGATGAAGAAAATGATTTGTTAATCCTGCTGGAAACACACAGGAACACCGTAGCATTACTCGGAGAACAATTAGGGTGTACTAACTTGATTAATCACAAGATTAATGTGCACCCAGAAACACCACCAATCTTCGTACCAGCCTACCGCATACCACAATCTCAGAGTACACTTGCAACTCAGTATGTCGATGAAATGTTAAAACTTGGAATTATTGAACCATTAGTCTCCCCGTGAAATGCCCCATTATTCTTTGTGCCCAAACGAAATGGAGAAATGCGTGCGGTAGTAGATTACCGTAAACTAAACAATCACACAATCCCAGACCGATTTCCTATGCCATTGCTAAGCGACGTCCTACAGAATATTGGACCAGAAAATAATGTATTTTCCACGATTGATCTACTAAATGGTTATTACCAAATTTCGATTGAACAGGAGTCACGTAAATACACTGCCTTTTCCACAAATAGAGGACACTATCAGTATACAAGGATGCCCATGGGACTGAGGACAGCCTCAGGCACATTCCAGCGTCTTATGAATTACGTATAGTCCGGAATTTTAGGACAAGGAATATTTGTTTATCTTGACGATATTATAATCGCAACGAAAAATATTACAGAACATCTCAAGAAATTAGACTTACTCTTACAAAAGCTTGGTGATGCTGGTTTAAAAATTAAGCTTTCTAAATGCAAATTTTGCTTTAAGGAAATAAATTTCTTACGCCACAAAATAAGTTCTAATGGTATTCACACCAATGATGACAAAATACAGGCAGAGAGATTTTCCTGAACCCACTACGACTGACGAAGTAAGACGATTTTTAGGTCTAGCTGGGTACGATAGGTCATTCGTACCACAATTCTCTCATATAGCCTTTCCTCTATTTCAACTACTCAAAAAAGATGCTATATTCCAATGGGAAGAAGAACAAAAACAAGCATTTACATAACTAAAAGTTAAACTAACAAATGCACCGTGTTTGACATATCCGGATTTCACAAAATTTTTTATTATATGTACAGATGCATCAGTTAAAGGATTAGGGGCTGTACTGATGCAGGAAGATAAAAGAGGAAAGAATCAACCAATTGCATTTGCCGCAGACAAACAAAAGGTGCAGAAAAAAATTATAGCACTACAGACTTAGAGGCACTTGCAGTGGTTTTTGCATTACAAAAGTTTCGAGATATGGTATATGGTTACGAAATACACATTCACCGACCATAAACCACTAGTGGGTATGTTTAAAGAAAAACTCCTCTCTGGGAGGAGAGCAAAATGGAAATGTACAATCGAAAACTACAATGTAAATATACACTATATACAAGGCAAAATGAATATAGTAGCTGACGCATTATCTAGGAACCCGAACACAATTCAGGTCGCGGCATTATATCTCAAAGGGGACATCCCAAACCACGATGATATCGCAAAAGCACAAAGACTTGACCCAATATGGTCTAAAGTTATATACAAGTTAGAAAGTGAAGATGACATACAATTACCCAAACTGCATGTACCACTCGAACAATTCACAATAGTCAATAATACTTTATACAAGATCAATCCGAAACAACCAAAACGCCAAAGAAATACTAACCAATTGGTAGTACCTAATGACATGATACCCCAGGTATTACGAACGATACACGATAGCCCACATGCTGGACATCCTGGAAAGGATAGGACATTCAGACAAGCCCAGTTGTTATATTACTGACCATGGGAAGTTGTCGCTGTTGATTTACTCAGGATGCCATTATCATACAATAATAACCATTACCTATTTGTAGCAACGGATAATTTTTCCCGTTATGTAATTTTAGCTCCAATTAAAGATAAAACAGCAGAGACAGTAGCAAAGGCAATTATAGATAATGTAATATGTCGCTTTCCTACCCCAAAGGTACTAATAAGTGACAATGGAGGAGAATTTAATTCTGATATCTTACAAGAAATATGTAAACAATACAACATCAAAAAGGTTAACGTTTTAGCCTATCACCCAGCATCTAGTGGGTTAGTAGAGAGACAAAACAAAAAAGTATTAGATGTGCTACGACACATTCCCAATGAAAATTATGCAAGCTGGGATGATTGGATTCCTAGAGTAGAAGCCTCAATTAATGGATCTATAAATAAATCCATAGGTGACACACCACATTTCATTATATTTGGGACACATAAAAAACTTCCATATGAGCTCCTAGAAGGTGACAGCCTGCCCATATACAAGTACGATGATTACTCTAAACTCCGTTTACGTGAATTCCAGGACATACACAAAAGAGTCAAATAACAATTGACGATGTCCAAGGAAGAAATGATGGAGGCATTTAATAAAAAGGCAAGAGATTCGCATATCAGCTTAGGAGACACTGTTTATGGTATCATTCATAAGAGAGACAATAAATTATCCCCAAAATTTGAGGGCCCATACAGAGTAATTAACATAAAAGCAAACAAAGTTTTAGAGAAACAAGTTCATATTGACCATTTAAAACGAGTTTCAAGGGAACTATCCAATAATTATTCAGCCTCGGATACAACCGAACAAGCGAGCGTAACTCATGAAACCAATCAAGAAAACAACAATAACTACAAAAATAAATTAAGGTCATATATCAATCAATCAAACATAGGTGCAACTGTTCTAATAAAATCTACAGTACATCATTTACGAGATTTAAATATCGATTTAAACTCCTTCTATAAATGAAATAACAAGTTATTGTTCTACGTTAGTCCACCGTAACTCACATCATTACTACCATCGACCACAGCATGACCATATTAGAAAATTAATAGATTTTTCGTCGGTAGGTAGCGATGAAGGGACTTATGCTATGGATTCTCCTCTACATAGCAAGAGGATATGGGCACTTAGACCCCCAACACATACGAGTAGTACGGCAAGGATGCCTCATAGCTCCAACGGCCACGACGTCAATCGTGAAAGATGTCATTACTACTGAAATTAGTCTGGATTACTTATATGAATTACCTTCTTATCTAGAAAATATCGCAAAACCAATGAGAACCCTGGACTTCATGATAGGAAGCTATGTTTCACAAGCACATAACACAAAGGAAGTGGATGAATAGTGAAGTTAGCGAAATGGAAAATGGAACAGGCTAAGTCAACTATGCTCATCATGATCCAAGATCTCCCATCTCATGGAACGGAGGTATTAAGCGACAAGAACGTCACACGTACTCATCAAAAGCGCGGTTTGTTCGACCTGGGTGGCGCAGTTCTTGGGAACATCTTTGGATTGGCTACAGAGGAAGACCTTAAAGAAATAAACACCAAATTTAATAAAATAGCTCAGGTACTAACATACCAAGATAATTTCATCGCAGGACATAACTCAGCAATGAAGACAATTGTGAAAAATCTTAAAAAGGCAGAAAACATAGCTCTCGAAAGTGTAGATAAAATAAATGACATGGAAGGTAACAAAACACTTTTCCAACACTTCTCCATCATCACGGAACACATTGACACAATTCTTCTCCAGTTAGACAACACTATAGTTCGTTACAGGGCACTTATGCAAGGAATTTCGAATGCCGGTATAGGCAAGATCACAATTGACTTACTTCCAGTTCATGAGCTACGTCAGATAATTAGTCAAGGCATACATAAACATAAATTGAAGTCCTTGTTCCGAAGTAGGGAATTCATGCAATATTATCCATATTTACAGTAGAAGCAACACTAACACCATCAGTAGTAGTTCATGTACCATTCATAACTGATGACCTGTTCACAGTATACCAAATACACCCCTTCCCTTCTAAGAATAATAACACTTTGGTCATCATCAACATCAACACAGACACCGAACTCATCATGGTCTCCAAGAGACAGAACACTGTCACTTTCGCAAGTGAATCAACGATTGAACGAAAGTGCCGCACATCCTTACATGCTGTTCACCTTTGTCCTGCGTATATTTTCACGTTTCAGCCTACTGATACAGTCCCTTGTGAAATGGCTATCATAGGAAATCTCAATATTCATAATCATTGCAATTTCACTTTTGCTCCAGATTAGCTTGTACACCATCAATGCATCGGACACACAGTTTTTTTATTTTCACTCATAACACATCAGTTTACATAGTCTGTCCAGATATACCACCATCTCATACATCAGCATCAGGATTATACATAGGACCAGACTACTGTGCGGTATTTACACCATCCATGTCCACTTTATCCCCCATCCATCACTACGCCATCCTCAGTCATACACAAAACATTTCCACCCTCTTCCTGATATGGACTTACACATGAGCACAAGTATTAAGTTGACCTCACCTAAGTTTGAAACTATGCAACTGATCAATGAAACAATGAAACCCTGGGATGATTTGAGTCTGTGTATGTTCAACCCATATTATGTGTATAGCCCAGCACCTACTGTCTTTATAATCTTCTGTAATGTATTTGCAGTAGTGCTGTTCGCAATGCACAGAATGCATGCAAGAATTGCAAATTTGGAGTCAGTATTTAGTGGGGGTAGAATTAGCATCCACACCAACTCCCCTGTATGAAGTGTACATATTTTGTTTATAGTATTAATTATAAATATATATATATATATATATATATATATATATATATATATATATATATATATATATATATATTAAAAAATGAAGAAGAAGAAGAAGAAGAATGACCCATGATATAAAAGTATACAAGTAACCTTATCTCAATATGAAATATTAATAACTCTTATCATAATCTTAACTTTGAACTATTTTTTTTCTTTTTTGCATATATGCATTTTACTATTATACATACACATTTTACAAGATGTAATACAATAACCAGTTTAACCATATTCAATTATGTATACAACTTGTTTAAAATGTATTATTATTGAATCATTACAATATTATACCTATACAATATTATAATCACTATTATGTATTAAGAGTTAAGAAGAAGACTGTTATGTATTAATAGATTAGCATATGTCAATGATGATTGCTGTCGGAGGACCTCCAGCGGCGTGACCGAGCGATGTCAGGACTCCATATTATAAATACAAATCATAATAGATAGCATGATGGATAGATAGATAGATAGACAGACAGATAGAAGCAGCAAGTTAGGGGATGAGATGGGTAGTGTGTCTGCGAGAATTGAGCAATGGTAAACATGCTTACATGCTCTAACTCAAGGAATGCTTGATAGGCACACGAACAATGCCTCGTGACCATACACACACATACACACATACTCACACACAGGCTTCTAGAACATTTCAACAACAGTGTAACACACATGACACGACCCCTGCTACACCAGAATTTAGGAAGCACAGCTCAGAAGGAGGTTAGCCATAGAACCGACAGGTAGTGGAGAGAGTGAATATGAAGAGGGGTCCAACTAGACTTACTTAGTATATTAAGTCTCTGTAATACATACACTGCTCAACTTAGACTTTCTCTGAAGATAATAAATCAAGATACACTCCCTGTATTCATCTTTAACTCCTCCTGCTCTTCAGTTAACTCGACTCACCTATTACAAGAATTAAGATCTACATATATAAAAATGTTGGCTACAAAGCTTTAATAATAATAATACAAGCACATAAGCCCATCTCAGGCTACACCCACTTTTTTTCCACCAAAGATCTGTTCCTGCATGGCAATTTTTCCCTTATGGATCGATTTTTCTCCCTTGGACCTGTTTTACCCTGTGGGCCCATTTTTTTCCCTTGTAGTTGTTTTTGTTCATGGACGTAATGGTCTATTCTCGCTAAGCACCTAACTTTCCCATCAACCTATTTTCATCACGGACCTGTTTTACCCATGGACAAAGTTTCCACAATGTACCTATATTCCCTATCGGCCTATTTTCCATGGACCCACTATCCCTATTAGCCTACTTTCCAAGGACCTATTTTTCGCCTTGAACATGGTCCTATTTTCACTCTTGGGCTCATTTCCCCCGTGGACCGCTTTTCCTTTAACATATTATCTTCTCACTGGGAAACACGAAATCTGCACATAGACCTGTTTTTGCCCATGGACCTACTTCGTTCATGAAGGTATTATTACCCACTGGACTTTTTCATACCCGGGATCATTTCCACGGGGAAAAGTTCCCCATGAACCTGTTTCCCCACATGAACCGATTTCTACCATGGAGGTCCATTTGACTGTTCACCTGATCACCAAGAACCTATTTTCCCACTACCTACCCTGCTCACCCTCCAACCCATCCTGTTGACCACCCACCCGAACTACCCACCCACTCCATCCCACCCAAGCTTCATATCGACCCCAGTCTGCACACCCACCCATTCACCATGCTCATTCACTCTCTCTACCCCACCCACCTTACACATCCTGCCCACCCTACCCACCCCACACACCCTGCCCACCTCACCCATCTACCCACTTATCCACCCACCTACTGAACCCAACCCATCTGACCCACGCATTCATTAACCATCCTATCCATCTAGCCATCAACCAGGAGGATTACTTGCACACACACACACACACACACACACACACACACACACACACACACACACACACACACACACACACACACGAGCGCGGGGAGGCATAGCTGCTTTTATCGTATGATGCAAAAATCTTCCTAACTTTACCGCAAGGGGTATTTGTTATTTTGTTGCGAATGTTACAAGAGATACTGTGATGTGGTAAAATATCCAGAGATTAGCTAAAGTTTGTTAGTGCGAAGTGGCTTATTCAGGTAATAATTTGATTATCACATCCGTACGGCTGAAATAGACTGGAATATACAGAAACATCGGAAGATTAGCAATATCTCAAGTGATCTTAAAGTAATAATACACGTAATTATAAACGTAGGTATTTCCTTGTGTCGGTGGTAGTAATAGTGTGTGTATGTGTGTGTGTGTGTGTGTGTGTGTGTGTGTGTGTGTGTGTGTGTGTGTGTGTGTGTGTGTGTGTGTGTGTTGTATGTGTGTGCGTGTGTGCGCGCGCGCACTGCCAGCCGGCTTAAAATAACATTTTCATGAGAAATTTCTACCATATAATCTGCTAAAGTCATATACGGAGGACAGTCGATTTAGTGTCCGTAATAGCAAGTTATACCTCCTCCATCGTTGTTCAACCCAGCGACACCCACGACAGCCTGCCAAAACGTGCCTGTTACCACTGTTATGTTGATGCATGCGTTCATAGACGTTACCTGACATTATATGTAGTGACCCGAATGAACTTCAGGTGCCAAATGTTAAACGATAGCTATACTGTTTTTACTCTAATTTGGCCAAAAATTTCTCTCTACATCTTGACTGCTGAGCTGTAACAATACATTTACGCAAGAAAATGGTGTTAATCATGAAGAAATGCTATGGGAAGGATTTCGAGCCATAGCAACGTCTTTTTCTGTCACTGAACAAAATGCAATAAGCTAAAAAAAAAAATGACAAAACTCGGGGCCAGGTTAAAGTGAAGCGACTATAACAAATAATCCTGTCTCTTGCTACATCCCCTAGGTATCAAACTCTACTCACCTATTTTTTCCAGAGCCGTGGTTTTGCATTTTTAAATTTTCCCTTGTGCACCTAATTCTCACACATGGATCTATCGTTGTTGAGACATTATCTATATGAACCTATTTCACCACAAAACTATATTTCTCACCGACGTATTCTTTGTATACCTGTGTTTTCCTCATGGCCCCACTTTCCCCATGGTCATATTTCTCCCTTTAGACTTACTTTACCCTGTGCACCCATTTTTGCCATGAACCAACTTTTTACCATGAACCTATTTTTCACAAGTAGCTTAGTCTTTCCATTGACCTATTATTCATCCATGAACCTATTTTCTTTTGGATCTTACGTTTAGGAGAGGTAAAGGACAGGTGGATCAAATATTTGTAATGAGACAGGTAGTGGAGTAGGCTTCTGAGAAGAAAATCAGATACTATCGCACTTTATTTATGGATCTGAAAAAAGCATATGACAAGGTAAACAGAGAACTGTGGAAGGCTTTCCGTACGTATTTAGATGATAAAATGCTAGGTGCTGTTAAGAGCATGAGTAAGGGTAGGTGGACTTCTAAGTGAATGATATAAGATCAGTGTTGGTGTGAGACAATGTCGTTTGATGTCCTTGTGGTTGTTCAATATACAATATATATGGATGGTGTTATAAGGGTGAGAAAAAAAAAAAACATGGCGTTGATAACGAATGGTGAAGGATGGACTGTCTCAATTCTTATAATTGCGGAGGATTCCACGATGCTTGCAAATACAGGGCAAGATCTAGGTAGACTGATACAGTTTTCTAGAGGTCTGTGAGTGCCATGACTTAAAGATAATCGTCTATATGAGTGAAGTGTTAGTTGTTGTGAGAGATGATTCTCAGTGTGATGTTCCGGTGAACGGAGGGAGACGAATTAGTGGGAGAGTTTATGTGAGAGATGAATTAGTGGGAGAGTTTAAGTGCCTGGGTGGAGTGACAGAAAAGGTAAATTTTTAAGAGGAAAGTAGAATAACACAGGGAAGGAAAGTGGTTAGGATTATGCAGGCATTAATATGAGGCAGAGGGCTGAGTGTGGTAGCTGCCAATGGCTTATATAAAAGAGTTTTAGAGCCTACTTTAATATATTGGTGTGAGATTGGTGTGGGATGAAAATGAAAAGTCAAGAGCAAGAGTAGTGGGATGGGACAGGTAAGAACTGTGTAGAGGGCAGAAACGATAAAGAATAATTTGATTCGTGAAAAATGTAGATTAAGATAGTCTGTGGATACTTCAGCTGAAGAAAGTGTGCTTAGATTTGAAGAGAATGGGTGTGAACTGAGTGTTGAAAAGGGTATATCTGAGCTAATTTGAAGGTTGGAGAAGACTTGGGAGGCCTAGAAGAAAATGGATAGATATGGTAAACGAGCGTACGAGAAAGAGAGGTATAGGAGCTAACGATGCTAGGGAACTCACAAGTGACCAAACTGGCTGGATGAATATTGTGTGGAGAATATGGCTAGGGTATGGCAACCTTTTTTAACTTGACTTTGTCAGACTGACTCAGTTTGAGAGGTGAATATGAAGTTATCTGCAGAATGTTTTGTCTAGCAGGCGGAGGCAGGACTGTAGGAGCTTGAATGATGAGTGAATGGAAGCTCATTCATTTGGGCAAACTTTGGTTAATATCTCGTAATAATATAAATATATTTTTTCTGGCTCTCTGGACCCTACCTCACCCCACTTTGGGGTAAGAAAAGAGGTCTGGATGATGATAATGATGACGAACCTATTTACCTCATGGACATATTTTCTCTCATGGGCCAAGTTTCACCCTGTGGGGAAACAAGAAATTCTCACAAAAGCCCAAGTTCTCCCACGGGCCTATATCCCCTGTGAATCTAATGTGCATCCATTAGACTTATTTTCTTCTACTTAGGGGAGGTTCTCCAAGTACATAATTATTACCGTACTCACGGACTCATTTTCTCGCATGAATCTATTCCCGCCATGGTAAGAACATGAGTAGGTTGGAATATGAATAGGTCCCATGGACCTTCTTACCCACGGAATTCTTTTTATTTTTTTTTTCGGTTACCCACTCCACTCACCTGATCCAATCACCTACCCACCTTGCCCATCCACCAATGAACCCTTCCCACTTGCCCACCCACCCTACCCTAACCCACTTCATCCATTCAACCCCCCCTCCCCACACACACCCAACCTACACCATTCAACCACTGACTCTACTCACTCACCCCAGCCACACACCAACCCACTCACCCACCCTTTCTGTCCACCCACTAACCTACTCACCCATATGCCCACCAACCCATCCACCACCAAACTGGACTAACAGGATGACCTGCAAGTTTGCACACACACACACACACACACACACACACACACACACACACACACACACACACACACACACACACACACACACACACACACACACACACACAAATGTGGCAAATCAAACAGTCACGGAGGACACAGTCAACCGTTACGGTTGCAGAAAAGACAATGTGCTTGATGACGCTGTAGCCTAGTCCAAATGGCACAGTGAGAGTAAAATGAATGATAAGAAAATAAATCACCTGCATTTCTTATTTAATAAAATCTCAGCGAGCGTATAATGGGTATCACTGTCACAATCACTCGGCTATTTGCAGCGAGATTTATTTTTATTCCGCTCAAAGGATCAGCAGGAGACCAAGTCAGACACCAGTAACCAAGCTAAAGTAATGTTCGTGAAGCCTCTGTGCCTTCTGCAGAGGTTCATGTCACAATCTTCATTACAAGCAGCAATGATCGACACATTAAGCGATATTGATTACTATCAACTGCCGGAATGTGGTGATTTTACGTTACACTTGGGGTAATTACTTATTAACTCTCACGCTCACGACGTGCGAGTGGGTATTACGTTCTCGCGCGTTTGAATATGTGTGTGTGTGTACGTATGTATGTGTTAACAAAATAAGCAAAAATTTTTTTCTCCAATTTTAACCAAAATTGGTAAAAAGTTGGAAAGAACCTTTAATTTTTTAGGACGACAGATCCAAAGCCAAAGTCACAGGACTAATACAAAGTCTGAAATAACAAAGTCCACTTACACAGTTTTTACCTACTTTTGACCAACCTTGAGGGAAGGAATTAAAATAAAACAAGAACGAAGGGATTCAGTTACGGGAACAGTCAGTCAAGGTCAAGATGAGAGGGAAAGTTTAAAGCTCGACTTATGTGCCTTTGCGTAAAAAAAAAAAAAAAAAAAAGCAGTTTCGATCCTATATGGATCAAACTTGGTGGTTGAGTGAAGGACCTGCCAAGGAACTGACCTATTGTTTTTTACATCAGAAAGTCAAAGGTCAACATCACACGAAAAAAATGTCAAATAAGTAATAATCATGTGATTTAGACTTAATATGTAGTAAGGTTTATGGTAAGGCAATTTTAACGGGAATCGATTTTGAAAACAGTTAAAGGGAGAAGTCACACTAAAAGGTCAAAGGCAATGGTCACAGGGCAATGGCATTCAACCTGTTTTTATCTGATTTAAACCAAACTTAGTGAATCGGTTAAGGGTATGGCAAAAAAGAAAGTTTTGCTTTTTGCGAACAATCAGTCAAAAGGCCAAGGTAACATGGCAAGATCAAATTTCGACCCCTATGTCTGAATATGAAAAAAAAAAAAAAAAAGTTTTATTGTTTTCACGAAGATTGGTGGATTAGATGAGGACCATCCATGGGGTGAACGTTCTGTTTTTGAGAAGAATAGGTCAAAGGTCAAGGTCATAATTATGGCAAGGTCACCTTAAACAGTTTCTATTCTGTTTAGACCAAACTTTGTGGAAGGGCTCAGTTAAGGAATGGATAAAGAAATCTGATTTGAGAACAATCAAAGGTCAAGGTTTTAGTCATATATCTGGCCTTATACCAGTTGATGGGGGTGGGTGTTTGCACTCTTAAAACCCCTTTTCTTGTTTTATATATTTATTCTGGTATATTACTTTACTAAATAAAGCACAATCATGATCAGACAAGTATAAAAAGATTTTAATGAAATGTATGAAATGTGTGCCAAAAATCAGAGGATGAAGATGTGTGCCAAAAATCATAGGAAGAAGATCGAGGCAGTAAAATGACATGTAATCCCATCCATGCTTGTTTAAAAAAATACTTTTGTGCACCGTATAGCTGGTTAATATTATACGGTTATTATGACACTTTTTGGGTGCAGTTACGCTACACCATGATGGCACGTATTGCAGTTAAAAAAAAATAGGGATGGGATTACTTTTCGTTTCACTGCCTCGATCTTGTTCTGATTATTTTTGGAGCACTGCCATCCCTAAACCTTTGAACAATATCAAATTTTGTTTTGTATTTGTTTTACAGATTTTTTAGCTTCCGTTCTTTGTAAGAAAGCTCCAAAGTTTTTTGTAACATTCGTTAAGATAATCAAAGTACTGAAGTAGTGAAGGCTCTGACGAACCTCCATATCCTCAAAAAGTCTCTTGAGGTGAATAAAATAATCTGGATATAATAAAGGAAGTATCACTGAGAAAATGCGATTCCCACGCTTTGCAATCTGTTCACGACCGAAATTTTGGCTTTGCTCTGTGACCTTTACCTTTGAATGGGTGCTCTCTAAATTGAAATAATTCATCATTGCATGACCAATAATCTCTCCACTAACTTGGGTCCAAATCGGATCAAAAGTGTTTACACTAACCTCGTCAGGTGACCTTACTCTGAGACTTACTGGTTTCAGAATTGAGTAATTTAATCTTTAGCGTACCTTTATTTGCTCCAATAGTTTAATCTAAATTGAGGAAAAATTCTGAGTTAAAGGGCCAAGAATTTGACATTATTCCTTGACCTTAAATTCTGATTGACTGATCTCAAAATTAAGCCGCTTCATTCTTTTCTCGCCCTCCACCTTTCTACTAAGTACAGTCTAAATTGGATAAAAAATGTAAAGGTTAAGCTATATCCGACCAATTTCCTTTTACCTTTTTGGACAATATTTACCGTGCCTCCGCCCGATTGGAAACTGAAACCTCAGTGGGGAAAAAAAAAAAAAAAGGTCTTTTTGGAGCTAGAAGGGTCTAATAAAGAAGATAGAAGAATACGGAGATTTTCTTTGGGGGAGGAGGGGATTCAATTGTGTTTTAGCTTGTTAGGCTATTTTATAATCTTTTTAGGAGGTGCTTTTAATATAAAAATGAACAATACAGCACCCAGAGAGCGCATATCTCCGCCAATGCCATTGCCATTAAAAAGGATCCTGATCCGGATCTATGAATATAGGATCCGGATCCGGATTCAGATCAGCCCCAAAATTTTATCAATTCTTTCTCGGTCCAATGCCCAACTTTCCACAGTATTTTATTGTTCTTGCTCGCTTCGGTCGCTCGAACACCAAATTTAGTCACTGTTTGGACCCCCGACATAATTATGTACCCTAGAGAAAGATTTATTACATCAGCAAGAAATGGGAGCAGGGGTCGAGAGGAAAACTCTGTAGTACAGTAGCGAGCTTTTTATGATATCTAAGACAGTTTTGAAGTTGCAAGAAAGATAGACACCAATTTGGAAATTGTATAAAAATCTTCATTTATCATTTCATATACAACACGTAATTCCCAATAGTTTTTCCGTAAATCGAGGAAACTGTTTTTTAAAAGGCAGATTAGCATAACAGCCGGCTACGCAAGGATTAACGGTCTAAGGATGCATGAGTAGCGCGGTATTTTCTGACGATTGCTGAGTGCAACCAGGTTTTGCCTTTCCAGAACAAATAATACTTTTTTTTTTTTTTGGGGGGGGGAATATTTTTGACTGAATCCGAGTCAGATCAATACAATACCCTGATCGACGAAAGAAACTCTGAATTTCTGATTTCTGATTCGAATCGGAGAGCGCTGAGAGATTTGGTGAAAGTAATTTTTGTGAGTGAGCAAAAAGTAGTCATTATTAATCTGCTAGGTCCCAATCCCTAAACCTAAAATTAATACAAGAGGAGTATTGGTTTTAGGAAGTGTCAGGGAATATTTTTGGTGTAATCTAATAAGTTCTTTTTAGTATTTTCAGGTCAGGAAATTAGAGGAAGATGATGTGCCACATGAGACAATATTCAGCACTACCTGACTTGCTCGTTCGCTCTCTCGAACATGTTCCACACTTTCAGTGTGGACGCCTATTACATGTGTTAAGTTCATTGTGAGCTTTTTGAGATATTGTGCGGGATATTATAATGACGGAAGAGTGATGGAAATGGATAGATGGAAACTTATAAAACAATGTGCAAGTTATTTTGTGGGGCAGTTCAGATTGCCGCTCCTATTAAAAATACTGTAAGTCCGAATATCTAAATTTTTATAGTACTTTTGGTGATAATGTTTAATTGTAGAATCATTTTGTTGTGACAATGAAAACCTGGTACCAAAAAATATACAGGAATGGTGGGCGGGAAAAACGAATCGCTAGAATTATGAGGATCAATCTGTTACTACCTTAAGCATTCAACACTCACTTGTGAACCTTCACTCAGACAGCTGCTGCTCTACTGTATTGTTCAATACTCATCCCAACATCAAGTTATTGCAGTGATGAATATTGTCTTCCAAACCATAACATAACAAGAGGTGCCAGGTACAACAAGCCTTGCCCCACCACTCAAGGTAGCCAAATGCCTCGTCATCTAATTAGTGACGCGCATGAATGGATTAACGAGATTCCCACTGTCCCTATCTACTGTCTAGCGAATCAAAGCCCATGTGAGACTTCCTATATCATGATAATAGTAAATCTCTCTATCTTCAACCATGAGTTTGACCTTTCAAGGTCAATTTAAGGTCAAAGGTCATGGTACCAGTCACACGCCCACATATGACTCTGTACATGTTGATAATAATAAATATCTATATTCAATCAGTTTCGAGTTATCGCCCTCTGAATACCCGTGACGTTGAGTTTGACCTTTTAAGGTCACTCAGGGTTAAAGGACTTGGTCTATCTATCTATCTATCTATTGCCAGACGCCTTAATCCCGTAAGGGGTGGCAACAAACAAATCGCCTCCATATCGCCCTGTCCACCGCCATTTCATTGCCCTGCTCCCAGCTCACACCCCCCTCATATACCTCTCCACTCCATCCCTCAATCTCATACTTGGCCTCCTCCTCCCTCCCCCCCCTCCACCTCACTCACATACACTCTCCTTGTCAGTCTCTCACTCTCCGTCCTCTCCACATGGCCAAATCACTTCAATATGTTCCTCCTAACGCTTCCTATCACATCCATATCCACATCACAATGCTGCTTCACTTGCTCGTTTGTCAGTCTCTCTCTCTCTCTCTCTCTCTCTCTCTCTCTCTCTCTCTCTCTCCATGTGACTCAAATAATTCATTTCCAGTGCTCTCACTCTTGACTTCTGTCCCTCCAACAAGGTCCAAGCTTCACTTCCATAAGTTAGAATTGGTAACACAATACTGTCACGTAGTAACTTTTTCACTTCCATGCTCACTTTCCTGTATCTTATCACTGCTTTCAAGGAACCAGTAATCTTTCTTCCTTGTTGTACTCTTTCAAGCACTTCACCCTCTAAATTTCCATCCTTACTCATCACACCACCCAGGTACTTAAACTCACTTTTTCCATTTCCTCATCCAACCTCACTGTACATTCACTGACCACTTCTCACGAAGACCATAACTTTACTCTTCCCTACATTCACTTTTATATTCCGTTTCATACACACTCTCCCAAAGTCATCCACCAAACCTTGCAGCTCCCTTTCATCTTCACTTAAAAACTCAGTATCATCTGCAAACAACAGTACAGGGAGTTTCCAAACATTGCCATCTATCACTAGGGCCGCTCCATAATCCACTACCTTTCCTTGTATCTCTTTTATAACCCCATCCATATACAGATCGAACAGCCATGGAGACATGACACATCCTCGTTTCAATCCAACCTTCAGATAGAAAAATTCACTCACTTCACTATCCACACGCACTCCAGCCTTAGCACCCTCATACGTACTCTTCACGGTCTTCAACAACTTCCCATCTATTCCATATATTCTTAATACTTTCCACAATCCTTGTCTGTCCACCCTGTCATATGCTTTCTCCAAATCCATGAAGGCCACATACAACTTCTTTCCCTTCTCTAGAAACTTTTCCACTAAAGCTGTAAGAATGAATGTCTGATCTACACAGCCTCTTCCCTTCCTAAAACGTCCCTGTTCTTCTCCAACTAATTCCTCTGTTATTTACC
This sequence comes from Coenobita brevimanus, assembly GCF_032717465.1. NCBI lineage: Eukaryota > Metazoa > Arthropoda > Malacostraca > Decapoda > Coenobitidae > Coenobita > Coenobita brevimanus. The sequence goes on from NC_137046.1 coordinate 21,759,711, forward strand.
TAACTCTGTCAATAAGTATCCTACCATATACTTTTCCCATTACATTGAGAAGACAAATGTCCCTGTGATTACCACACACTTTTTTTTTTCCCCTTTTCCTTTGTACAGGGAAATAATTCTACCTGACTTCCAATCCTCCAGGACTCTACCTTCCGCCCAGGCCAATCTGCCAATCTTCCACATCCATTCTACTACTATCTTTCCCCCATGCTTCAGCATTTCACCACACATTCCACCAATTCCTGGGGCTTTCCCCATTTTAACTTTCTTCATTGGTTCCACAACTTCCACCCTACTGATCTCTTCCTCTCTTCTCACATCCCTCCTTCTCCCAGCCTTTCCCCAGCCACTTATACTCACATTACTTTCATTCTCTATGTTCAACAATTCCTTAAAGTGTCCTATCCATCTGCTCACTTTTTCTCCCTTCTCCACAAGTAATCTACCATTTTAATCTTTCAAGCCCCAACTAACTTACTTGGCACAGTGACTAACTCTCTTTACCTCTTTCCAGAAAATTTTCTTACATTCCCTTCACTTTACAAATTCCTTCCAAATTCCTCATCCATTCTCTTCTTACTCTCTCTTACTCTTTTCACCTCTCTCTTCCTTCCTACATACTCTCTCTTCCGTCTCTCTACGTCTTCCACGTCCCTGTTTCTCATGCACTTACCATATGTTTTCTTTTTTTGTGTCACAGCCTCTCTCACCTCTTCCTTCCACCATGCTGTTCCCTGCACCCCCTTTCGTCTTCTCCTTACCTCACACACCACCTCACATGCTGCACAGATTTCTTCTGTGAAAATCTTGCACACACCTTCCATGTTTCCCATCTGCCCTAATCCATATTTACCCAATCGCTCCTCCACTTCCCTCTTATATTCTGCCTTTTTTCCATTCTCTTGTAACCTTTCCATCTTCCTGGTATGAACTACTTCCTCCTGTCCTTCCCTTCTTTTATTTCTCCATTTCATTTGGACTTTGATTCAAGCCCACTCCCACATCCTTAATATACTCTTGCCTCCATCACACACCTCATCCTTTCACTCACTCGCACATAATCAATCACTGCCTTCCGTTCATTCATTTCACCATCCACCCTTCTCATCACTCGCCATACATACCTACGGATCATTTTGTGCCTGAAGAGGGTATTAGCTATCACCAACCCCCTCCCGGCACTAATGTCCATTAAAGCACTGCCATTCTCATCCATGTCTGCCGGCACACCCCACTCACCAACTACTCCATCCACCTTCACATTCCCTAGTTTTCCATTGAAATCTCCAATCAAAAAAACTCTCATTCCTTTCATATTTTTCATGCACGCTTCCACATATCTCCAGAACCCACCTCTCACTCTGCTTGCACGATCTTGCGTTTGCGCATGCATGCACACAATCGTCCACATTTGAAATTCAACTTTCAGTCTTACCCACAGAATCCTTGAGCCAACTAATCCATACTCTTTTATATTCTCCTTCCATCTCTCACACACAACAATACACACACCCTCTTTTGCCCTCTCATTCTCACCCACTCCCTCGCATATACCCCATCCATGCTCCCATTCTCTAACACTCTCACCTCTCCATTTATTTTCACTTAATCCACATTCATCCACTTTTGCACCCCCATTCTTCTTTCACCTCATCATTTGCACCCCTTACATTCCATGTAGCTATCCGTACCATTTCCTTCGTTCGGTCCTTAGTCGTCATCTCTTGGTCAGTCCTGGTCCGAGGCTTCTTGTTCGTTGTTTTCCGGGGAGGGGCACTAACACTCCGCCAACCCACTCGTTGTCACGTGGGGAACACGTGTTGGTTGGCTATAAGGTTACTACCCAGCATTGTAAATGCTTTCCTGGTTTACAGGAAATTATGGCTTGCCACTCAATGTAGAGCTACCCTAAAACACCGCACCACTACACTAAGTGGGTGGATGATCGGCGCCTCCACCTGTATGTTGATAACAGTAACTATCTTTATCTTCAATTGGTTTCAAGTTACAACCCTCTGAAAATAGGTGACCTTGATTTTGACGTGTCAGGGTCATTTGATTACCTCCAATATTTAATCACTCTCTTTTGAGACCAGTGCCCACATATCCTGAAAGTTTCATGTAATTTCATTCAGCCGTTTTTCCATAATGTTGCTAACAAAGAAACAAAAAACAAAACAGATAAAAGAAACAACCAAAAACATTACCTCGCGGGACTCCGTCCCGAGAGAGGAAAACATGTGTTACGTGGAACCGGGTGTCTTTACTACAAAAGCAGCTGCTCTCTCTCTCTCTCTCTCTCTCTCTCTCTCTCTCTCTGATTGTTCCCGTAACTGAATCCCTTCGTTCTTGTTTTATTTTAATTCCTTCCCTCAAGATTGGTCAAAAGTAGGTAGAAACTGTGTAAGTGGACTTTATTTCAAATTTTATTAGTCTTGTGACTTTGGCTTTGGATCTGTCGTCCTGAAGAACTATAGGTTCTTTCCAATCATTTACCAATTTTGGTTGAAATTGGAGAAAATATTTTTGCTTATTTTGTTAACACACACACACACACACACACACACACACACACACACACACACACACACACACACAAAAACCGCTCGCTGGTGCAGTGGTAACGCTCTCGCTTGCCATCTGGTGGACGGGAGTTCGCGCCTCGCTCAGGTTGCGAAAAGTTTCACTGACGAAGTGGGTGGTTACTGTCCCCCTTGAGCAAGGGGACGGGTGTGTGCGTGTGTGAAGGTCACAGCCTTGCCCTTAGATCGGACTATATGAGCTCTCAGCTCCCTTCCGGGATGGTAAAAGCTGACGATCACGACCATCAACTGATCCTGACCGACCCGGTGAATTACACACACACACACACACACACACACACACACACACATTCAAACGCGCGAGAACGTAATACCCACTCGCACGTCGTGAGCGTGAGAGTTAATAAGTAATTACCCCAAGTGTAACGTAAAATCACCACATTCCGGCAGTTGATAGTAATCAATATCGCTTAATGTGTCGATCATTGCTGCTTGTAATGAAGATTGTGACATGAACCTCTGCAGAAGGCACAGAGGCTTCACGAACATTACTTTAGCTTGGTTACTGGTGTCTGACTTGGTCTCCTGCTGATCCTTTGAGCGGAATAAAAATAAATCTCGCTGCAAATAGCCGAGTGATTGTGACAGTGATACCCATTATACGCTCGCTGAGATTTTATTAAATAAGAAATGCAGGTGATTTATTTTGTTATCATTCATTTTACTCTCACTGTGCCATTTAGATTAGGCTACAGCGTCATCAAGCACATTGTCTTTTCTGCAACCGTAACGGTTGACTGTGTCCTCCGTGACTGTTTGATTTGCCACATTTGTGTGTGTGTGTGTGTGTGTGTGTGTGTGTGTGTGTCCGGTCTGCACTAGGAATCATATCTTTTACATAAGAATGGGTCTTATTAAAGAAAAAAATGTCTACTGTTCCATTACACATAACAACCTAATTTCAATTGCTTCGGCGCAGGTACATAGATGATTCATCCTTGCCGCTACCAGGCGATTGTACGAACATTCGGCTTATGAGATAACACTGGAAGTAATAGGGTTACAGATGGATATACAGGGAGGCCCGAAATGAGTGATGTACTAGAAACTAACGTGACTATCATATGTGTTGCGGGGATGACTCAGTCAGCCAATGAGGGGGTGGTTTGGGATCAGGAGTAGAAAATGAATAAATGATGCAGGTAAGATATTGCTACTGAGCCGTCCCCACAACACATGAGAAATATCCAAGAGGGGTGGATACTGAGAGTTATGTATGGGCCACACTGTACTCGTATATCCTGTAATTCTTTCAGTTCGATCACTCTGTCAGACAATAAGATCGCCTGGAGAAGGCATGATTATAGTGAAGTATACACTATTCAACAGGAAGAAGGTGCATCATCGTCGATCAGTAATATTTATTTACCAACATTACGGTGTTTGGTATGGCTTAGATTGATGTTTATGACTTTGGGCTACTGTGCTCCACATATTCCTCAGAGTAAATGGTATGGCAACACTACCTTATCTGCTTAAGAGTAGAGCCATTAAGTGTGGCCACAAAGAACGGCTTGCTTCCTCCAATAAAAGACCTTGCAATACAACTGATCTCCGTCAACAACATTCGCAGTTCCTTTTGCCCTTGATTGACGTAATAACTTCAGAATGCGATTTATTAGACCATTCTACGGGTGCGGCCACACTTGCCCAAAACATGTGATCGACAAGATTAAACGAATCACCGGGTAAGAAACGCTGCAATATCCGAGTCTGAACGTTGGACAGACCCCAAAGCCTCGTTTCTTCTTGACGATCACATGTTTGGAGCAAGTATGGCCGCAACTAAGAAATAAATATTAAACAAACACCGGTATTCGCAACGGATAATTACGGAGCATAGAATACTTCAATCTGAGTGGTTGTGATGGACAAAAGTAATCCATTTTCAAGAAATGTTACCATTGACTATACATTTCATTACTGCATTTTTTTTTAATAGACAAGTCGTAATGTTTTTATTGGTAATTGTTAAAATTATCATATGTAAGGATAAAGCACTGAAGAGTATACTGTAGAGTATGGCAACATGAAGTGCAAATGGACTTTTTTTTTTTCACATGAGGCCATTCAAATTTAAGTTCTCTTTTTTCCACAACAATTTGAAAATCGACATGTGTTCTAACATTAATGTCTTAGTGCGCGTCCACGCGTGTGCTCAAACAAGTGTTGGCAGCATGTAAGCAACACAGTAACGAACACGCTGCAAACATGTTGGGAGCAGCAGATTCCAGATCATGTTGACATCATGATGAAGTCTCAGCTGCCTCGTATGGACACACTTATCCCATCACCTCTGTTGCCAGCGTTCGGAACTGCACTGAAACATGTTTGCATACATTTGTCCAAATACTGCTGCAAACATGTTCCCGAACATGTTGCCAGCTGTGTTGCCAACATATGTCTGAGCATACGTGTGGACGCGCGGTTAGTGACCTCGGGAATCACTTCCCGAAGAGAGTACGTCAGTTCCATGCATACTGTGTATCTCTTAGTGTACCCTAGCTCAAAAAAAAAAAGTAAATACAAACAAAAAAACTATCCAGAATATGTATTCAGATGTTACATTTAAGAAACATGTACAGTAATCAGCTGGATTCTGATACACAGCTTCAGTATGTACACATGATATACTGTATATATATATATATATATATATATATATATATATATATATATATATATATATATATGGATTGACACATATACAGGTATATATAGGCTGACCATGTTTAACGCTCCCTTTCACATCACTGGGAGAATTCTTGTGTGCTGCAGGGACAGCTCAGACAGAGTTATCAGTGTCGGTTCTGTTAAGTTCTACTCCCACCCAAGCTCACACCGGCAGCCTGAGACTTCCCCGCATTATACTGGATACCGCCGGGTGAGTTTTAGAATGTAGCTCAGTCTAAGGACTTTCGGTTATATATATATATATATATATATATATATATATATATATATATATATATATATATATATATATATATATATTTAGATATATATATATATATATTTATATATATATATATATATATATATATATATATACACAGGTTGACCCAGAAAAATCTCCAACATTTAAAAGGTAAATGAAAAAAAAAAGGGTTAAAGAAAATCAAAATATTATTTGCACACATGAAACTTCATTCAATACAGTTTTTATTCATCATGTTTTAAAGATGACATCCTGCAAATGGTGGCCGTCATTGTCTATACACGCTTGGAGGCGATTTCTGAAGGCTGCCATGGCTCGACGGGTCATGTCAGGTGGAACAGCGGCTGTCTCCTGCTGAATAGCAACCTTCAGGGCTTCAAGGGTTTGGGATCGATGAGTATACACTCGTAATTTAAGGTAGCCCCACAGAAAAAAATCACAAAGGGAGAGGTCAGGGGAACGGGCCGGCCACCCAACATCGTCCCACAACGAGATCACCAGATCAGGAAATATTTCCCTCAGCACATGCAATGCTCTTCGAGCTGTATGTGGGGCTACCTTAAATCACGAGTGTATACTCCATCGACCCCAAACTCATGAAGCCCTTAAGGTTGCTATTCAGCAGGAGATAGCCGCTGTTCCACCTGACATGACCCGTCGAGCCATGGCAGCATTCAGAAATCGCCTCCAAGCGTGTATAGACAATGACGGCCACCATTTGCAGGATGTCATCTTTAAAACATGATGAATAAAAACTGTATTGAATGAAGTATCATATGTGCAAATAATATTTTGATTATTTTAACCATTTTTTTTTCACTTACCTTTGATATGTGGAATGTTTTTCTGGGTCACTGTGTGTATATATATATATATATATATATATATATATATATATATATATATATATATATATATATAAGGAAAGTTTTTAACGCTCCAGCCGGGAATCGAACCCAAGACCTCCAGATAGAAGTCAGGCACTGTTACCAATACACCATGGCATGATAATACTAAGTTACCTAACTTCAACAATGAACTACATAAATCCATTATGGGAGGATATATTTCAACCCCAATCCATATGATGATACATATTTCTGACACAACAGGATTATTGCTTAGTCCCACGCATCTCGGCAAGTGATAGAGCAGTTTTAATCTCAGTCAGTACACATTTTCCTTTTTACATGTTGGAGAAACACATTACACGTGTGTACATATGTGGAAAGCTTAGTTTTTATCATGCCATGGTGTAGTGGTAACAGTGACTGACTTCTATCTAGCGGTCTTAGGTTTGATTCCTAGCTGGAGCGTTAAAACCTTTCCACATCTATACATAGGTGTGACGTGTGTTTCTCCAGTATATAATGTTGAGAAACTGGATTGCTAGCTAGATTGTTCTGAAGAATTCCCGATGTTTGTCGTAGTTCCAGTACGAGTCGAGTTGCCAGTTAGCCTGCTGTTTGTAAGCATAGTTTGTAAGTTACGCATTATTTTTTTGTGCTCTTATTCTCCATAATGTTTCATTTATGTGATTGTCTGTTAAATTATGTATTTTAATTAAAGTTGTATACTAAATAATTTAGAGTGTTATGCAGTGTAAGAAAACTCTGGCATGTTTTGGATGTATCGGAGTTGGTAACTTGTAATCATTGCTCCCTTCGGGAATGCACGAGATCTGGGGAGAAATGTAGAACACTTTAGAATATAGGGAGCTTATGGCGATGGGGAAGAGATTAGAGCAGTTGCAGTTGGTTTTCAGTTCAGTTTGAGTGTAGTTCATTGTCAGTGCAGTGCAGTTTGTATATTTTCATTACTTGTAAAAATAGTGGTGCTGTTGGCAAACAGTGAAGTAGTTATTGAAGTTTGTGTATTTTTGGTACATGTAAAACTAGTGAAATGTTGTTGGTAAACAGTGAAGTTTTATTGCAGTTTGTGTATCTTCGGTGCTTGTGAAAGTAGTGAAGTGAGGTTGGAAAGCATTGTGTAATTATTTGGAAAATAAAGTGAACTTAAGTAGCCAGTGTTTGATTTTGCCTCAGTTAATCTTGTGTGCTGTACACCAAAAGGCTGACCATAGCAAGAACAACTCACTGGGCAACATCCTGCCTGTGCTGAACTACTGCTGTTGAAGCCTGTGGCAGTGTGGGACAGGGACATAACACTGGTTTCAGGAGTTTGGATTAGGTGCTGCAGAGTCAAATCTTCAACATGGAGCAAGGGGGTGTGCAGACAAGGTCCCAAGCTGGGCAGGAGGAGGAGGAAATGTCCCTGACGACAATCGTGAAGCTATTACAGGCCCAAAATGTACAACTACAGGCACAGAACGTGGGACTGAAAGGACTTACTGAACAAGTACAAGCACAAAGTGTACAACTACAAGCACAGAATGAAGGACTACAGGCACAGAATGAAGGACAGAAAGAACTCAGAGAACAATTACAGGCACAGAATGAAGGACAGAAAGAATTCAAAGAACACATACAGGCACAGAATGAAGGGCAGAAAGAACTCAAAGAACAATTACAGGCACAGAATGAATAACAGAATGATTCAAACAGCTTCAGGAGGCATTACAGAGCAACAGAGTGAATTACAACTGAGGATGCAAGGACAGCTGGATGCTTTCATGGGGGAAATGAAGGATAAGCAGCAGCAGTTGAAGGAGGAAGTATACACTAAGCTACAGCAGCAGAAGTGTGAGGTAAGCAATAATGTGATGAAGTTCAGACAGCATCTAGACGACCAGGTGAAGCACGTAGACGACCAGCTCATGATTAGTGAGGGAATTGTGACGGAGTGTAGACAGCATGTTGAAAACCAGCTGAAGATTAGTGAGGGAGTAGTGAGGGAGTGCAGACAGCATATAGATAACCAGTTGAAGCATGTAGTCGACCATGTAAAGATTAGTGAGAAAATTGAGGCTGTAGAGAAGTGTTGTACTGCTGAGCCTGAGGTTAGTGTACAGGAAGCATATGAAAAGAATGGACAGTGTATGGTGAATCTTGAAGGAGCATAACAGGATTGAATAATCAGAATGTAGGAGATTTAAGTCCTGGACTTAATTATGATGCCTCAGTTTTTAGGCCCCAAACCAGTGAAGTGAATGACTATATTGGGGGTACAGTTAAAAAGAAACCACAGGAATTTGGTTGTAGAGTATCTTGGGAAGCTTACCGTGCACAGTTTGAGTTACTTGCTGATCAGAATGGTTGAGATGAAAGGCAGAGGACAGCGCAGCTTGCTACTAGCCTTAAGGTTGCCACAATGGAAATTCTGGGCCAGATGTCAGTGATGGAAAGGATCAGTTATCAGTCCCTAGTGCTGGAGCACAGATATGGGACCATGTACCAGACGGAAGTTTACAGAGCACGATTCCGTACCTGTGTACGGGCTCGAGGCGAATCCCTACAGCAGTTTGCTCATGATCTGGAGAGTATGGCTTACAAAGCATACCCTGGAGCAGCACCTAACCTGTTGGCTATTCTTCTGAGAGACCAGTTCATCGATGCTCTTGGCAGTGCAGAGCTGAAAGTGCAAGTAAAGCAGGTCCAACCCAGAAGCCAGGGCTCTAGAATTTGAGCCTTACATCAGGTCCAGTACATCCGCTTTTCAGGCAGGTCATAGTGCAGGATTCAAGGTAAGAAAGGCACAGGTTCGTGAAGCAGTGAAATTTGAAGGAAGTTGCTGGCACTGTGAAAAGCCAGGACATCGGAAAGTGGACTGCAACAAGTGGAAGAGAGAACAGGAGAAGATCGAAGGAGGTTGCTGGTTCTGTGGGAAGCTGGGACACAAGAAGGTGGATTGTTACAAATGGAAGAAGGAGCAAGAACAGAGCAGTGTAAGGAAATCCCCTGTAGTGACAAATGGGTGTTGGGCATGTGGTGAGGTGGGACATTTCAGCTATGAGTGTCCAAATGAGAAGGATGAGGGTAAATTAGTGATGGTTGGTGACGAGAGGCAACAACCAGCCAGTTTTCCCCAAGTCCCACCACTGAGGAAATGCAGGAGAACCTTGATGAATAGTGTGTGAGAAGACAGAACAGACAGTAAGCAGTGTTGTAGGAATGGGAATCTTAGCAAGAAATGCTGCCGTACTGTAGTGACAAGGCCAACGTGAGATGCAGACCTGAAGAGGGTGCAGATGGAGGATGCAGATCTACGACCAGTGCTAGTGTGGCTGCAACAAAGTACAGTGCAACCATCTCGGGAAGAAGTTTCCAGGTTCATTCCTGCGACTAAACTCTATTAGAGTTAGTGGGACCTTCATCATTTGAACAATGGAGTACTGGAGCGTCAGAGGGAGACACCTGATGGCCTCAACAAGTATTGGGAATTGGTGGTTCCGAAGAAAATGAGGTCTGGGATCTTGGATGAGTCTCACAACTAGATCACTAGTGGGAACCTGGGAGTGAAGAAAACTCTAAGACAGCTGCGACAGAAATTCTACTGGATTGGCATGCGTCAGGATGTTGAAGAGTGGTGTCGGGCCTGTGAAGTATGTTGTGCCAAGAAGTGACCCAAGAAACGGGATTGCGCCCCTTTCCAACTGTACCAAGTGGGTGCGGCAGTGGAAAAAGTCGTGGTGGACATTACTGGGCCTTTGCCACCCACTGAAAGAGGAAACTGGTTTATATGTGTTGCCATGGACTACTTCACAAAGTGGCCAGAAGCCTATGCTACCCCCAATCAAGAGTCTGTAACTGTTGCTCAGGTGTTGGTTGACCAGTTTTTCTGTCGTTTGGGGCTGCCACAAGAGCTACATTCAGACCAGGGTAGAAACTTTGAGTCTGCTGTGTTCCATGAGTGCTGCAAGTTACTGGGGATCAAGAAGACCAGGACAACCCCACTAAGGCCACAGTCAGCAAGGGATTGTGGAGAAATTCAACTAGACCCTGGGACAAGAACTGGCCAAGTACTGCATAGAAGGGCAAATAGATGGGACCAGAAATTACCTGTGTTGCTGATGGCATGTCGGCTGCATCCCATGAGTCTATTGGCTATACTCCCGCAAAACTGACGTTGGACCATGAGTTATGCTTACCTGTTGACTTGTTAGTGGGAAGACCACCTGGCGAAGAGCTGCCGACAGCCACCACCAGCTATGCGAAGCATCTTCAGGAAAGGGTGGTTGAGGTACATCATCCAGTGTGAGGAGCCCTTAAGTTTTCAGGAGAAGTGATGAAGTGCAAGTAAGATGCCAAGGCAAGTGAGGTGAGCTTCAGGGATATTGACAGAGAAAAGAAGTCATCAAAGCTACACAGCTCATGGGATAGGCCTTACACTGTGTTGGACTGCCTATCATACGTAAAGTACCGGATTCTGGGAGGCAAGAAATCTCGCCAAAGGTCGTACACGTGAATCGTCTGTGGCAGTACCATGGGCCAGGACAGTACAGCTGGGAAGTCTCAGTGTAATCGTGCTAACCCGCAGCCGAGGATGTTGAAGAGGACGAAGGAGCTGAAGTACAAGAGGATGGTGGCAGTTTCCTAAGAGAAGAAGTGCATCAGGAAGAGGACCGAGACATTCCAGGAGGAATGGACTATGTGGAAGAGCAGGGGCATCGTCGGAAGTGGCATAGGAGAAGACCTGATAAGTTGAAAGATTACTTTGTGTATAATAAAATGATTAGTTTGGATGAAGGATTATGTTTGTATACATTGTGTGGTTTTGTCGGGACGACAAAAGGATTAGGAAGGGAGTAGTGTTTCGAAGCTGGATTATTAGCTAGATTGTTCTGGAGATTTCCTGATGTTTGTTGTAGTTCCAGTACAAGTCAGAGTTGCCAGTTCGCCTGCTGTTTGTGAGTTATTTTGTGTTATGCATTAATTTTTGTGAGCTTTTTCTCAATAACGTCTTATTTATGTGATTGTTAAATTATGTAATTTATGCTGTATGCTAAATAATTTAGAGTGTTATGTAGTGTAGGAAAACTCTGGCATGTTTTGGATGTCTCCGAACTGGTAACTGTTGTAACCATAGCTCCCTTCGGGAATGCACGAGATCTGTGGAGAAATGTAGAACACTCTAGAATATAGGGAACTTATATAAGGATCAGGACGAGACTAGTGCAGTTTCAGTCGGATTTCAGTTCAGTTTGAGTGTAGGTCAGTGTGAGTGCAGTGCAATTTGTATATTTTCAGTACTTGTAAAAATAGTGAAGTGTTGTTGGCAAACAGTGAAGAGTTATTGCAGTTTGTGTATTTTTGGTACATGTAAAAATAGTGAAATGTTGTTGGCAAACAGTGAAGTGTTATTGCAGTTTGTGTATCTTCGGTGCTTGTGAAAGTAGTGAAGTGAAGTTGGAAAGCATTAAGTGTAATTATTTGGAAAATAAAGACAGTGAATATAAGTAGCTAGTGTTCGTTTTTCCCTCAGCTGATCTTGTGTGCAGTGCACCAAAAGGCTGATCATATGAAGAATAACCCACTGGTCAACATCCTTCCTATACTTATCTGCTGCTGCTGGAGCCTGTGGCAGTGTGGTACGAGGACATAACAATATATATATATATATATATATATATATATATATATATATATATATATATATATATATATATATATATATATATATATATATATGCTGTATTTGTGGTAGGTGGGGGAGTTCACCATCCACTCACTAGATATAGTGCTTCTTTGGGTGTTTCTCCTTTCCTCTCTTCTTTCCTTACTCTTCTTTCTTTTCTTTCCTCTTCCTTCTGCCTAAAGGTGACTTTACTTTCCCTCTTGTGTCTTTATTTCCTTTATTCTTTCCTTGTCCATCTGTCTGTGGGTGACTCCACACTGAGTGACAAGCCAAATGGATTCCTGTACGCCAGGAAACCATTTACTACGCTGGGTGGTAACCATAAAACCAAATAATGGCGCCTGGTGGTTTAGTGGGTAATTAAGGTGTTCAAATCGGATTTGGTTGGGGTTTATTGCTCACATAGTGCCAGTCAGGGACGAGTGAGGCTGGTCACTCTTATCTTAAATGTCAGGACCAGCTTGCCTACCCCCGGGCTCCTACGCTCCTCGTGGAGCGACATAGGATTGGATGATGGATGGATGGATATATATATATATATATATATATATATATATATATATATATATATATATATATATATATATATATATATATATATATATATCAACGACTCCGACAATAAGTATCATTCCACTATTATTTACCTGAATCTAATGCTGATCAAGTATTAGGCCTAGTTAAATATTACTACAAAATTCGAGTATTACTGAGATGTATGTGAAATCATAAACAAGAATTTCACTGCAGGGAAAATATTTTTTTTCCAATCAGTGATATTTTTACAATAACGCCTCTGATTTGTATGAGATATATTAATTACCCTACAATTCATGATCTTTGATCAAATGCTGGAGTCGTGTGTACACAGCATTACTCATTTTTCTAATACTGTACTTGGCAATTGTTCACTAATTACGGCCATTTTCTCACCATGTTTTGCAGCATTGAAAATTAAGCTTTTCTTTTAAGAAAGAAAAAAAGTAGGTAAGCATAATGAAGTGGACATAAAATTACAATTATTACAAACGTATAGGTACCCTTCCAATAAACAATAAATCAATTTTTAACTCTAGATTACTAACCGCAGAGGAAATAACTGATTACCAGTAAAATGTGCTTTGTGAGCGCGTGACGAGCCAGCTAGCACAATGTTATCATTATAACCTTGTGATATAAATTATAGGCGGAATCTCCGATATTTTATTACTAGAGCTAATTTAAAAAACAGTGTTGCGAAGAGAAATCTTTTTAAATTTGATTTTGTAATTCACGCGTTCAGTTATTATTGCCGAACACTCCCTTGGAAAACTCGAGTTTTTAGTTGACAACAAAACTGAATGAATGTATCACCTGCAGAAAGAATTTGAACTCTTCTTCACGTAGGAGTAATTATTAGCTTCTGCTTTGCATGAGGGTCGCCTTGGGCCGGGCCGCATATTCCAGTTCTGTATGCGTATTCGTCACACCACCGGGAACCCTCATCCAAGGCTCACATAACTGTGGGTCTTGTCCTCAGCCAGGAACGACGCTCGCCTCTTAGTTTCAAAACTAACCATAGGTTATTCTCGAAAATATGCTCACTGTGTTTCCCAGGCACAATTACTCTTTCCTATCAATCTAACCTAACCAGACCTAACCAATCCCATTAGGGTTGCTTGACTGAGGTGGCTGACTGTGGTATTGAGGTGAATACCCATGCTGAACGGAATTATGCTGCCGAGCCTCTCATTTCCAAACTTAACTGACAGTAAACTTCGCTTGCTTGTGGCACTTGCTCGCTGGTAGCATGAGAGGCAACTATTTCATTCATCATCAGCATCTCTTTACCATGTCCTACCCGCAGATGCGGTGAGGTAGGGATAAGAAAAGCGAAAAAAATGCGACAGTGGGAAAATTAATTATGAGTATGCCCAAAATGCTACACTAAAACCAATAATGGCAGAGGGGGTTACTGTTTCTGAGTAGGTGCTTTCACCTGTGTATCATCTATCTATCTATCTATTTATTTATCTATCTATCTATCTATCTATATGTGTGTGTGTGTGTGTGTGTGTGTGTGTGTATTTATTTAGTGGTAAATAGTAAAATGCGCGTGGCAAAAGGTGTATAGCAAATACTCGTAGTCTGCTTAGTTTAATGATGGACGTTTCACTGAAGTGCTGAGTCTGCAGTAGATGTCTGTGGCTTTTATTGCATAGAACGTGAACTGTGTCATGTGGTCTAATATCGAGGAAAAGTTTTAAATCTACGGTGTCATGCCATTTATCTGGTGCGAGGTGTGGTGCGTAGTATGGTGTATTTGGTATTGTCTGTACGGCACAACATCCCGGATCATTGTTTATGACTAATACTGTAATGTGCGAGCGGTCTTGTGAATCAGCCTCTTTAGTGCTCTACCCCACCGTCTCAACAGCAAACGGACAGCTCCATGACCATGACTGAGATCGCTCGAAAGTTCCTCCAGCTGCAAAGAGAGAAAGAGAGAGAGGAATGGTTAATGTGAGTTAAACAAGCAAAAAAAAAAAAAAAAAAGATAAGGGATGAGGGGATTGCACGAATATGTGATGTTGGCACAGTAAGAGTCAGATGGCTATCACCGAGCTAAGAGGTACAGTACTTACTATGAGTGTGAGGATGAAGCGTAGGTACAAGCTTGGTATCTAGCCACAAAACTAGTCATCTTTTGGAGGACGCTTTTGCCATATACAGTGAATAATAGACAAACTAAGATTCTAGCACTTACAAGTCTTTATACATAATTTTGATATCTCTCCGTGTCATAGCCTTGGTTTTGCTAGGAGAAAATATTATTGCCCACGTATTCCCAGGGCGTCAGGCCCATCTATGGTGAGGAGATCATGTGAACGGGAGTCTCCCTACTCTTTAAACCGGCGTTTCTCACACAGGGGTCTGCCAAATGGATAAGTAAAATAAATGAATCTGCCAAGTTTACCTCATTGTGTTTCTCCCTTTTTCAACTGCATAGTACATAAAAGTAATATTCTCAATAGTTTCGTTAACATTACCAAACAGATTTAATGGAAACTTAGTTCTTTTTTAATGTATTCGTGATTTCTTTTAAGTGCAGAAAAAAAAAATCTGCTAAGTGTTTGTAATCATAGTTTCTGCCAGTGTTGACAAATCTTTTCATTGTAAGCAATCTTTGCGAAGTGAAGAAAGAATTTAGCTTTGACTGAAATTAAATTCAGATTCAAATTTAAATACTGGATCATCTGTAGGTAAGTAGAGGGCAGATATCTGGAAAATTTAATCCAGCAGTGCTGAAATTCTGTTGGTATCTAGTTGTATATTCATTACCAGTCGAGTATAGCTGAATACCGAGTACAGTATATACCTTGGTGGATAAAATGTTATTCAAGAGCATTAGGAATCATGCCGTAATTAACGGTCACAGTAGTTCATGTTGTGCATATACAAAGGTGTTCGAAGGAATGCAATACTCAGTAAACAGTCGCATGAATTCATAAGTTCATAACCGACTTTGTACACACCGAAAGTACTAACAGAGCCACATACGGTTAAGGTTTTATTTAGGCTGCTACAAGAAAACTACATTTTTTTTTTGCTGTGTTTAACAAATGGTTAATCATGCCTATCCCCGAGGGAGTAATCAATTTCTTTCTTCTCTTTCAGTGCTTTGAAATGACACGATTTTTATATGTTTCACATGCAGTTTTACTGTCATTAACCCTTTGGCTGCTATCTGCCTATTTGGCTTTTATCCCAGGTAATATAAAATTTTAGTTTACAGAGGAAAACTTAACGAAAGAAAACCGTTAAAAATTGTATTCCTATTTACTCTTTGACGGAGAGAGCAGAAAAAGAACATCATATTCATTTCCATCACACTACAGGCAACTTGATTTAGTTCACGAGCTCACTGCAATCAGAGGGATGGGTGTCTTTAACTTCACTATTACACACTCCCACACGTTGTGTCATGGGTGTAGTGTTTACGCGGCGTGGTTTATGCGTGTGTGTGTGTGTGTGTGTGTGTGTGTGTGTGTGTGTGTTGATCCAGTCTTACTCAAACTAATTGGAAGGGTCGAGCATCACCAACGGCTAACCTTTTTGCTTTTGAGAACAATGGGCCAGGTCTATTTAATCAGTTTTTGCTTGATTTAAACGAAACTTGTTGGAAAAGGTCAAGGTAAGGCAATGGAGCAGGAATTCTATTTTGAGTACAACCAAAGGTCAAGGTTACAGGGCAAAGCCAAACGTCAAGATAACATGACAAGGTCAGCTTCAGCTGCTTTCATATGACTTTGCCCAATATTTGGGGGAATAGCTGAAGGCAGAGTATGAAAGGAACTGGTTTTCAGAACAATCAAAGGCCAATGTCAGAGAGCAAGGTAAAGCTTCAACCCGTCGGTGTCCGTGTATGAAGAAAATAACTAAAGATAATTTGATCCAATTCTACCAAAAATCGTAGAATGGTTGAGGATTGGCCAAGGAGTTGACTTACTGGTTTTGAGAACAATATGTAAAAGGTCAAGGTCACACGGCAAGGTCAACTTAAACAGTTCTAATACGATTTAAGCTAGACTTGGTGGAAAAGCATATGGTAAGGGAAGGATAACAGGATTTGATTGTGAGAACGACAAATCAAAGGTTACTCCCGACAGCACAGTTTTACTCCCATCTAGACCAAATTGGTGGAATAAATGAGGGTCTCCCCAGGATGAATATATCTGAAAAAAAAAGAAATCAAAGGCCAAGGCCAAAATGGAAGGGCAAGGCAGTTTTGACCAAATTTGAACCGAACTTGGTGTAAAAACTTAGAGTTGGCAAGGATTATATTATCTAATTTTGAGAAAAATTATTTGAGTCATGATCAAAGGGTAAAGTCATATGTTCGGCCTTTAGGCAAACTGTAGGGTGTGTGTGTTGTATTCTCTAATTGCTCCTTTTTGTTCCCGTCTGACTTAATACTTGTGCAGAGTGGGACTCTAACCGCAACTTTAGATAACTGGACAAGCGCCATTATTCACATTATATGGATATATCCGTTGAAGTACTAATAAAAAATTGTAGCTATAAAAACAAACGTTTATCTAACTTACAGCCAGAGGTGAAAATACGGACAAGATATACTTTCTGGGCTAAAGCCTTAGGGATGCCCTAAAATATTCTCCGGGACTCAAGGAGTCGGTAGAGTTGAAAAGACTGAGAACCACTGCAATAAGTAACAATCCAAAAAATTTTCAAGAAACCCTGGGCCCGTGTCCAGTGCCTGCCCAAATACAGGTAAAACTAGGCGAACTCGTCTGGTTGTAATGTTTTAGGTGTCGCGGAAATAGGTACAAAAGCAGCAGCAAATGAAATACATAACGAAGAGTCTTATAAAGCGATGTCACTGAGCAATTTGAAAAATATAAAAAGATGCAAGACGGTGACTTAGATGTGGTAGATACTCGTACGATATGAAATAAAGAGTTGGTTTGTGTTGATGACGATGAATACGGAGATGGATGCAGGATTATGCATGAATCTGATCAAGAAGCACACAATATCAAGCTGAAGCTTTAGATGGAGAAGGTGGTTATGATCTGCAAATGTACCTCGTGGTAAGAGGCACGAAAGAGGACAGGCTCTGTGATATAATTTTTGTTTGGTGGAGTTAAAAGTAGGCCTGATATTAATAAACTGGATCCACACACACACACACACACACACACACACACACACACACACATATATATATATATATATATATATATATATATATATATATATATATATATATATATATATATATATATATATATATATATATACATGTATGTATATTAGTGGTCGGTGGGGGCGCCCATCATCGACCCACTTAATGTAGTGGTACTCTATCTCAGGGTAACTCTACACTGAGTGACAAGCCAAAGGATTTCCTGTAAACCAGGAAATCATTTAAAACGCTGGGTAGTAACCTTATAACCATCCAACACAGGTTCCCTTCGTGTCAACAAGTGGGTTGGCGGAGGTTTAGTGCCCCTCCAGGAAAACTAAAATGCAAACAAGAAGCCTCGGACCAGGACAGACAAACAGATGACGACAAAGGATCGGACAAAGGACATGGTACGGATTGCAACATGGAGTGTAAGGAGTGCGAATGATGAGGTGAAAGAGAGAGAGAGATTGTCCAGGTACTTGACGGTGCAAAAGTGGACATTTGTGGATTAACTAAGACTAAATGGAAAGGTGTGACAGTGAATGGTGGGAGTTTGGATGAGGTATATGCGCGGGAGTATGTGAGAATGAGAGACCAAAATAGGGTGTATGTACTTATATTGTTGTGTGCAAGAGAAGGAAATAAGAGACTATGGATCAGATGGTTCAAGGATTGTGAGGGTAATTTTTTATAGTCCCTCTCCTTGTTGTGGACAGCATTAGAAAAAGTGTGATAAAACCAAGGCTTTCTTGCATTAGTCAAAGGATATGAGAAAGGAATGTATGCTTCCATGCCCGAGAGAATAACTTCCATAATGCGCAAGGCACACTCAAATGGCTCCTGGCCATGGAAGCAATAATCATTCCAGGGAAAATCAAAGAGCCTAAGGGCCTCCCAACCCGCAGCTCCAAAGTGCCACAGACTACATTTCTTTAGAGGGTCCACAGGCCGTACTGGAGCGATAGGACCACCGCCGGATTAAGGGGGGGGGGGCCAAGGGGCCCGGGCCCTGGGCCACCCACCAAGAGGGGGCCTCCCACCAGAGCAACTTGTGTTCATTTCATTTCGTGTTTATGCATTACATATTACAGCATTGGATGAATAGTCCCCGTTCAGTATTTCCTAACTAAAAGTGTCCTATTTATATATTAGGATTTAGGTTACCAGTCTGTGGTGTATGCCATTGGGGGAGTTGGAAAAGGGGCCTCCCTTCCAAGCGGACCCCGGGCCTCCCACATGCTTAATCCAGCCGTGGATAGGACAGGTTAAGGTGATAAGGTTGTGATCGGAGGAGTCCAACGGAGAGAAAAGATTAACAGTGTAAGCAGAAGGATTAGTTGTAAGGAAGCGGTCAAGTATGTTAGAGCTCTCTCCAAGGCAGTCAGGGATAGGGGTAGGATGCTGTACAAGCTGCTCTAGGTCAATAAGGATAGAAAAGATGTAGGCTTGTTCACCAGGTGGATCAGTGATGGTGAACATTGAAATCTTCTAGAATGGAGATTTCAGAGAAAGGAGAAATGGATAGAATGTGTTCCATTGTAAAGGTAAGATAGTTGAAGAATTTTTGACTGTCTTTCCTGTCAGTTTTCAATGGTTATGTTTATCTTTCCTGTCAGTTTTCAGTGGTTATGTTGTGTTAATGTGGCATCACGTTTTAAATCTATCTATCTATCTATCTATAGCCCGACGCCCTAATCCCGCAAAGGGTGGCCGCAGACAAAACGCCTCCAAGTCACTCTGTCACCCACCATTTGACTCCCCTCCCCCCAACTCGCCCCCCCCTCCCTCATATACCTCTCAACTCCATCCCTCCACCTCATCCTCGGTCTACCCCTCCCTCTCCCTCCCTCCACCTCACCTACATACACCCTCTTAGTCAGTCTTTCATTCTCCATTCTCTCCACATGTCCAAACCACCTCAGTGTATTTCTCCAAAACTTTTCAACCACATCCACATCTACCCCACAACGTTGCTTCACTTCTTCATTCGTCAACCTGTCCCTCCACGTCACTCCACATGCTCCTCTCAAGTAACTCATTTCCACTGCTCTCACTCTTGACTTGTTCCCCTCTTGCAATGTCCACGCCTCGCTTCCATACGTCAGGGTAGGGATCACAATACCAATATACCATATTATATTATTCAGCTCTGCAAATATTCCGGAAAACAGTTACTGCATGCTAATGATTTTGTTCCCTGACATACCAAATCAGGACTCTAATAATATTAGTAATCGTAATCATAATTAAAAAATAATGATGATAATGATAATAATAATGATAATAATAATGATGATAATAGTAATAATAATAACTATAATAATAATGATAATAATAATAATAATAATAATAATAATAATAATAGTAACAACAACAACAACAATAGTAATAATAATAATCATAATAATAATAATAATAATAATAATAATAATAATAACAACAACAACAAACACAACACTATGAATGAGCACTTAGAATAAAATACCCACTCTCCCCATCTGGTTTAAGGGTCAAATAGGCCTGTTTACCTTTACCCTGTGACCCTGACCTTTAAAATATTACTCTCAAAACTTAATTACTTCAATCTTGTCTAACCCTCAACACTTCACTGACTCTGGTTCAGATCAGATCGAAACTGAATTGACTTTGCCCAGCTGCCTTAAGCATACATCCTGTGACCTTGACCTTTGACCTTAACAGAATCTAATCTCTTTATCCTCGTTTTAACCTGAACCCTTCCACAAAGTTTAGTTTACATCGCATAAAAAAGGCTAAAGTTGAGGTTTTCATGCGACCTTGCCCTTTCACCTATCGTTCTAAAAAGACAATAGGTCATCCTCTTCGGTAATCCTCAACTCATCCATTGTTTGATCCAAATCACAGCAAAGGGGGTTAATATAATATTGTTCAAACACACACACACACACACACACACACACACACACACACACACACACACACACACACTTCAAAGTTTGGCATTTCCCCGTGACTTTGACTTTTGACTAGCTGTTCTCAATGTTGAAACCCTTCGTTTTAGCCTAGACTTAACCCTTCCTCCAAGTTTGGTTCAAATCAGATTTAAGCTCCTTGAGCTGACCTTGGCCTCTGGCCATGATCTTGACCTTTAACCTATTGTTTCCGCTAGAAGTAGGTTTATTCCCTGGCTGACCGTCAGTGTTTCCAACAATTGTTTCAACTTAATAACCACCAGCGTCAAATGTCGCTTTATAGTACCGATGCCGGTGACAATGAATTAGCGCGAAACATAAAAACCTGCGAACAGTTATGGGAGGGGAACGAAAGTTACCGGTATGTTTGTACAGCCAGGCTCTACCATCTCAACACTCAGGCTGTCACCTCATCTCAGATGTTTTCTCCCACATGGATACATATTAATGGCAAATGCACCGTAATTTTATGAACTCTTCCGCGAATCGTAACGAATCACAGGATGGGTTTAGGAAAAAAAAAAAAAAAAAAAAAAAAAAAATACATTGCCAGGTGCGCCAGATGATTCTCTTCACATCTGTAAGGAAACGAAATTGATTTTAGAACTTTGAAAAAAATAGTCCCATGGCCAGCCAGAGAAGCACGCAGATTTATGAAGGCATCTTCATTGAGGGGTATTGTATAAAAACTGATATTTTGCCCACACACGCACACACACACACACACACACACACACACACACACACACACACACACACACAAACACACCAATCAAACATTACATCCGGTTTCGTGTCACGAGGTTGGGTGTAATTACACCACCAAACTTCCCTTGCCGTAAGATTCCTGTCTTCTCTGTTTAACATATTATCCTTTCTCATTTCTTGTCATCTTAATAACAGCTATAGTTACTGGTCTGGCAAACAAGTATAGCACTTATTACTATGCAAGCCTTGTGTGAGTCCATATGTACTGTCTGTATCTATGGCCAGGTAACTTAATCAGTGTCAGGGTGGCCACGAAGAAGTGAACTCTGTGTCAACCTACACTCCAACGTCAGGCTGCCTTATCTTCAACTCTCACCATCCTCACCCACGTATGTGACAGAAACCATTATACACCTGGAATATGTTGAGTACAGAATGAATGAATGAATGATGATATGCCATGGCGGTGTAACAGCAGAGGTCATATGCCGCCGAACACAAACATTAAAAGAAAATCAAAATTATAAAAACAAAAAAAAAGTAAAATGAAAAGTAATGCATAAAAAAAAAAAAAAATATAAAACCAAAACTAAAAGATGGTGAAAAGATAAAGCTTAAACGAGAACATTATCATTAAAACACAAACTAAAATAAGATAAAGCCCTACAGCTAGTGGAAAAGGTAAAGGAGAAGGTGCCTCCTCCCACAGCACAAGCCTCCTCCCTATGTACCGAGGAGAGAAGGTACGATCCGTCGCCGGCTCGGCACCCGGAGAGGTACCGCTGACGAAGATCCCCGAGACTTGAGCATTCCACAAGAAGATGCCACACACTCAAAGGAACCAGGCAGTCATCACAATAGGAAGGGGGCTCCCTCTCCATTAAGAAAATAAACTGTGAGTCAGCCCATTGTGGCCAATATGGAGGCAGGCCAAAGCTGTCTCCCACAGGTCACGACGAATGCTGTGGAATTTGTTCGCTCCTGCCGCTCCCACCTCCTCTGCCAGCAGAAACAAACAGTCTCCACAGTGGCTGTATATAAATCTTCGGATGGAACACGATAATGAAAAGAGGAAGGGCGAGAGGCAGCAGCTCTCACCAATGAGTCAGCACACTCATTGCCTTCGACCCCCACATGAACAGGGACCCAACACAACTGGACAAAGTATCCACTCCTGCATAATAACAAGAGCCACTCCCAATATAGACAGGACTAGGCGATGTGATAAGAAGCCACGAGACCAAGCTTGCAAGGCACTGCCTAAGTCACTAAAAATGGTAAAAGAAGCTGGAGGGAAACTAAAAATTAATTCATCTGCAACTAAAATAGCAGTAAGTTCAGTGGTAAAAACAGATGCAGAAGAAGGGAGACTCCCACCACAGCTAAAATCTTTGAAAATGACAACAAAGCCTGTCCTGCATGGAATTTGGCTCCATCAGTATATACAGGGATCAAGTCGCTGTGAGCAAAGCATATTCTTCAAAATAAGACAGAGCTGCCTGTAAAGAAAGAGAGGCCTTCCTCTCAGGAGACTCAGCTGTCTGAGGCAACTGACAGCAAACCCTTTTCTGTATCCTCCTACTTTCTTTATACTCATTTCAAAGCCAAAGGTGGCTGTTGTGTATACATACGCAACGACTTATCTTGCTCTCGTGTTCCTGAACTTGATTCTTCTGAATTCTCCACTCTCTGGCTTCGGCTTTCCTGTCATTCTCTGACTAAATATATCTGTGCTGTTTACTTATCCCCTAATTCTACTGACTATCAAAAATTCTTCGACTATCTTACTTCTACGATGGAACACATTCTGTCCATTTCTCCTTTCTCTGAAATCTCCATTCTTGGAGATTTCAATGTTCACCACCACCTTTGGCTCTCCTCTCCTTTCACGGATCCACCTGGTGAACAAGCCTACATCTTTTCTATCCTTAATGACCTAGAGCAGCTTGTACAGCACCCTACCCGTATCCCTGACCGCCTTGGAGAGAGCTCCAACATACTTGACCTCTTCCTCACAACTAATCCTTCAGCTTACTCTGTTAATCTTTTCTCTCCGTTGGGCTCCTCTGATCACAACCTTATTACCTTAACCTGTCCTATCGCTCCAGTACGGCCTGCGGACCCTCCAGGGAAACGTCGTCTCTGGCATTTTGGAGCTGCGGACTGGGAGGCCCTCAGGCAGTACTTCTTTGATTTTCCCTGGAATGATTATTGCTTCCATGGCCGTGAGCCATCTGAGTGTGCCTTGCGCATTACGGAGGTTATTCTCTCGGGCATGGAAGCATACATTCCTTTCTCATATCCTTTGACTAACGCAAGAAAGCCTTGGTTTAATCACGCTTGTTCTAATGCTGTCCGCAACAAGGAGAAGGCCTACAAAAGGTACCGGAGCCAACCCACCCCTGAATCACATAATCTTTACGTTTCTGCCCGGAATCGTGCTAAGTCTGTTCTTCGCTCTACTAAAAATAATTTCATCCATACTAAATGCTCTCAACTCTCCAACTCGAATTCTTCCCGCTCCTTCTGGCACCTTGCCAAAAATCTTTCTAACAACTTTACCTCATCATCCTTCCCTCCTCTTTTCTACTCTGATGGTTCTGTAGCTATTTCTTCTACTGATAAAGCAGATCTCTTCGCACAGACTTTCTCCTCCAATTCCACCTTAGACGATTCCGGTGCTGTTCCTCCATCACTTCCCCCTCTGACTTCCTCATGGCTGACATTAAAATGTCTTCAGTTGATGTATTTTCTGCCATTACTGGCCTCAGTACTAACAAGGCATATGGGCCTGATGGGGTCCCTCCTGTTGTTCTCAAAAACTGTGCTTCTGTGCTTACACCCTGCCTAGGCAAACTATTTCGCCTTTGTCTGTCAACTTGTACCTTTCCTTCTTGCTGGAAGTTTGCTCTCATTCAGCCAGTCCCAAAGAAGGGTGACCACTCCCAACCCTCCAACTATCGTCCAATTGCTTTAACGTCCTGTATTTCAAAAGTTTTCGAGTCAATTCTTAATAAAAAATTTTAAGGCATCTTTCCTATCACAACCTTCTTTCCGATCGTCAGTATGGGTTCCGTCAGGGACGCTCCACTGGCGATCTTCTCACCTACCTTTCAGACTCCTGGTCATCCTCCTTTCGGGACTTTGGCGAAAGCTTTGCCATTGCACTTGACATCTCAAAGGCTTTCGATCGAGTCTGGCATAAATCTTTAATTTCCAAACTGCCCTCCTACGGTTTCTATCCTTCTATCTGTACCTTCATCGCTAGCTTCCTTTCTGGTCGTTCTATAGCTGCTGTCGTAGACGGCCATCGTTCTTCTCCTAGATCTATCAACAGTGGTGTTCCTCAGGGCTCTGTCCTATCACCAACTCTCTTCCTTTTATTCATCAATGATCTTCTAAGCTGTACATCTAACTCTATCCACTCATACGCTGATGACTCCACCCTTCACCTTTCCATTCGGTTCCCGCAACGCCCATCTCAACAGTTACTTCAAGAAACAAGGGATGAGGCTATGGCACACCTAATGTCTGACTTGGCTCATATCTCTGACTGGGGTAAAAATAATATGGTTGTCTTTAATGCTTCTAAGACTTAGTTCTTACACCTATCAACCCGACAAAATCTTCCACAGGTATACCCACTAATGTTTAATAATATTCAGATTAATCCTGCATCATCCTTGAACATGCTTGGGGTTTCATTTACTCGGGACTTATCTTGGAAAGATCATATTGCATCTCTTGTAAAATCTGCTTCCAAGAGATTGGGTGTGCTAAGCCGACTCCGCTCTTTCTTTACCCCTGCACAATTGTTGACTATATACAGGGGTTTTATCCGCCCCTGTGTGGAGTACAACTCTCATGTGTGGGGAGGCTCCCCACATACAGCTCTTCTCAATAGGGTGGAGTCAAAGGCTTTTCGTCTCATTAACTCTCCTCCTCTTACTGACTCCCTTCAACCTCTGTCTCTTCGCCGCACTGTTGCATCTTTATCTCTTTTCTATCGCTACTTTAATGGTCACTGCTCCTCTGAACTGTCTGCTTGCATTCCTCCACCTCTACGACAGGCGCGTAGCACCCGTCTGGCAGCAAACTCTCATCCCTTTTCTGTCCAACTCTCTAATGCAAGAGTTAACCGTTACTCCCAGTCTTTCATTCATGCAACAGGTCAGCTCTGGAACTGTCTCCCTCTGTCTGTATTTCCTCCTGCCTATGATCTCCAGTCTTTCAAACGCAGTGTGTCCAGGCATCTCAAAATGATCGGTTCTTGAATTTGGCTCTCTATTGTATTTTGTTTTTCTCTTGGAGGGAACTGTTACTGCGGGCTCATGGCCTTTGGTTCCTTCTTCCTCGCATTAAAAAAAAAAAAAAAAAAAAAAAAAAAAAAAAAAGGGAAGAAAACACGTGGTCATGCCTCTGAGAGAAGCCAGGGAGTCACTCAGGGAACATGCATAGGGCAAGCAGGAGAGAACTGAACACCCAACTCCCCCATGGCAGCCCTCACTCTGTACCCAAAAGGGTGTGGATAGCGAGGGTGGGTATTATAAAAAGGGAAGGGGAGTAACCTTGAAGACAGCCTTACAACACAGTGAGGCAGGAAGATGGTGAAGGCGGTGCCAACACTGCACCATTAAGGACTTTCGGCGGATATCCACAGTTCATTTGCATCAACCAATAGACTAGGAATCGAGGAAGACCGGAAAGCCCCAGTTGATAGGCAGATCCCAGCATGATGTATCGAATTTAGTGGTCGCAGTCGTGCCTCAGTAGCAGAAGAGTATACCGCACACCCATAGTCCAATTCGCTCCTTACTAAGGCACGGTAAAAGTAGAGCAGGATGGTTTTGTCAGCGCCCCAAGACAAGTGAGATAGAGTCTGCAGGAGAAACAAGGCTTGGAGGCATGATAGTCATAAGGAACCGATACGAGGAACCCACGTCAGTCGCCTGTCGAAAACAAGTCCAAGAAACCTTGTTTCTTCCACACGTTGCACCCTGTGGCCATATATCTTGAGGTCAAGGTGAACATCTCTCAAATGCAGATGCAAGGCCACCATTTTTGTTGATGAGAAACGGAAGCCATACATGGTGGCCCAATGACAGACTCTGTCGAGGGCGAGCTGCATGCAACGTTCAGCCACGGACATTTGGGATGCAGTATACCATAGAGCTAAATCATGGACATACAGTGAGGCATACACCCCCTCTGGAATAGAGGACCCAGTACCACCCAGTGCAATAGCAAAAAGGGTCACACTGAGAACACTTCCTTGAGGCACCCCTTTCCTCCTAAGGGTACGAAGGAGACAGGGTGACACTAACCCAAACCCTGAATGGACAGTCATGCAGAAAATTGAGTATAAATAGGGGCAGCCTGCCACGTAGAGCAAAAGAATGGAGTTGTTTGAGGATACCAAACCACCATGTAGTATCTTGTGCCTTTTCTAGGTCAAAGAAAACGCACACCAAATGCTGCTTCCTAGCAAAAGCATCACATGCTGCAGCCTCAAGACGGACAAGTGCATCCATTGTTGAGAGACATTTTCGAAAAGCAGACTGATATTGAGTGAGACATTCATTCCTTTCAAGGAAATACATTAGGCACATATTGATAATTTTCTCAAATAAGTTACACAAGCAAGATGTTTGGGCAATTGGCCGATATTCCAGGGGACTGTAACCTGCCTTCCCTGGCTTCTGGAATGGCAGGACTATAGCATCACGCCAAGAGGTGAGAAGAGAAGAATCCCTCCAGATTCTATTAAAAAGGTTAAGGAGAAGAGACAGTGCATCATCATCCTGGTGTCGAAGCATCGTGTAGGGAATATCATCCGGCCCTGGTGAGGTGTCATGACAGAGGGAAAAGGCAGATTGGAGTTTACAATAGCAGAAAGGGAGGTTGTAAGACTCCACATTCCCTGAATGGAAGTCCAGCACCCTAGCTTCCTGTACCTCCCGATGTCTGGCAAAACTTGGAAAGCTTGCATCTGTATGACTGACTGTCACAAAGGCAGATGCAAAAATATTGGCCACAACTGCAGGGTCACCAACAGGCTCACCATTAGGCATCAGCACAGGGGACCTGCCTCGAGTGAATTTTCCTGAAATCTTTTGCACCATCTTCCACACCTGAGCCACCGGCGTCTTAGAGTTTACAGATGACCCAAGAGTCCCACCTAGCTTGTTTGAGTACTCCAGTAGTCTTAGCCCATGGCTTCCTGAATTCGACAAGCTAATGCTCTGTTCTGCAACTACGATAACGTGAAAAAGCTAGCTTCTTAGCATTTACAGCAACACTACAATCCTCATTCTACCATGGGACAGGTCGATAGCTTTAAGTACCAGAGGTTTTAGGAAAAGCATGAAGGACAACAGAATGCAGAACAGAGGTAAAGAACAAAACAGCCCCATCAATATGTGGAAAGTCTTCAACAGAGACATTAACAGAAATCAAAGAGGAGAAAAGGGACCAGTCCAGCTTATCCAACCACCACCTCGGTAGACGGGAACAAGGACTAGATACTGCTGCAGTAAGGAGGATGGGAAAGTGATCACTCCCATGTCGATCCTCCGTAACTCTCGGGTAAAGTCCAGGAGGCAGTGAGGAGAGCAGAAAGAGAGGTCAGTTGCAGTATATGAACCTGTTTGGGGGTGAAAATGTGTAAACCCCAGCAGTACTGAATACGGCAAGATCCTCATCCTCCAATTGGGACGCCAACAAACTCCCACGTTGGTTAACAAGACAGTCACCCCACAAAAGGTGTGACCATTAAAGTCCCCCAAGAGAAGAAAAGGCGTAGGTAACTGACAAAAAAAGATTCTCAAGCTCCGCCCTACCAACTGCTGTTTTGGGTGATAAATAAATGGAACAAACTGCATACCAGCAGTGGGCATACAACCATACAGCAACACACTGGAGGTCAGACTGGAGGCGAAGTGGTCGATGAGGGACGTTAGCCCTCACCAAAACAGCACTACCACCAACAGGACCCTGGGCTGGCACTGAGTAAAAAGCATAGTTCCCAGATGGTGCATGAGGAGTGGTAAAACCTACAAGAAAATCTTGGAGACATGCGCAAAGGAGAAGCAGACAGGAGGGTCCGCAGCTCCTCCCATTTACCACACAGCCCTCGACATTTCCATTGCAGTATGCTAGCCGAGTATGCCATAGTTCCCACAGTGGAGGAAGAATCAGGCCAAGGGGAGAGACAACCTTGCCCTCAATAAGCAACCAGATTTAGGTTGCTGCTTAGAAGAGCCCTTGGAATAGCTGTGCCTGACACCGTTATGGTGCACATTAAGCCGACCAGCTGAAGATAACCTGGAGGAAGGAGATGGCAGGAATATGGTCCTCTTCTCTGGTGAAGCAAGAGAGCAAGAGATGGCTTGGCAGGGGGACCGCAAGTTGACCTAGCCAGAATAGAGCAGGCAGGCCACCACAAGAAAGAATATGATCAGTTTCGCACCCCATAGTGCTTGGACCCTAAGAGGGCAAGGCCTCACACAGCTGAGCAGGTGCATCAACGTTGCAGGCACCACCACTGTCTGGTGGTGGCCGGCTCGCCAGCGAAATGCCATCCCCAGCCTGCATTTGACCAGACCCCTGAGAGTCCCGAGTAGGATGAGTAGTGGGCTCCACAGCAGAAGTTTTTCGGAGTAGTGCCTCAGTCTCCGAGCACTCTGATTAGCCACGGCGACGCTTGCCGTGCACAGGAGGGACGTCGGGTTTTTTGGATATGTCAAGACAAGGCGTTGCATGAACATGGACGTTTGCCACAGGAAGAACCGGGACCGGGTAGGCAATCCTAGATGCAGGAAGCACCACCCCAGAGGGGACACCTCCGGAGACAAGAGGCGCCTCCCTAGAGGAAGCACAGCCACTTCCAGGCTGCACCCACTCAGTGGAACCCCTCGGCTGAGGAGGCCGGGAAACAGAACCCCGAGAAGTTGATGGGGTATTGTGTGATGGTAGTGGCACCTGCCTGATGAGTACAGAA
This sequence comes from Coenobita brevimanus, assembly GCF_032717465.1. Lineage (NCBI taxonomy): Eukaryota > Metazoa > Arthropoda > Malacostraca > Decapoda > Coenobitidae > Coenobita > Coenobita brevimanus. The sequence continues at coordinate 21,789,133 of NC_137046.1, forward strand.
GTGAGATTAAGTATATACTTGGAAACTCCAACAAAACATAATGTGAGTATCAAGTTATAATAATAAAGATCAGCTGGTTGTTTATTATCTAGCCAACAATAATTACCGAAGAATTAATTCATCCCAGCAATAAGGTATTTATATGAACTATCTGATGAAATGAACTTCAGCTTCATCGGAGCTGAGAGGTTGCAAGAAGAGGAGGCGCATGTTCACATGCCTAACCACTCTGGATCCTCTGATTTGGAGTCTGTTCACCTTGTGGCAATATCCAGACTTTTAAATCTGCTCTTTGTGTGTGTGTGTGTGTGTGTGTGTGTGTGTGTGTGTGTGTAAATCACCGGGTCGGTCAGGATCCCTTGATGGTCGTGATCGTCAGCTTTTACCCTCCCGGAAGGGAGCTGAGAGCTCATATAGTCCGATCTAAGGGCAAGGCTGTGACCTTCACACACGCATACACCCGTCCCCTTGCTCAAGGGGGACAGTAACCACCCACTTCGTCAGTGAAACTTTTCGCAACCTGAGCGAGGCGCGAACTCCCGTCCATCAGTTGGCAAGCGAGAGCGTTACCACTGCACCAGCGAGCGGTGTGTGTGTGTGTGTGTAAACTTGCTGAGAATCTACCAGTACATTAAACTCATTTGACTATAACCTGGCCCACATTTTCGTCATTTTGCAGCTTATTAATTTTCACGTAGGTAATTGAATGAAAAAGACAGTATTATCACTCAACATTCTTCTTATAGCACTTCTTGGTGGCTCACACTATATTCTGGTACTAAGTTATTGCCACAAATCAGTATTTAAGATGGAGAGATGGCAGATATAGGCTAGCTTAGAGTAAAAGGGGTAAACGAGTGGCTAGACATGTGGGTTGGCGGTTAGATGGATGAAGAAAAACAGGTCCATAGGGTAAACAGAGTCCACAGTTAGGTGGGGGTCCATGTGGGAAAATCGGTCGCCTCATGGACCCTTTACAATATTGGACCTACTTATCTTTGGAAAAATGGGGTCCAAGTAGAAACATAGGTCTACTGGGTAAAAATGCATTCATGGGGTAAATTCATGAGATAATATGGGTTCATGTGGGGTTTCGGTGTTTCCCCATGGGGACAAATTAGGTTCATGAGGGTAAGTAGGTCCATGGGGGAAAATAGGTCCATGGAGGGAAAAACAGGTACATGGTGAAAAATAGAACCAAGGGGATATGGGTCCATGGAGGGAAAGAATACATGGTGGCAAATGAGTCCTTTGGGGAAAACAGGTCCATGGGTAAGCAAGTCCATTTATCGAGAATAATCTCATAGTGAAGATATGCCCATGTGGTAAATAGCTCAAGTGGGAAACAGATCCATGGGAAATAATGTCACTGAGGAAAATTGGTTGATGAGGGAACAAATTCCTAGGGTAAAATAGCTGAAAAGGCACCTCCTGGAGACAGGCTTATGTACAGTAAGTCCAATTACCTGAAGCCTACTGTACCTGAGTTTCAGTCCTTGCAGCAGCTAATTCCCACTCAATATTTGGGGAATTCGGCTAAAAGAATGGTCGTTATGTTTTTATTTTCAACCATATGCTCTTTAGATGCAAGAAAAAATAACAGGTGAGTGTTAATCTTCAATGCTGACCCAATCTGGAATGTAATATTTAAGTTTGCGAGAGAGTGACATGATGTATGCCTGAAACAGGCAAATTTGAAGTTCAGCTTTGACAAGCGCTCCCAACCCCAGTTTGGCGGATTTATTGTGTCATCATGCCTACACACCGATGGAGATGCCTAACTTTCCAGACAGTTTATCAGTCGTGATATATCCTTTGAGTTTTCATGTGCAGTACGTTTAGATGTCGGCAAAACAAAGTAGCATACCATCCGATCGCTTCAGCCAAAAAAATTACAGGGCTAGTAATATTATGTCGCAGTCATTAATGCTGCATGGATAATCCGTCTTGTTCAAATGGCCTAAGCGGCCGAGAGCACGAATGACTTGACGCCCTAACTCCTTTTACCATTGTCATTTAGCATTTACAAGTTACATAATCTATTTAGTTTGATAACGGCAGAGGCTAAATATGATAAGGGATTATAGGTATGTAAGCAGGAATGGGAAGGATAAATACAATTGATACCTCTGCTACATATAGATCTATAAAAACAAAGCATGTATATGTACAAAAAACCATTTATTAATATTAAGGAAGTCAGCCGAATAAAACAAGTTCCTCGTCATCATATAGGAGTGAGCAGACGTGAAAATTCTGTAAGTCGTATCAGAAAGAATAATTGGCAGGAAGCAACAGCATTCATCCCTCACCGCCCAACCCACCTTTGGATGGTGAGTTTTTGAAAACATGACCATCCTCAGTCAGGTGAAATGAAATTCAGAGAGAGAGGAGAGCGGACAATTCTCACCGCCCTTGATGCCATGTGATCCAAAAGGGATTTCCATGCAGCATTCATGGCTGCTACATAATACTAATTGCTCTGTACTTTCTGTTTTGCCAGCACAACATGATGCACATAAAAACATCAAGGAAATATCACAGTTTATAAACTGTCTGGAAACTCTGGCATCTTTGTCGGCATGACATCATATACTCATAAACCTGGTGATGGGCGTGCTCATCATAGCTGGACTTTAAATTTGTCAGGGACTCAGATAATTTATTATATTACTTTGTTTCACAGGCTAATTGCTACTTGCCAGATTGTTACAGCATCTGATAATAACATTCGCCTGTTAATTTTCCATGTAGCTAGAGAGCATAAGGTTGGAAATAGAAGCTTAGGACATTCTGTTACCCAGATTCTACTGAGAGCCAATCGGATGCAAAGACCGAAACTGAGGTAGGTTTCGGTTGCAAAGTTCAGGTAAGTGGACTACAGTTTATTTGATGCATACTGTACCAGCAGAGTGCCTTAAAAAGTGTGAGATGGTGCTGTTAAGTGAAAAAAAGAAAAAAAAAGTTTCAGCTGTCTGGATGAAAGTTTGGTACAGACTCACAAAACTGGTAGAGTGCATGCATTGTACTTCTGTATAATGGCCCAACTGTAGTTGTTATTGTTGCTGTGGACCCAGACTCCTCTGGATGTGAATCTCGTGCACTGTAGGCTGAAGCTGCCATCCTCCTGTAATTCGCCATCTTCTTGTTGGGGCTGAGGAGGGAACTGAGGGCTGCTTGTTTAATCGGGGAGTGGATCTACCAAAGTATATCGGTGTCACCACGTGAAGGCGTCCAGCCAACACCAAAGGAAGAACGAAAAATGAAAAAGCTCGAACTTCCGAAGTATACATTTTTTACAGGAGATGAACAGATGAAGGAAAAACAAAATAGTCTTTAATCCATATACCTGATTACAGGTGTCCTCTGCTCATTTTAAAAAAAATCTGTAACAGTTGGACTTGAAGTGCTGTAGGGCAAAATTTGGGCAGAAACTAATCTGTGTAAGCGAGTTCCAAAGAAAAGCAGTTCTGGAGAAAAAATGAATTCTGATAGGCAAAAGTTCTGCAATATGGCAGTATGACAATCAAGTCATGAGCACTACCAGATGCCCTTGAAGCACGAGGGAAGGCGAGGAGAGATGGCACAGTGGATGCAACTTCGTCTGAGCATTTGCCATAAAAGGGTGTGTAAAATAGTGCAAAAGAGGAAACATTCCATCATACCTGTAGGGAAAGTAGTTCATTTTTTTTTTTTTTATGCGAGGAAGAAGGAATCAAAGGCCGCGAGCCCGCAATTGTTGTTCCTTCCAAGAGAAAAACAAAATACAATAGAGAGCCGTATTCAAGATCCGATCATTTCGAGATGCCTGGACACACTGCGTTTGAAAGCCTGGAGATCATAGGAAGCAGGAAATACTGGCAGAGGGAGACAGTTCCAGAGTTGATCTGTTGCATAAATGAAGGACTAGGAGTAACGATTAATACTTGCACTAGAGAGTTGGACAGAAAAGGGATGAGAGTTTGCTGCTAGGCGGGTGCTACGCGCCCGTCGTAGAGGTTGAGGGATGCATGAAGATAGTTCAGAGGAACAACAGCGATAGAAAAGAGATAAAGATGCAACAGTGCGACGAAGAGACAGAGGTTGAAGGGAGTCAGTAAGAGGAGGAGAGTTAATGAGACAAAAAACCTTTGACTCCACCCTATTGAGAAGAGCTATATGTGGGGAGCCTCCCCACACATGAGAGTTGTACTCCACACACTGGCGGATAAAACCCCTGTATAGAGTCAACAATTGTGCAGGGGTAAAGAAGGAACGGAGTCGGCTTAGCACACCCAATCTCTTGGAAGCAGATTTTACAAGAGATGTAATATGATCTTTCCAAGATAAGTCCTGAGTAAATGAAACCCCAAGCATGTTCAAGGATGATGCAGGATTAAGCTGAATATTATTAAACAGTGAGTATACCTGTGGAAGATTTTGTCGGGTTGATAGGTGTAAGAACCGAGTCTTTGATGCATGAAAAACAAGATTATTTTTACCCAAGTTAGAGATACGAGCCAAGTCGGACATTAGGTGTGCCATAGCTTCATCTCTTGTTTGTTGAAGTAACTGCTGAGATGGACGTTGTGGGAACCGAATGGAAAGGTGAAGGGTGGAGTCATTAGCATAAGAGTGGATAGGGTTAGATGTACAGCTTAGAAGGTCATTGATGAATAAAAGGAAGAGAGTTGGTGATAGGACAGAGCCCTGAGGAACACCACTGTTGATAGATCTAGGAGAAGAACGATGGCCGTCTACAATAGCGGCTATAGAACGACCAGAATGGAAGCTAGAGATGAAGGCATGGATAGAAGGATAGAAGTCGTAAGAGGGCAGTTTGGAAATTAAAGATTTATGCCCGACTCGATCGAAAGCCTTTGAGATGTCAAGTGCAGTGGCAAAGCTTTCGCCAAAGTCCCGAAAGGAGAATGACCAGGAGTCTGAAAGGAAGGTGAGAAGATCGCCAGTGGAGCGTCCCTGACGGAACCGATACTGGCGATCAGAAAGAAGGTTGTGACAGGAAAGATGCTCTAAAGTTTTTCTATTAATAATTGACTCAAAAACTTTTGAGATACAGAATGTTAAAGCAATTGGACGATAGTTTAGAGGGTTGGGAATGGTCACCCTTCTTTGGGACTGGCTGATTGAGGGCAAACTTCCAGCAAGAAGGAAAGGTACAAGTTGACAGACAAAGGCGAAATAGTTTGCCTAGGCAGGGTGTAAGCACAGTAGCACAGTTCTTGAGAACAACAGGAGGGACTCCATCAGGCCCATATGCATTATTAGTATTGAGGCCAGTAATGGCAGAAAATACATCAGCTGAAGAAATTTTAATGTCAGCCATGAGGAAGTCAGAGGGGGGAAGTGATTGAGGAACAGCACCGGATTCGTCTAAGGTGGAATTGGAGGAGAAAGTCTGAGCGAAGAGCTCTGCTTTATCAATAGAAGAAATAGCTACAGAGCCATCAGAGTGGAAAAGAGGAGGGAACAACGATGAGGTAAAGTTGTTGGAAAGGTTTTTGGCAAGGTGCCAGAAGGAGCGGGAAGAATTCGAGCTGGAGAGTTGAGAGCATTTAGTACGGATGAAATTATTTTTAGCAGAGCGAAGAACAGACTTAGCACGATTCTGGGCAGAAACGTATAAAAGATGTGATTCAGAGGTGGGTTGGCTCCGGTACCTTTTACAGGCCCTCTCCTTGTAATTACTGGGTTATTAATAATTCTTTTAGTTGTCCTTTGAGTTTGGCTCAGGTGTTTTAGTGCAACCTCTCCACATCCACTCCACAAGGGTGAGCAATATTCGAGATGGGGGTGCACATGACTTGTAAATTACAGCTAACAGCTCGTCAGTGAAGAACTTACAGATTCTATACAATATTCTAGGTTTTTCAGAGTCGGTTTTACCAAGTGATTTGACATGATAGGTCCAACTGAGGGTATTGTTAAGTGAAACACCAACAACTTCAATACTATTACACCTTAGGATTCCTTTGAGACGTCGAAAACGACGCGTAGACAGGCCAGGATCTAAACAATTTTAGGCTTTTATCCTTCCAAGCACAGCTGAGGTACACATGCAAACACTGAGACTTTTCTCCCTTGCAGAGCTACCTCCGTCCTTCACAGAAAATCACTCGCTTACTCCATCCTTCATTGATTACCTCTCACCGACTCACTGTCTCCACCCCTGACTAACTGACTCCCTGACTGTTCACTGGCTGTTTAACTTCACTGTCTGTTAATGACTCTCTGACTCTCAGTGCTTGACTGGCTTTCTCTCACTAACTTCCCTCCGATGCACACTCTCTCTGTCCGTTACTTACTAAAACTGAACTGGCTTGGATGAGGGACGGTCCTTCAAATACCCTTCCCTCAACTCAACCTACCAGTACAACCCAAAACACTTCAGAGTGTAGGAATGAACTCACATTTTCTCATGCAATAATGCACTTAAATACACAGTAATAATGAGAGAAAAGCACTCGGGAGCCGAATGCTAATAGCCTGCCTGAATATGCTGTTGGCCAATTTACAAGTGCGGTCCCCCCTAGGGGGGCCAGGGGCTGGAGCCCCCCCCCGAGGGGCAAGGGGTGGGGCCCGCCCGGGAGAGGGCAGGGTGGTGGGGCCCTTGCGGGGGGGTCGGGGGGGCCCGTAGGGCGAGGCCTCCCGGGGGAGGCCGGGGAGCGGCGCCTGCCCACCGGAAGGGGGCCGGAGGGCTGCGCCCTTCTGGGGAGGGGCAGAGAGGCAGCATCCCCCCCAGGGGGGGGCAAGGGGCGGCGCCACCCCCTGAGGAGGCCGAGGGTCGGCGCCCTGCCCCCCGGATGGGGCCGGGAAGTGGGGCCCGAGCCACCATCAGGAGGAGCCCAGGGGCGGCGGTCCCCCAGGGGAGGACCGGAAGATTTTGGACATATCTTGATACCCTGAAGGTGTCATGTTGATAGCTCAGGCTGTTCATGAGATATAACGTGCTAAAGGCGGACGATAAATATAGTTGACCTTTGGCAGCCATTTTGCTGACCTTGACCTTGACCCGTAGTGCCCATTTTCGAACTTGTCCAAGATTTCGGCCATATCATGTACCTTGAAGGTTTCATGTTGATAGCTCAAGCCGTTCCTGAGATAAAAGGGGAACACACACACACACACACACACACACACACACAAACAAAGAGGCGGACAAAAACATTGTCGCTCAGCCTTGGTAAAGGCGGGCAATAATAATGACAAGAACTGATCCCTAAGGTAAGAGAGAAACGAAATAATTGTTGAATTATACAGAATGTTCCTCACATCTTCAGATATAAAATGTTAACCCTACGGCATAACATTTTCTAGAATGTTTCTTGCATTTCCAAATATAAAACACCGACATAATCCTGTGGTACAACAATTACTAGAATGTTCCACATTTCTCCAAATATAAAACGCTAACCTAATCGTACCAACACAACGATACTTTTAGAGACAGAAATACTGGGAAATAAAGGACTCTGCCAACACTGTCAATTAGTAAACTGGATGTATTTGGCTTTGGTAGCATTAAATGGGACAACGATACTTTCTTCCCATTCAGGGATCTTAGATAAGTCTTGATTTAAGGAGTGCTGTGCTGACTCTCAAACTTTGTGAATGGGTGTTTAACCGTAAAGGAACTGTGAAGCGTTAAATCAGCTGCATATGAGTGAATGGGATTGTGGGTGAGACAAATCATTAATATGAATGAGGATCAGGGCTGGAGCCTTCTGGCACTCCGGCATTAACTGAGTGGAAAAATGGAATATACATCTATTTTTCTTTTCTTTCTGTTGCTGAGATATGAAGTAACCAGTGTGACAAAAGGCGTTTGGTTGTAGTAAAGGAGTCTGGATAAGAGAGAATGGTGCCTTACTCCTCAAAAGCTTTAGAAATATTAACGCAACTGCATGGGTTTCTCCATGTTAGGTACTTGAGTAACTTGGCTGATGGATGGTATGAATAAAGAGACTGAGTATATATATCAACACTGGATCTTCCGTAGTGAACGGCATAGTCACTAATTAAGTTCTTGGATTCAAGATGTTTAGCAATGTGCCTACTAATGACAATCCCAAATACTTTACCAAGAGATGCGATAGTCACTGGTCTGTGCTCTGAGGGATCGGACGAACATCCTTTCTGTGGAATTGATGTTGGCTTCTTTCCAATAATCAAGGAATGAAAATCGCGGATACATAGTCTGAATTATTTAGCCAGAACAGGAGCAAGTTCTAGGGAACACTTCTTCAAAACTATTTGAGGAATTCCTTCTGAACCTGGATCATTGTTGGTTGGTAAATTGACTAGGACAGATTTTATATATTAGTCTATCTTTAGTGAAGCAATTTCGGGAGAGTCAAATTTTAGCGCAGGAGTGTTTTAGCTGACTTCCTCTACGGTAGAATTTATAGTAAACGTATTGACAAGAATGTTAGCTTCTCCACGTGGGTCATTTACAGTGTTTCCATTTGAAGATCTTAGTGCAGGCATGGTTGATGTCTTGTTAAATTTACTTTTGAAAGAACTGAGTTAACCAGAATATTTTAACGTCACTGGAATTATTTAATAGTTTGGACGCTTGCTTCCGAGGAAAGTTTTACTTGGCGAGATTTATTACTACTTTTGCGTAGTTAAGTGTTAAAGATTTTTGGGTCGCTGCTCTGGCACAATTATTGCCGAACTATTTTGAGGAGTCTGATCTTTCAGAATATTGTTGACAAGGTATGAGCTATTTCATACCAACTTGTCATTAATGTAGGACTAGGTAGAACTGATGTCAGTGGAGAAGACTGCCATGAAATATCAGCTAGATAATTTCTAAATCCATCCCAGTCTGCCGTCTGGTCACCCTGATTGGTTCAGAACCTGGAGGTTTGGGGCAACTGTCAAATGTAGCTTGATGAGATTGTGGTCGGAGGATTCAAGTGGTAACAGTACCTCTATCGTGTAGTGATGAGTGATTTGTCAGATATCCAAGAGATAGGCGCCATGGTCAGGATTATCTGGTATAATGGTTGGTGGTTTTACCAGTTGGGTGAATTGAACGACTCTGCAAACAGCTTGCATTCTTGCCCAGTATTGTCAATCCTGGCAGGATGTAATAACCATTCTTCATTATGGACGTTAAAACCACCCAAAACGGTAATTTCAGTAGTAAGGGTGGAGTTAAGTTTGATCAACTGAATGGATGTGGAGTCAAATTCGCGAGGTTCTGATGAGACACTGGGGGATCGATGAACCATACAGTTCTATCTGGTTACATTAAAGCAATTAGTTTCTGTAGTGTGTAATCAGAATTAGTAGACGTTAAGTTCACGTTAGTGTCAACTGCATATTTTGATTTAATATAGCAACAAGTGCCACCCTTGTTACGAAAGTTAGTGAGGAGCTATAGTCGTGGCGTACGACTCTGAGGTTGTCATTATCGTACCCTGGCACCCTACTCATCAACAGTACTTCCGATGTCGTGTATAATATGAGACGCAAGTGATTCGTGTATAATATGTTCTTGTATAATAATATTCGTGTATAATATATTCGTGCATAATATTATGATTCGTGTATAATATGATACGAAATCGGACGCACCGTTGACAGGTAGATTGCCAGGGTACGATAATGTCAACCTCAGAGTCGTGCGCCGTGACTATAGTAACCAGGGAAACTGTACATACATACATATAATCTTAAGATGTTTAGAACAATGCTGAATGAACAAGCAGTGCAATATCCTGAACACAATATTAGGGAGGAACAGGGAGGTTGTTCGCGTGGTCCAAGGTGTGCTGCTCAGGTGTTTGTTCTGAAATATGAGAGAAATGGAGGAAGATATATATATATATATATATATATATATATATATATATATATATATATATATATATATATATATAAAGACAAAGTTTTGGGATGAGCTGGATGAAGTAGTGGGAGAAATGCCCATGAGCTAAAAAGTGATCGTAATTGGTGATATCAGTGGAAGAGTAGGCACTGGTCCCGAGGTTAACATAGTGGGTTGTAATGGAGCACCAGGAGAAAATGATAATGGGAAGCGACGATAGGATATGTGTGAGGAGAGGAGATTGTGCATTTGTAACTCGTATTTCAAACACAAAGATGCACTTAAATATAAATGGTATAGAGGGAGCGGGGATCATGTTGAAAGAAACCTGATTGATTACGTGCTCGTAGAGAGGTCGATGCTGGGAATGGCTGCTGATACATGAGAGGACGATGTGGAGGTCTGTCAGATCATATGATTGTGGTAGGCACGATCAAGCTGAGAGGAGTGAGGTGGATCAGGGGAGCGAGGAGCAGTCAGCGAAAAAGACTGAAAGTTGAGAAGCAGAGGACCAAAGAAATGGCAGATGATTACAGGACCAAAGTAGAGGAGGAGTTAGAATCAGTGAATTGGAATGAAATGAGTCTGGACAGCCTGTAGAATCATAGGAATGCTAAAGCGGAGTGTGGTGTGACAAGAGTAACAACAAAGAAGAAAGGTACGGCATGGTGGGATGATGAGATTAAGAGAGCAGTGGAGGAAAAGAGGAAGATGCGGCTAAAGTGATTACAGGACAGGGGTTCAGTTGAAATAAGAACCGAATATTTTGAGAGCATGACGCACGAGAAGAGACTAATGAAGAGGAAAGAGAAGGAGATAAATGATGATCTAGGAAGAGAAATAAATGGAAACTACTCTGAAAATAGGAAGTTATTCTGGAAAGAGGTGTAGAAATGTAGAAGTGAAAGTGGAAAGAAATGTGATGGTGTGAAGGATGAAAGTGGTAGATTATTAACCCATGGGGATGGGGTAAGGACCAGATGGAAAGAATATTTTGAAAACTTGGTGAATGATAATAGAGACAGCAGTGTGACTGTAAACATGATTGGTTTTGGGGGGGTGCAGAGAAGGAATGCAGTGCCAGGAGACATAACACACTCACACAGGTGAAGAGTGCTGTGAAGATGCTGAAAAATGGGAAAGCAGCTGGGGTTGATGAGATGTATGCAGAGATGATTAAGTGTAGTGGAGAGAGTGGGATGACGTGCTTGTTGGAGATATGAGTGAAACTGCGCCAACAGATTGGAAAAAGGCTGTGATTGTACCCCTGTACAAAAAGGTGAGCGAAGTGAGTGCAAGAATTATCGTGGCGTAAGTTCATTGAGTGCTGTAGGGAAGGTATATGGAAGAATTATTATAGAAAAAGTAAGAGAAATATCAGAAGTGCTAGTGAATGATGAACAGGGTGATTTTAGGAGCGGCAGAGGATGTTTGGATGAAATATTTGCAGTGCGGCAGATAGCAGAGAAGGCTTGTGAGAAGGACCATGAGGTGTTTATGGCATTCACGGATCTGGAAAAAGCATACGGCAAAATGGACAGAGAAGGATTGCAGAAAGTTTTGCGCATGTACGGTGTAGATGGTAAGCTTCTAGGTGCCGTCAAGAGTTTTTATGATGGTAGCGAAGCATGTGTAAAGGTGAATGGGCATCTAAGTGAATACGATCGGTGTGGGCGTGCGACGAAGTTGTGTGATGTCCACATGGTTGTTCAATATATGTATGGATGGGGTGATGAGAGACGTAAAAACACGAGTAACGAAGAGGGTGATGGCGTTGGTAATGAATGGTGATGGATGGAATATCTCAAATTTGTTGTATGCTGATGATGCTGTACTACTTGCAAATACAGGAAAAGAACTTGGTAGGCTAGTGCAGTGTTTTGCTGATATCTGTGAGGTCGTGCCTTGAGAGTAAATGTAGAAAAGAGTAAAGTGATGGTTATTGAGAGAGAAGGTGACTCCCAGTGTGATGTTACTGTGAATGGAGAGAGACTGAAATTGGTGAGAGAGTTCATATACCTGGGTACAATGATAGAAAAGTGAGGAAAATGTGTAAAAGAAGGGGAAAGTAAAGTGACACAAGGAAGACAAGTAGCTGGTGCAATGAAAACTTTGATAAGAAAAAGAGGCTTGAGTGCTGCAGCTGCACGAGGTTTACATGAAGGAGTGTTTTAATGCCAACTTTAACATATGGATGTGAGACTCTGGTGTGGCATGAAAATGAAAAGTCAAGAGTAAGGGCAGTGGAGATGGGACTGCTGAGAAATGTATGTGGAGTACAGAGGGTGGATAGAATACGAATAATATGATGCGTGAAAGATGTAGAATGAGGAAGTCGGTGGACACCAGAATCGAAGAGAGTGTACTGAGATGGTTTGGTCATGTGGAGAGAATGGATAACAAGAGAGTGGTGAAAAACGTATATCTGAGCGAATTTGAAGGAGGGAGGAGGCGAGGTTGGTCAAGGAGAAGGTAGAGGGATATAGTGGATGCGTGTGTGGAAAAGAGAGATTTGGAAGTCGGTGAGGCTAGGGAACTGACAAGAGATCGAGCTGGCTAGATGAATGTTGCGAGAAGTGCATGATCAGAGATCTGGCATCCCTTTTTAACGTCTCAGCGTCCGGACTGACTCTGTCGGGTACGTTTATGCGAAGCTACAGAACGTGGTGAATGTTTTTGGCATATCCGATAAAGCTAGGATTAAGGGGGTTTGAATGAAGAGTGAATGGAAGCATGGCCCATTGAACTGGGCAAATTTGGGCTGTATGGACATTGCTACTCTTCACCCTGCCCTAGGGTGGGAAAGGAGGTCCGGATGATGATGATGATGATATATCTATCTGTCTATCTATCAATCTATCCATCCATCTATCCATCCATCTATCCATCTATCCATCCATCCATCTATCCGTCTATCCACTTATCCATCTATCTATCTATCTATCTATATAAACTTTTACGAACCTGGAGAAACCATTATGGCAGAGTTGATAAAATGTTTGACGTGTAGGAGTTAGAAGGGAAGAGGGTTAATAATTTACAGTAAATATAAGGCTACGTCACACATGTGTCATGTTTCCACGTTCATAGGCGAGGTGGTGAAAGAAGTAAATATATGGGCACTAGGAAAAGAGGCAAGTTTAAGAGGTGCAAGGAGGGTGGAGGAAACTAAGAAATAAACCAGTTGTTGCTTGAAGGTGAACAGAGCTTTGTATTATAGTTTGGATGAGTCCGTGCAATGAGGAAGATGATACTGAGTGTAAGAAAGAGCAAGGTAATAAGATGCAATAGAATGACAAAGCAAAACCATGAGTCTGAATGAGTAAGATCTGGAAGAAGTGAAGTTTTAGGGATTTGAGGTGGACATGGCAACAAGTGGAACTCAGAGGCCTTAAGTAGGTGAAAGGATATGAGGAACAAAAGCATTCGTGGAGTTGGGAAGTGCGTAGAAGTATGGATCTGGTCAGGCAAAGATGGGAATGTATGAATGGGTAGTGATGTCACCAGTGCTGTATGGATGCTAAGAGAGTGTTCGAGACCGAAACTGGGTGTTCGTGCTGTAGATGAAGTGCTAAGATCTATATGTGGGGTGAGATAACCTAACAGGGTGACCTAACAGAGGTTTTGAAGAAGACGTAGTATAACAGACAGCACAAACAAGGGTTTGTAATAGCGGTATGGCTACATTAGTCCGGCAGCCAAATCATGAGGGTTCGTTCAAGTATTGTCTGTAGCTTTGTTCTTGGTGTCATCTGAAAGCTAAGTATGTGCAGCTAAGAATATGCCGGGTGCCCTCTTGTCACCCTTGAGCATTTTGAGTAATTTAAGATGGCGTCCATGATGGCTGAAATGTGCTGGTGATGCTTGAAAAAACTAATAAAATGTACTGCAATGGTACAGTGACCATCATTTCCTTGAGTAACGACAATGAAAATTTTTTGTTCATAAAAATGCTTTTCTGACCAGTCATCTAAATCAAATTAGCAAATCAAAACGGCGAAATAATGGTTTCGCTACCCTGGCTCATTGCATTTTTGCATGCTTGCTTCTGCTGTACTCATTATTCCTGTATATTTATCTTACTTGTGTTGTTAACACATGACATTTTCTTCAGGCGTCTTGTATAGTGGCTGGTAATGACTGGTGGTTGCAGTATGAATAAGGCTTTCAGTTATAATAATTTCTAGAGACGAAAAGGAAAAGATACAAGCATTATATGAATGATTGTCCAATAACATTATGTTTAATCACTCCATTAACTATCAACTAATTGAATTTACCTTCCAGGTGGAAAAACTGTGCAGTGCATGGTGGTGGATTAGGTGGAATTGTAGTATGTAGTAAGTGTGCAAGTTTTTTTTTTTTTTTTTTTTTTTTTTTTTTTTTTAATGCGAGGAAGAAGGAACTAAAGGCCATGAGCCCGCAGTAACAGTTCCCTCCAAGAGAAAAACAAAATACAATAGACAGCCAAATTCAAGATCCGATCATTTTGAGATGCCTGGACACACTACGTTTGAAAGACTGGAGATCATAGGCAGCAGGAAATACAGACAGAGGGAGACAGTTCCAGAGCTGACCTGTTGCATAAATGAAAGACTGGGAGTAACGGTTAACTCTTGCATTAGAGAGTTGGACAGAAAAGGGATGAGAGTTTGCTGCCAGACAGGTGCTACGCGCCCGTCGTGAAAGGTGGAGGAATGCAAGCAGACAGTTCAGAGGAGCAGTGACCATTAAAGTAGCGATAGAAAAGAGATAAAGATGCAACAGTGCGGCGAAGAGACAGAGGTTGAAGGGAGTCAGTAAGAGGAGGAGAGTTAATGAGATGAAAAGCCTTTGACTCCACCCTATTGAGAAGAGCTGTATGTGGGGAGCCTCCCACACATGAGAGTTGTACTCCACACAGGGGCGGATAAAACCCCTGTATAGAGTCAGCAATTGTGCAGGGGTAAAGAAAGAGCGGAGTCGGCTTAGCACACCCAATCTCTTGGTAGCAGATTTTACAAGAGATGTAATATGATCTTTTCAAGATAAGTCCCGAGTAAATGAAACCCCAAGCATGTTCAAGGATGATGCAGGATTAAGCTGAATATTATTAAACATTAGTGGGTATACCTGTGGAAGATTTTGTCGGGTTGATAGGTGTAAGAACTGAGTCTTAGATGCATTAAAGACAACCATATTATTTTTACCCCAGTCAGAGATATGAGCCAAGTCAGACATTAGGTGTGCCATAGCCTCATCCCTTGTTTCTTGAAGTAACTGTTGAGATGGGCGTTGCGGGAACCGAATGGAAAGGTGAAGGGTGGAGTCATCAGCGTATGAGTGGATAGGGTTAGATGTACAGCTTAGAAGATCATTGATGAATAAAAGGAAGAGAGTTGGTGATAGGACAGAGCCCTGAGGAACACCACTGTTGATAGATCTAGGAGAAGAACGATGGCCGTCTACAACAGCGGCTATAGAACGACCAGAAAGGAAGCTAGCGATGAAGGCACAGATAGAAGGATAGAAAGCGTAGGAGGGCAGTTTGGAAATTAAAGATTTATGCCAGACTCGATCGAAAGCCTTTGAGATGTCAAGTGCAATGGCAAAGCTTTCGCCAAGGTCCCGAAAGGAGGATGACCAGGAGTCTGAAAGGTAGGTGAGAAGATCGCCAGTGGAGCGTCCCTGACGGAACCTATACTGACGATCGGAAAGAAGGTTGTGATAGGAAAGATGCCTTAAAATTTTTCTATTAAGAATTGACTCGAAAACTTTTGAAATACAGGACGTTAGAGCAATTGGACGATAGTTTAGAGGGTTGGGAGTGGTCATCCTTCTTTGGGACTGGCTGAATGAGAGCAAACTTCCAGCAAGAAGGAAAGGTACAAGTTGATAGACAAAGGCGAAATAGTTTGCCTAGACAGGGTGTAAGCACAGAAGCACAGTTCTTGAGAACAACAGGAGGGACCCTATCAGGCCCATATGCCTTGTTAGTACTGAGGCCAGTAATGGCAGAAAATACATCAACTGAAGAAATTTTAATGTCAGCCATGAGGAAGTCAGAGGGGGGAAGTGATGGAGGAACAGCACCGGAATCGTCTAAGGTGGAATTGGAGGAGAAAGTCTGTGCGAAGAGATCTGCTTTATCAGTAGAAGAAATAGCTACAGAACCATCAGAGTAGAAAAGAGGAGGGAAGGATGATGAGGTAAAGTTGTTAGAAAGATTTTTGGCAAGGTGCCAGAAGGAGCGGGAAGAACTCGAGTTGGAGAGTTGAGAGCATTTAGTATGGATGAAATTATTTTTAGTAGAGCGAAGAACAGACTTAGCACGATTCCGGGCAGAAACGTAAAGATTATGTGATTCAGGGGTGGGTTGGCACCGGTACCTTTTGTAGGCCTTCTCCTTGTTGCGGACAGCATTAGAACAAGCGTGATTAAACCAAGGCTTTCTTGCGTTAGTCAAAGGATATGAGAAAGGAATGTATGCTTCCATGCCCGAGATAATAACCTCCATAATGCGCAAGGCACACTTAGATGGCTCACGGCCATGGAAGCAATAATCATTCCAGAGAAAATCAAAGAAGTACTGCCTGAGGGCCTCCCAGTCCGCGGCTCCAAAATGCCACAGACGACGTTTCCCTGGAGGGTCCACGGGCCGTACCGGAGTGATAGGACAGGTTAAGGTAATAAGGTTGTGATCGGAGGAGCCCAACGGAGAGAAAAGATTAACAGAGTAAGCAGAAGGATTAGTTGTGAGGAAGAGGTCAAGTATGTTGGAGCTCTCTCCAAGGCGGTCAGGGATACGGGTAGGGTGCTGTACAAGCTGCTCTAGGTCATTAAGGATAGAAAAGATGTAGGCTTGTTCAACAGGTGGATCCGTGAAAGGAGAGGAGAGCCAAAGGTGGTGGTGAGCATTGAAATCTCCAAGAATGGAGATTTCAGAAAAAGGAGAAATGGACAGAATGTGTTCCATCGTAGAAGTAAGATAGTCAAAGAATTTTTGATAGTCAGTAGAATTAGGGGATAAGTAAACAGCACAGATATATTTAGTCAGAGAATGACAGGAAAGCCGAAGCCAGAGTGTGGAGAATTCAGAAGAATCAAGTTCAGGAACACGAGAGCAAGATAAGTCGTTGCGTATGTATACACAACAGCCACCTTTGGCTTTGAAATGAGTATAGAGAAAGTAGGAGGATACAGAAAAGGGTTTGCTGTCAGTTGCCTCAGACAGCTGAGTCTCCGTTAGAAAAAGAAGGTGAGGTTTAGAGGAGGAGAGAGGTGGTGCTCAACAGAGCGAAAGTTAGATGAAAGGCCGCGAATGTTGCAGAAATGAAGAAGAAAAGAGTCAGACAGTGGTTCCAGGCACCTCGAGTCGTCACCGGGAGAGGGGCAGATGGCGGGGGCATTTATGGTCCCCCCCCCTGGGGACTCCGAGGCTGGGTGAATTGACGCCATTTTTGGTGAATTTTGAATAGGAAGTGTAGTGTGTACTGTGCATGTAGTTTGGTGAAGATAGTTAGAGAAATTTGTACTGGAGAGCATGCTGGCCTACTCTCTGTGTAACTGAGACAATGAAAAAGTTCAGCAAAGGGGGATGGTCAGGAACTAGTCCTGAGGGCTGATGAAACGGGAGCTCCAGCACTCCCTGTCATCAGCTTTCCATCCACCTCGGGAGTACTGCCCTGCTCGACTGGTGCTACAGTCTACTCCTCATAATGCTTAATATCTCAGGGATGAAAAATGACTGATAGCTTCTATTATTTCGCGTTTAAAAACAGATGCTGTGATAAGAAAGGCCGACTGACTGAATGTGGTTTCGGTAGAGTTAGCAGTATCGTTAAGTGCGGTAAAATTTACAATGATTGGAAAGCAGATGTACCACCTTGAAGAAATACGGTCACAGACGAGAACTTTAAAATTCTGTGCCACAAGTCGTGTATTTCCTCATTTACATCAAGCACGTTGGTGGAACAGTTAGAAACTACATTCAGAACTTCAAGTGTCTATTACGGAGGCGTTTCTCATAACAATATGTTTACCTGGTATTTGATCAATATTAAGACTACAGCATCAAAGCCACAGCCAGGTCATCTAAAGGATGCGATTTCATCAGCTGGGTGTAGATACGGCATTACCACCACAGAAGGTGGTTCTGGGTGTTGCTGAGAACAAGGTCCAACTCATAGGTTTCATACAGTATGCTTGGAACTGAGCAATGATTCTGAATTCCACCAAAAAAGCCTTCAAAACCAAAAATTAGTAATAACAGGTCAAAAGATAACTTCCATGGAGATCAGTAACGGTGGTGTGGTGGTACGCTGGCATGATATGGGTATTACCAATGAAGAGGCTGATGTTATCATCATACAACAACTTCTTCTCTTTCTTCAAGACTCTCTACGAGGAATTGCTGTAATCTCAGATGACACAGATGTTTTTATCCTCCTGTTGTATTACCACTTGACAAAAATTATCACTACAATGATAATCATGGAATCACCGATCAAAGACAGAGTTGTCATTGACATAAAGAAGACAATTGACAAGCATGACGCAATAACAAAGAATCTGCTTGTGGTTTCTGTGTTGTCTGGTTGTGATACTGTGACTTCTAGTTATGGTACTGGGAAAGGTTTATGTTTGTTTTTTTAGTTAGTTGTTTTCCGGGGAGGGGCACTAACCCTCCGCCAACCCTTTTAGTCGCCCTTTACGACAAGCAGGGATACTGGGGGAGTATTCTTGAAACCCCCCCCTACCCCCAGGGGGAAAATATTGCGAGGATTCGAACCAGCGTTTGCAACTGCGTGAGTACAGCAGCTTACCGAGTGAGCTATTTAGGAACCCAATAATTTGGTTTTACGCCAGCTATCCCCGAAGGGCTAAGTCGTTGCCCCTGGGTAGAGGACTTTTGGACTGGATGCCCTTCCTGATGTCTACCAATGACCCTTGGGTGGATTCGATCCTCCGACCCTTCGGTCAGAGTGGAGCGCTCTAACCCACTGAGCCACTGGGAAAGGTGCTGCGCTAAATGCACTACGTTCTGGGTTGTCGTTGTCACATCTCGGCGACACTCATGCACCAATGTCAGATGTGGTGAAACAAGCCACAAAATTCATGGTTACATGTTACGGAACTCCACACTGTGACAGTATGTCAAAGGCTCGTGTGACTTTGGTCATCAAAGCTTGGCAAGGGCAGTACAACGACACCGAATCTTAACTCTCTCTCACCTACGAATGAATCATTTGCAGAGAATGTCAAGGGTGCCCACTACCAAGCATGCATTTGGAAATCAGTGGACCCACATCCCCCAAACATGGAAACTGAAAATTTGGATGGATAAAGAATAATGCAAATAAGTCTCTAGATCCTGTAACTGTGCCTCCAAATGTCCCTTTGGCACCAAACAGTGTAGTAAAGGTAATACTGTGCAGCTGGCAAAGTGAAGATGCACCATGCAGGACACTCCGCTGTAGTTGCAGAGCAGCCAATTTGTCAAGCACAATTTTCTGTAATTGCAGGGGATGTGAATGTTTTAACCCATACTCAGTATTCAGGTTGACCAAATTGCTTTAATATCACTCACTGAGTCATGTGAAATTGTATACATAAGCGTTACATTTCTTGACATGTCCAAATTGGTCGCTTCTGTTTCCGGAAGCTGCTAGGAGTGCAACAGAACTATCTCTCGTGTGTAATTAGTTTCCAAGATTTTGGACACTTGAATGACTTCTTTGAAAAATTCTAGTTATGTTAAGATATCATTGTGGTATTTTAGTTTCACTCATGGTCTGGAAGGTAAAGAGCATCCTTTAGAAAACTATTTCACAACATGAATGCTCACCTTAATGAAACTGTGTAATTTCATATAATTTCACAAGAGAACTTTTTTTTTTTTTAAATATCTAGGCCTAATTAAGACATGTGATTTAGGTTTAGTACAGTTTTATGGATGTACTGTACAGTTTAGTCATATATAGGAAGAATTTCCCTTCTGTGTTGGTCGGTAGTTTGGTATTTCCATGTTGTTTCGAGATTTGTAAAGTGTTGGTTAATGTTCATTATAAGCTATATAGAAGCTTAATATGTAGTGCATGCCAATAAATGTTCCCTTTTTTTTTGAAATGTTAGAAACATGATTTGGCTTAATAATTCAAAAGAATTTAGATTTGATATGATCGAATACTTTTTTTTTTTTTTCAAGTAGTCGTCATTTCTTGGATCATTTATGGTTCCATCTTAATTATCTGCAGTATCATGCAACATTTGGTTGCAAATGCTTCTCACAAGGTTTTGATACACAATTGCCACAAATATATGAACATTTACACAATTCAAATGTGTATTACTTTGTGGATGCAACTTATATCTAATGCCACAGCCATCTTGCATCTTGAATTATGCAAAATGCTCAAGGGTGACAAGAAGGCACCCGGCTGATTCTTAATCTACACATTCTTTCCTTTCAAATGATACCAAGCTAAAAACTATAGACAACATTTGAAGGATCACCCCGGTGTCTGCTGGACTACATGGAGAGAAGAGGTGATACGAGATTGATTAAGAAAGACTGAGAGGAGGGAGATACCTAGGAGAAGGTGGTGGGATGGTGTGAAAGAGATTTTGAATAAATGAGTCTGAGCATCGCGGAAGGTGAGAGGTGTTTATGGAAAGGTACAAACTCGAATGAACAGGTTCATGGAAAAGACCCACTATTAATGTCCACAACAAGCAAGATGGGAAATGACGGGTAATCGGTAAATCAATATAAGTCTGATTATAGATAATTTAAAACCGCCTTGAATGTACAATTCCATACGGAAGCTGAAACCAAATGTAAGTGAATGTGTTTGCTTTTCCCTGTTTTCTGGCGCTACCCTGCTGGAGTGTATAGCAACAAGCATGTATTAATAATGCAGCGGAATCTAGCCAAATCGCAGTCAGAAAGTATAAGCAGTTGACGAAAGACAGCTCTGTTATAATTTGCTTAAGCTAATAAAGTTTGACGGTTCTTTGCCATAAGATGCATTTATCTTGAATCTTTTTTTTTTTCTTTTTTCTTTTTTTACCAGTCATACTTTAGAATGAATAATCCAGGTCAATTTATATTTCCGTTCTCTCAAAGCTTAAATACTCGTATGTATGCGTGCGCTTCACCTTGCTCTGAACTTGCTGTCGAACCCATTGTGGAGGGGAAGATGCCGGGCGAAGACGAAGGGAAGATGGAGACAGGCTAACCTCACTTCTCACCTTCACAACTTTCACTTTTGTTCTACCGCCATGACGCCTGGAATGAATAAGGCACAAGTTACCTTCAAATCACGTACCTGTTGGCTTGGTTGTCTGAAAGATTGTTTATCTGTTGATAATAAGAGATTTAATATGAATGTTCAATCAGAGTGGCCATGGAAAAACTAGTCATGCTCTTCTGTTACAGGTAATCTTCATTTCTCCTTTCACTGCCTGACACCCTCTCTTATGTAGGTTTTCACTGTATACTTCTGCTTCATTCATTTCTCATTCCTACCTTCCCTTTTAATTGATCTCTGTACATTTAGTCGTTGTTGTCATTATTGTTGTTATAAACCTTTCATTTCCCATGCGTTCCAATCCTCTGAATTGCCTCAGTACAATCCTTTTCAGGGGCGGATCCAGCACTAGAATGGGGAGGGAAGGGTCATGATTCCCAAAAGAATTTCCACAACCTCCCCCCATCCGTGCCTACTTTTGACTCCTCCCGATAGAACTAAATCAATTATGCTTTGGCTACACATTCTTTCATATATGCATCTCTCTCTCCTAGTATATCCACGCAAGCTTTTCAGGAAATTAATTTTCTACCCTCATTACCAGCTGCGAAGCGAAGCTGGTATTGTTCGGTATACATTTGCCTTTAGGGATGCCTGATTTTTAAAAATTCAAACCTGGTTTTGATACATGATAATTTAGGCATTTCTTTACTTCTCTGCAGTCCTTTATTTGATGACGGCTTTTGAAGCACCATTCATTTTTTTCTCCTCTGCACCTCATTTCTCTACTGTCCGTCCTGCAATAAATGATAGACACTTAATATACATTACTTTCCTATAAGCACCTCATGAATGAAGGGTTGGGAGGGAAAAACAGGAAAGAGATTAAACTCATTCTCTAACGTGTCGGACTACATGGAGCTCATCCTCAGAGAGATTGTACAAAAGTGAGGAAATCACATATATCTCTACATAGACCGTACGTCTATTGCTAACTGGCTGCCCTCCTTCGTGACGTTGATCTGACTTGATTTTCCTACAGTGACCTGACGTCGTCCCTCCTTGTACAGTACCTACTTGTTCCCCTTCCCCCTCCCATTTGGTGAGGTCAAAGCTACATCAGCTTCATGATTGACCAATATATAAAACTATCTCTATAATTAGTGACTTCCTTTGTACATATAAGTGCTGCCTCTAAAAGCTCTTTCATCTGTTAATCTAATCCCCCCCCCCTTTTTTTTTAGTAGTAAATTCCTGCCAATTGATAGATGCTGGCCCTGATCTCTACGCAGAGTAAGGAATATGAAATGTTATGCCTACGCACATCTGCCTTATGTTCTTGTAGTCTTTTCGTAAGACTTCTTACGGTCTCACCAATATACATTTTTGGGCAACCATTACAGAGTATACAATAGATAACTGTTCTCATTTACAATGGAGAGGAATAGATGTGATTCACTGAACATCGGTAACGAGAAGGAAAGATACATATCCGCCCCAAACTCACACAAGGCTTCCACGGTAGGCAACAACTTACAACAACAGGGATTAAGAATTGTTACTTCACCAAGGACGAAGACCAGCCAGCTAATAAAGGTTAAAGGAGCTATGTTGTATTTACTTGCAGCCGACGTGTCTCTCTCCGGCTGCTCTAAATATTTCAGTATCAGGGGTTCTGCAACCAGAGACATTGTATCAAATACAAGTGCTGTGCAGTGGAATCCGTGTTAAGTCTCATTTCACAATATCAACAGTGCCAGAAACGCAGAAACCCTAGTTTATTGTGCATGGGCCCTTCTTGCACTGAACGTCGACCAGTTTAAGGCGCCAATGCCTTATGCAAAGTACGACCGCCATGTAGTGGATTTCTATTTCTTCACTGACATGAAGATCTATTGGATCTCTACATACTACACGCCTTCTAACCTGAAGGGGAAAAAATAGCTTCATTACTTCTAGTACGAAGGGTAAATTCATACTCCCATCGCCGTTGTCATTTGGTACTTTGCTGTTATGCACACCATTAATTTGAGGCAATTTTCTTCTACGCAACTGACACAAATATTCTTCCCAAGTAGAGATGACAGTATTTAAATAAAACTGAAATCCTTATTTAAATTAATTTATACTGAAATATTTTTATTAAGAATGCTATTTTTGTGTAATTAACCCAGTTGTGACCAGTATCCTCAGTAAGGGACGTAATTGCGTCATAAAAAGACTTTGTAGTTACTTGTAGAGAAGTTATATATATTAGACTTGTGGACGAGCGGTTGTTATACTTGAGTAGCTTTGTAAGTAGATAATCTTCTTTCCCATTTGTCATTCAATGACAAGGAGAGGTAAAGAATAGTATGGGACTTTTTATTTGTCTTGGAAATATTAACAAGTCTCTCACACAGAGCGAAGTATAAAGTAGAGTCCCGCTAGCTATCTCCCTATCTCTCTCTCTCTCTCTCTCTCTCTCTCTCTCTCTTCCAAGTTGCTAAGCCTTTCTTCCCACTCCCTGCCGCTTCTATGGCCTCTCTCCTTCTGAGCTCTCTTTCCTAAATTCTGGTGTAGCAGGGGTCTTGTCACGTGTGTTCACTGTGGTTGGAAAGTTCTAGAAGCCTGTGTGTGAGTATGTGTGTATGTGTGTGTATGGTCACGAGGCATTGTTCTCTTGTGTTTCGCTGACAAACTAACTGCATCATCTCCTGACTGGCTACTTCGTAATCTGTCGTCAGCTTTTCCTGAGTGTAACTTGCAAGATCATTTCCCATTCCCAGGCTCGCATAGAGCTGTCTATCTGTCTATTTATCTATCTATCTAGTATGATTTGTAATTATAATATGGAGTCCTAACAATTGGGCATATTCAAATGTTAAAAAGGGAGAAACCCCGGGATGAGGACCTATGTGCTTCGCGACTATGAGCCAATAGACAGAGGGAAGCAAGTTTCCAGCACAATTCCTCACACAGGAACCCTAATCAAAAATGAGGTAAATAAGTATGTAAATACCATGGATGTGTAGGTGGTGTATTTAAATACTTGTTTTTTCAGTACTTGTGCAAAGACAGTTTGGAGAGAGAGAGAGAGAGAGAGAGAGAGAGAGAGAGAGAGAGAGAGAGAGAGAGAGAGTGAGAGAATGTGTACGTGTGTCTAATCCAATGCTGCTTGTAATAATTGTCCATTTCATGCTGCCCTTATTGTTAGTCGCATTTTCTTGCTTGGTTTCTTTCTTTTGATCTATCTTTCTTGCTTAATTGTGGTGGACACTTCCACCCTTCAGAATTAACCGATTCCCACCAAACTTGGGCACAATGACCAGCCTATGACCTAGTTGTGTCCGCAAGGTTTTGGTTGCCAGACAATTACTCGTTGCCTAGCAACGGCCGAAAAACCGCCTTTTTCGTACTTTACATGGTTTGAGCTGTAGAAACATTACCAATGGGCGTAGAAAACTCTGACTTTTTTAGGTGTAATCTTGAGGTCATTCCCTATTGGAAGTGCGCCATCCATTATCCTCTCTCTTCTCTAGTTCTCGAGTGGCTGCAAAGATTGGCCTCAGCTTCCTTTGTCCCCAGTGGCTCGATGAAACTGAATGAAACCTTGCATGCTTATGGACATTGACTAGTACTACAACTTTCTATTGTACAACTATGTGCTACATTGACCAGATCAGGGGTCAAAAGTCATCAAATGCAAGAATGGTGAAAACAGCTAAAATCACTATGCTCGTGCGAAATGCTAAGGCTCCGAAGATCATTGAGCCAGGGCTACGATTCTTGGGTGAAATGTTGCACTGGAGTACCTCCATACAAAAATGACAGTGTCGAAGCTCATTTCCAGTTGCTGGCAGCGCTACCTTGAAGTTGTTACTCTTTTGGGCCATTCCGCGAATGTCAAGTTCCCTAGCTCCATAGTAGGAGGATGGAATCAAATGAAACTTTGCATGCTTATACGCGTTAATGAGTACTACAAGTGTGCTTCGTACATACATGACCTATATGCGCCAGGTCAGGGGTCAAAGATCATCAAGTGCAGAAAATATGAAAAACACTAGAATTATGACCTTGTTCTAGCGAAATGCTAAGGATCCGAAGATTTTTAAGCCAGGGCCATTATTCTTGTTTAGAAAATTCGTTCCCGTCCATGAGCGATATTTTATTCGAAAATTTCCTTCAGTAGTTTATTAAACTATGAAAATAATCAATATCTGTAAAAAATTGCAGTTGTTTATAAGTTATATTCGACCATATACCTTGCACCTGTGAGAGGAATTTGTCTTTTTTTTTTAACATGATACTGTAGGGGGGATTCAATTAATACGATCGCAGTCAAGGAGAGGGGAAGGAGTCAAGAATGGTGCGAATTCCAGTATAGTATTAAACTCCTATTCAAAATAATGCAAACGGGAGGGGGGAGGGTGTAAAAAGAAGCCAGAGGTAATGCGAACGTATTAAGTGAATGACCTCATCACCCCAATTCTTTACATCCATTATGCCCTGACACCACGATGATGATATCAGCAGTGTTTTTCCTGGGGGAGGGGGAGGGAAGAAAGGGTTAGCTGAGACTCGGAACCAAGAGGGGCGGGAAGCGGGACTTCGAGGAGGGGGGGGGACTGAGGAGTCAATATTGCAGAAGCCATGCACCATAATGAAGGTGGAAGGGCACTGAATTACAACACTAATGAGTATTACAACTGTGTTTCGTAAACCCATGACCCATATCCGCCACGTCAGGGGTCAGATGTCACCAAATGCTCTTCTGCGGAAAATCGCTAAAATCACGACTTGGCTCTCCCAAAATGCTAAGGCCCCGAAGGATGCTGTCCTTCGGTACCGCCATACGGGAGTGACTTTCATACTCAAACTCACTTCGGTCATTGACAAAGCTTGGTCCGCTTAGAGTTGGCCATCGTCGCCTGCCGGCTTCTTAAATTAATTTTTAGTTTACATTTGATCATTTTGTGATCGCTACCAACATGTCCTTCACTGACGACTGTTACATTTTTTCACATCATGTCAGTCTGCAATCATGAAATCAAAATTTTTAAGCGATCTGGAGAATTCCAAGTCCATTTGCTTCATGTTCTCATCTTGGAGAAGCTATTCATGATTTCCAGTGACCGAGTTTCTGCAAATTCTACCAGAGCTTGACCCCGTTCACTTCTTGTGGCTATTCCATGATTCCCACCTGAAGTCCCTCCTGCTACCCTTTTTCCTACTACAGCGTTGAAGTCAACAATGATCACAATGTGGTGGGGTTATCCTATGTCAGTAGTTGCCTGTACATCCTCATACAACTTAACATCTTCATCGCTGTAACTACTTCTTGGCACATCTATTTGAACTACTTTTTATTTATATCTATCATTTGATTTAGCATAACAGTAGCTACTCTCACGTACACTACACAGTTATACATTTTTCTTAAGATGTTTGTCAACTGGGAATCCTACACCATGCTCTTTCTCACTACCTTCAGATTTGCATCACCAGTATAATACATGTTCACTGTTTAGTACTTTCTGCCCTTCACCTGATCTTACTTCACTAAGTCCTACGAAATCCCAGCTGATAGTGGACAGTTCTTCATGCAATACCAGCAGGTCAACTTCCGTTCTCATAGTCCTTGCACTGTATGTGCAGATGTTCATTAACGAATGGTGGTCTAATCCTTTATCGTGGAGACTCTTAGCACCCCCTGGACATGAGTTATTCTGAGCGCCACCATAGCCAATAGCTCTTTTTCTGTCAATTGCTGGGGACCTTTGTTTTAGGTGTTAGTCCATAGTTTTATCTAGGGGGAAAATAGCCAGTATTACCCATCCTGGCTGGCATGTGATTCAGGTGGAGAAGTGCTTTTAGTTTGACAGCTGCTAGCAAGCCTTTCTAGTATGGTTGCATTCATCTAGTCCGGCCCTACTAGGTCGAAGCAGTACTTGAGACTGCTCCCCACTGTATGGTAACACTCCACAGGCAGGCTCATCTCCATCTCCGGAGGGGGATGGGATATGTGATGGCCTGGCCAACCACCTCCATGCTTTCCTCGGTTCTCCCCTCGAAAAACAATCATCACCTTTTCTGGCTAGGCTCTGGCTCCATAGGGTCGAAGATGGGGCCCTCCATCCTCCTTCGTGCCCACCTCGTCCCTGACTACCACTGAAGGGCCACCACCAACTGGGGCTCTGGTCTCGAGGGTCTCGGAAGAGGTGTGATGAGATGGCCTTGGCAACCTTCTCTGCTTCCTCCGCGCGCCT
Organism: Coenobita brevimanus; assembly: GCF_032717465.1. Classification (NCBI taxonomy): domain Eukaryota; kingdom Metazoa; phylum Arthropoda; class Malacostraca; order Decapoda; family Coenobitidae; genus Coenobita; species Coenobita brevimanus. The sequence goes on from NC_137046.1 coordinate 21,816,450, forward strand.
ATCTCCGAAGGGGGAGAGGAGGCTGAGAGAGTGATTTTTTAAATCGATCCTTTCTGTAGGTGATGTGAGACACATTGACAATTTAGACCTTGTCATTCCTACGCAGTTATCAGGCCCCCACAGTCCTCACTTGTACAAGTATGTCGGTAGATAAAATGAAATCCTATAGAACTAATCACAGTACCGTCACTCGTCAGCACCTCGGAAAAGGTATTGACATAATTGACCACAAAAAAGATCCACATAGACTCATGTTTCTGGAAGCACTTTACATTTCCGAACTGAAACCTGCAATCAGATCACAAGTAGACGATTTACAAATCCCTCTAGCATACGAAAGATCACAAACATCAGTGGACTAACTCATTTCACCAATGAGATAACCACACACCTTCCATCACAAGCTCCTGGTCGACCAATCACGTGCTAACTCGTGTCGGAACCCAATATACAATGAGGTCTCGTTCCATCCTCCATCAGATTAGTCTGAAGATGTTCCCAGGAAGGAACGAAACATTACCAAACATACCAACATTTGGACAGGTACTCAGAAATCTAATTGAAAATCAACGTTGCTTAACCCGGCGCATTGAAAGCATTGTGCAGAAATTAAATAATGCAGAAAAAGCACTTGCATTCAACCTCGTTTGCTTACAAGAAAATATCTTCCCTGGCTGTATATATATATATATATATATATATATATATATCATCATTATCATCATCATCAGCCGTTTGAGTATCCACTGCAGGACCGGCCTATCCCGACCGAAGTCGGGACGATACAGCCAATGTATCTCTACCAAGTGGCTTAGGCTGTCTGGTAGAGATTGTATGTAGAGTGAGAAGTGCTTGTAAGTGTAATTGTAGTGTTGGAGTGGCTTTGGATGTGTGTGTAGTCTGTGAACGAAGTGCAATCGGCCCGCGCAAGCCGACTGGGTGCAAGCATACTTTACAGTAAGCGACACTGGTTCAACCACAGCACCCCTTGTGTCCGCCAATGCAGTATGTGGCCGGGTGAACACTCCCAAAGTTTATTACCCTGGCGGGGCGCGAACCCTGGTCCACCCGTGTACGAAACGCACACTCTACCACTGTAACATTGTTACATAGCCTACGATTTCATCATCCTTTGTGTAATTCTAACGTACAGTATGCTGCATGTTTGATCACGAGCGTGTTCTACCTCACTCCCCCTCTCCTCCCTTATAGTAGAGTAAGTCGTTCTTTCTGTTGTTCAGAGCGGGAGTATCAACTCTTTGTCCCCTCTGGCTTCATTTGCGCATCCTTCTTACAAGTTGTATCAAGCTCTGCCAGCCCCTATATAATGAGCTCAGTCTCTGCATTATTGCCACTTAGATCTACTCCTCATTTTGTTCACATATCTGTCCTACCCTGTACAGTTGTTATTATTGTGAGTGCTCAGGAAGTCTCCAACCATCTAGCAGCTGTGTAATTTGAGTATAACTGTTATTGCATTTTTTCTTGTACTGTGTAGCGTAAGGTGTTAATTCTTAGGCCTAGTAAGGTTTTTGTGATTCATGTGTTTTGGGTGTCAGCCGTTATTAATAATATTTTGTATCTGTAATATACCTTGCATTCACTGAGTATTATCTGGTATTCTCTTTTATCAGGGCAAACTTAGATAAATTTACTCTTGCTAATTTCGTGTTAATAGAGGCTATTGCAGTTAGTCATATATTTAAACTGTTTTTTGCCATTACATTATCCTTATGAGTCCTGAATGTTTTGTTGTTAGTTTGAGCATTAAACTTTAACTTGTAATTTTACCTAACTCTTTTGTTTTGAACATGGAACTTTACGGGACAGCAGTGATTTTTAGTATTCTCACTTAAAGTGTACATTTTCTTTCTCTGTTCCGTAACATAAATTTGGCGGCCTCTTATCAGGATCTTCAGGATATTATCATAAGGATATTGCTTGATATTTTGTGACTGTGATTTATTCATGATGTCTACTATTACTACTCTTGATGAAGCCAAAGATTTTTGTCAAATGTGCAAACAGTGTGTGATGTAGAAAACAGAACAAAGAATGAACTTAAGCTTGTTGCTCAACAATTGGGAATTGCTGTTCGCTCTCATCATTCTAAAGATCAAATTGTTGACATGATTAATGAAAGCTTGTTTAATGTAACTCCTCCAAATGAGCAAACGCAGATTGAATTAGCTAAGTTACAGCTAGCCCTACAGGAGGCTCGTGCTAAGGAGGCTGAATTTCAGGCAAATGCTCGTATTCAGGAGGCACAGGCACAAATCGAAATTGCTAGGATTCAGGCAGACCATGAGTATCGCATGAAACTAGGTGGAACTGGATCATCTAGCTCTGATGATTTTGATGTGGCTAAAAATGTTAAACTTGTCCCTCCTTTTAATGAATCTGATTTAACAAAGTATTTTCAGTTGTTTGAGAGGGTAGCTACAGGTTTTAATTGGCCCAAAAAGTATTGGCCAGTACTCCTTCAAACTATTCTCACCGGTAAAGCTCAAGTAACTTATGCATCTTTACCTCAGGATCAATCTGATAATTATGTAGTTAAGAGCTTGATTCCTAAGGCCTATGAGCTTGTTCCTGAAGCCTATAGAGTAAAATTTAGGACAACTTATAAGGAAGATAAGCAATCCCATGTTGAGTATGCGAAAATCAAAAAAGATCTGTTAGAGCAGTGGTTAAATTCTAAGAATGTGGATTCTGATTTTGACAAATTTAAGCAGATGATTTTGCTGGAGGACTTCAAAAGGTGTATTAATAAAGATGTAAGCCTATATCTTGATGAAAGAAGAATAGATAATTTGTCTGATGCTGCAGTTTTAGCTGATGAATATGTTCTCACTCACAAGAGATATTCTAGAGAAAAAAGAAAAGCTGAGAGTAAGTACATTGCCTCTACTCAGAGTACAGGTAACAGGAAAGAGAATAAGGATGATGTTTCTCAGGAAGTAAATACCAGCTTCACCTCTAGATATCAGAAAAGTAAATGTACTTATTGTAGTAAGCTTGGTCATACTACGGAGAAATGTTTCAGGAGACAGCGTGATGTGAACAAAAAGGAGTCTTTAAATATTCAGTCAATTGGTCTAGTGTCCACCCTTCAGAGTTCCCAGAATTCTTTAACTGAGTTAACTGAACCTGCTTTGAGGGGTACCTTAAATTCTCATGATGGAGCTCCTCTTTTGAGCAGTAACGTGGGTGACACTCTCAAGAGTTCATGTGCTAATTTCCTGTCTGATGGTTTTGTCAGTCCTCTGGACAGTAATGACAGGAAATCAGTTCAAATATATCGTGATACAGGTGCTTGCCAATCCCTTATGCTGACCAGTGTTCTAGGCTCTAATGTTAATTCCTCTGATGAAACTGTAATCTTACAAGGTGTAGGGAATAATTACTTCTCTGTTCCTCTGTGCAGAGTGAATTTAGAGTCTGGTTTTGTTAATGGTTCTGTTATGGTTAGGTTGGTTGAGACACTCCCAATGTCAGGTGTAACTTTCTTACTTGGAAATGATATTGGTGGAAGTCAAGTGTGTCCAGCTCCTCAGTTGTCCAGTGAGCCAGTGGCTGCGGCCCAGGATTGTGATGTCCCTGATGTGTTCCCTGCATATGCTGTCACTAGGGCTAAGTCTAAAGTTACTGGTGACTTAGAGGATAATGATGATGATGATGTTATCCTAGCTGACACTTTTCTTGCTAATTTGGACCACTCACCAGATGAGGCAGTACCACGTATTGTTGATAATTTGTCTCGTCGAGAGTTGGTTGAGTTGCAGGTTGCTGACCCTGAGTTGAAAGGTCTAGCTAACTCTGCTTGCAGTGAGGAAGAGTCAGCTGGTGCTTCTACTTGTTATTATATAAAGTTAGGAGTACTTATGAGGAAGTGGAGACCCCCAACAGCATCAGCCGACTGTGAATGGGAGGTTGTACATCAAGTTGTCATCCCTCGTGTTTGTAGGCAGGATATCATTAGAGTGGCTCATGATTCCAGTTTGGCAGGACACCTTGGAGTGAGGAAGACTGTGGCACGCATTTTGAAACACTTCTACTGGCCAGGTATCTTCAGGGATGTTTCCTGGTATTGTAAGTCTTGTCACACCTGTCAAGTTGTGGGGAAGTGTAATCAGACCGAAAAGGTTGCACCTCTAGTTCCCATTCCTCCTTTTGAGGCGCCATTCACCCGTGTGTTGGTGGATATTGTGGGCCCTCTTCCTAAGACTTCTTCAGGATTATCTTATGTGTTCACCCTGATTAATATGGCTATTCGTTATCCTGAAGCCATTCCACTTAGAAATATCTCAGCAAAGAACGTGGTTAAGGAAATGCTAGGGTTCTTCACGAAGTTTGGTCTGCCCAAGGAGGTACAGTCAGACCGGGGAAGTAATTTCATGTCAAATGTTTTCAAGCAGTCTCTGAAAGAGTTGGGCATCACCCAGATCACGTCTTCAGCTTACCATCCCCAGACCCAAGGAGCGTTGGAGAGATATCATCAAACACTCAAATCGATGCTCAAGAAATACTGTTTGGAACATCAGAAAGACTGGGATAAAGGTCTTCCATTCGTTGTGTTTGCCGCAAGAGAATCTCCAAATGAATCACTGGGCTTCTCACCCTTTGAACTACTGTTTGGCCATGAAGTAAGAGGACCCCTTAAGTTACTCAAGGAATGCTGGCTGTCGGAGGAAGATGACGTCAACCTGCTGGAGTATGTGATGAAGTTCAAAGAACGGCTGTCCACTGCTTTACACCTGGCAAGAGAGAATTTAGGAACTGCTCAGGAGAAAATGAAGACTTGGTATGATAAGAAGTCCAGGTTACGCCACTTTCAGCCAGGAGATCAGGTTTTGATTCTGCTACCAGTACATGGGCAACCTCTTCAAGCCAAGTTTAGTGGTCCTTATTTCGTGGAGAAGAAACTCAGTGATGTCAACTATGTCATCGCCACACCAGATCGTAGAAAGAACAAGCAACTATGTCACATCATGCTAAAGTTATATCACAGGCGGGACGAAAATAACCCAGTCTGCACTGTAGCTGTTCCACCCGAGTCTGCAAGTGAAGTTCTCCCATGCAGCACGAGCCTGAGTGATAGTTTGGGGAAGAATCCTGATATCATGAATGATCTCCAGACTAAGCTTTCTCATCTAGCTCCCGAGGAAAGGCAGGAGTTTTCGGCATTACTGCAGGAGTACCCGCAAGTGTTCCGTGCCACTCCAGGAAGAACCACTGTGTTGATGCATGATGTTGATGTTGGAGACGCAAAGCCAATTAAACTGCCTCCTTACCGTGTGAACCCAGTGAAAGTTCCTCTCATCCAGAAGGAGCTTGGCTACCTGTTGGACCACAAGATGATTGAGCCCTGTCAGAGCGAGTGGAGTTCTCCTGTCACTCTAGTCCCTAAGCCAGGTGGGTCACAGCGGCTTTGCATTGACTACAGACGTGTTAATCAGATAACCAAAACAGACACTTACCCTCTCCCTCGTGTGGAAGATTGCATAGACAAGATCGGAAAGGCTAGGTACATAAGTAAGTTTGATTTGTTAAAGGGATACTGGCAAGTACCTATGACTGAACGTGCTAGGAGATCTCATGTTTTGTAACACTAGGAAAGACTTTGCATGTTCTGTAATGCCATATGGTATGAAGAATGCACCAGCCACATTTCAGAAGCTCATGAATGTTGTAACAGAGGGTTTGGCAGGGTGTGTTGTTTATATTGATGATGTATTAATCTTCAGTGACAACTGGAAAGATCACCTATGCCATGTCAGTAAATTTCTTGAGCGTTTGGTTCAGGCTAATCTTGTAGCTAATTTATCAAAGTGTGAGTTTGGTCAAGCTAAAGTTCAGTACCTTGGGTACGTAATTGGTGATGGACATGTTGCATCACCAGCAGCTAAGGTTCAGGTTATAAGTGATCTTCCCAGACCTAAAAGTAGGAAAGAGTTACAAAGATTTTTGGGAATGGTAGGTTATTACAGGAGATTTGTTCTTAACTTTTCTATTCTTGTATCACCACTTATAGACCTCCTGAAAAAGGGAGTTAAATTTGTCTGGACCGACAACTGTGAATCCTCTTTCAGCAAACTTAAAGCTATCCTATTAGGTCAGCCAGTGCTCGCTACTCCAAATTTTGCTAAGCCTTTTAAGATGGCTGTTGACGCAAGTGATACAGGAGCTCGGGCTGTTTTGCTGCAAGAGGATGATCAGGGTATTGAACACCCTGTATCTTATTACAGTAAGAAGTTCACTCCACCTCAAAAGAACTACTCAACTATTGAGAAAGAGCTTTTGGCCTTGATTTTGGGTTTACAGCATTTTTCATTTTATTTGTATTCTGGTTTTGACCCCATAGTCATTTATACCGATCATAACCCACTGAAATTCCTTAGTAAGTTTAAAGATAAAAATCAGAGATTGACAAGATGGAGTCTACTTCTTCAGGAGTATTCATTAGACATACAACATGTCAAGGGGAAAGAAAATGTTATTGCAGATTGCTTATCTAGACTTTAGATGGATTGTTTTAGAGTAATAAGAAATTTCCTTTGTAAATTTCTTTTTCTTTGTGGGGAGGTGTTACATAGCCTACGATTTCATCATCCTTTGTGTAATTCTAACGTACGGTATGCTGCATGTTTGATCACGAGCGTGTTCTACCTCACTCCCCCTCTCCTCCCTTATAGTAGAGTAAGCCGTTCTTTCTGTTGTTCAGAGCGGGAGTGTCAACTCTTTGTCCCCTCTGGCTTCATTTGCGCGTCCTTCTTACAAGTTGTATCAAGCTCTGCCAGCCCCTATATAATGAGCTCAGTCTCTGCATTATTGCCACTTAGATCTACTCCTCATTTTGTTCACATCTCTGTCCTCCCCTGTACAGTTGTTATTATTGTGAGTGCTCAGGAAGTCTCCAACCATCTAGCAGCTGTGTACTTTGAGTATAACTGTTATTGCATTTTTCCTTGGACTGTGTAGCGTAAGGTGTTAATTCTTAGGCCTAGTAAGGTTTTTGTGATTCATGTGTTTTGGGTGTCAGCCCTTATTAATAATATTTTGTATCTGTAATAATATATCTTGCATTCACTGAGTATTATCTGGTATTCTCTTTTATCAGGGCTGACTTAGATAAATTTACTCTTGCTAATTTCGTGTTAATAGAGGTTATTGCAGTTAGTCATATATTTAACCTGTTTTTTGCCATTACATTATCCTTATGAGTCCTGAATGTTTTGTTGTTAGTTTGAGCATTAAACTTTAACTTGTAATTTTACCTAACTCTTTTGTTCTGAACCTGGAACTTTACGGGACAGTAGTGATTTTTAGTATTCTCACTTAAAGTGTTCATTATCTTTCTCTGTTCCGTAACAATATATATATAATAACGGTTGCCTGAAAGACAGTTACACATTTGCGGTTGCAGTTGTAAAAGATGAAGTGACGAGCTACCTTTAACAGAGTGACTTTGATTTTTACCCGTCCCGCCTCGGAGGGGCTCGGGGACTGTTATTGTGTTCACTCGGTTTGTCTGTCTGTCTGTTAACTTGCGCGAAAACTACTGGTGCGATTATGACTAAAATTACAGGGATAATTGACAATAACCTGATCACCTGATTAAACCTAGAGCCAAATTAGGCGAAGACCAATGTTGTATGCCCAAAAATGTAAAGAAAAAATCGTTTTTGCACCAGAACTCCTTTCTAATTTGTCATATCGGCATGAAACCAAAACCTAAAGGTGCCTTTTTCAAATCTGCATCTTATAACATGCCTCATTACATCAGGGGGTCACTTCCAAGTTAGCGGTAGGGGGGTTTAATGTCAGGTGGGTCGGACCTAAAATTTTGATTGGACATAAAATAGTTAATTTTCCCCCGATTTACTCCAGATTTGATGTGACATCTTTGACTAGATATCCTGTTGTGTTTGTACGTCGGCATTAAAATGACTACCGGGGACGGGTTTGCTGTGTCTTGGCACCGCTTCTTCTTTTTTAATGAAGTTCTGTGGAAAGTGTCCTTAAGTCACTTATAACTCAGACCTGTCTGTTGGCTATGTTAACAGAGTACAAAGGAGTACAAGAGATTACAAAGGAAAGCAAACAGCAACAGGTCTTGTGGTCCTTTTGAGGCTGCTTGTTACAGAGTAGACTATGACTACGAGATCTAATTCTAGATGCTGAAGGAGAAGGATAGTAAACCAAGAAGGCTCCCCCAGCCTCCAATCCCTCCAGTTAAAACTGGCAGGAAAAAGTGAGAAAAGCCACCATGCAGCATGGAAAAACTGACACAGAAATTTCATAGGAAAGACTGGAAAGGAAAAGTTACATTCTAGAACAATATGTCTATTAGCTACCATTCTGAATAACCTGAAAGAGAAAGTAAAGTAAAATTAATAATCAAATAATAAATAACTAAGGCACGATGTTATGTACGGGGACGTTTAGTTATCGGTGAGTCTGTTGACACACTGTTGGAAATGCACAATGTGGATGTTCAGGGGTGGTGTGGTAGACTTGCCTGGCACTTTTAAGGTAGGCAGGAGTCAATCAGGCCCCAGCTCCGTTCACTTCACTGACACAAGGAACTTTCTCATGCAGAACAAGTACACAAGTTTCATCCTGAAGCAGTGACCCCTGGTTCATAAAAAAAATCTCAATGGTGATCACTTAACTAACAGGGACCCTCAGTAAGCCACAGGTCGAAAGTAAGACTAGTGACCGTTAACTCAGGGCTATTTGTGCGTATCCTAAACTGTGCTTATACTATTTTGCATTTAATAAACTGATCCGGGCTCTGAAAAAAAAAAGGTATATATACACAAGTGTTTTATTCAGGAGTAACCATTTCAAGTTAGGGGTTAGACGACAGACACTTATCCAAGCGACCTTTAAAGGTTAGTATTGTATCACAATTTACTCCATTGGAGGGCAATTTGTTCCATATATTTACAACTCTGTTAAAGAAGAAATGCTTTGCTTCATGCAACAAGAATCTTTTGCAAATTATTTTATGCCCAATGCCACAAGTATAATTCGAGTGATCAACTATGACGTATCAACAGCCATGTTATCGTGTCCTTTGAATATTCTGAATACTTGATTAAATCTCGTAACCTCCATTTTGTTAGGGTAAAGAGATTAAGAGCTTCTAAACGTTCCTCGTGTGGTTTATTCCTCAATCTAGGTATCATCTTTGTCATCCTTCTTTGTACTCTTTGAAGTTTCTCCATGTATAATACGGTGTTCACAATTGAGCGCAATACCCCAAGTGCTGACGTACTAAGGAATTATACAAAGTGAGGATGATATCGTTTTTATATTCAATTGCTCTACCTGTGAATCCAATCCATTTATTTATTTATTTATTTTTTTCACAGCTTATGTACAATTAAAGACAAAAGTCGTGTCGTAAAATTTGGTGAAAATATCTGCTCAAAGGCTATAGTTTTGGAGCGGTCTGCTTTGTGTCGAAAGATCGGTTGGTAGAACTAACTTGAGTTGCCATTTGCTCCAGGTGACCGGCCTGGGGATGCCAGCATATACTTTTTTTTCTTTTTTTGTAACAACGAAACTAGACTACATAATAATTAAATCTTTGACTGCTGTTTTTATTTAGTATTTATGAAGCGTTTCACATTTTTTTTTTTTAATGACCACATTCGCAACGTTACAATTCAGTTAGGTAAATAGGTGTTCGGAAGTCAGTTCTCCATTTTTATTCACTGTAATTTAGCTAATCAAGTTGAAAATTATGACCTGGGACATTATTTACCAGTGTTGTAAAACAAAATCCACTATAGTATTCAACACATGAGAACAGAGTTATTGTATTATGATAATTTGTTTTTTTTTCTTTTATAGTGGCTAGCAAACTGAATCCCAGACGAGTTTGAACACATAAACCAGATGACCGAAGTCTATGCACAACTGTCCGTGTGCTTCATTCTCGGTGCACTTCGTTTCTTAAGGCGTAAGCACTGCTTGCGGGTGCTGCTTCGATCTCTGTGATTATTTCTTGGTCCTATAGCGTTGTGGTAAGCCGAGAACGACCTGAACGATGACGTTTCTCAGTTGTGCCTTCCTCCCGAAATCCTAATCCACCTTTCTATGGTCATTCATTCATTGCCAGACGCCATGTATCCCAGACGGGGTGGCCAAGGGCTTAGAGTTAATTGTTTTACAGGGAGGGGCACTAATCCTCCACCAACCCCACTTGACACGTAGGGATGCCAACAGCATCTGGTGTTCCCAGGCGGTCACCCATCCAAGTACTAACCAGACCCAACGTTGCTTAACTTCGCTGATCGGACGGGAAGCGGTGTACTCAACGTGGTACCAAATGTTTGAGCTTTCTGTTCAGGCTTCGCATCCCGAAAAAAAAAAGATCATGCCACCTCTCATATTCCTATTAGTTGGATGCATGTTGCTTGACTTCTCCATACCATGGTATTGCTTGACGTTTTGTGGTATGATATAAGATGAAATGTCAGGTGATCATCGCCTAACCGTTAGCGTTTCGTCTCTCATACGAACTTCGGGCTCAGCATTTCTTGCGAGTCGATGTTAAGGCTTCGGAATTTCACGAGTTCATTCACACCGTCATCCCGTCAGTAGCAGATATGAAGGTTGAGGATGTCAGGCTAATCAACCACGAACATGTAACTAGGGTAGAGATTTCATAATGTTTCAAGTGTTGCACTTAATCTTCGGACAAAACCACGACACTGCTTTTGTCTTTGATTGTACAGTTGAATTCATTATTCCCTGGACACATCTGGAGGTATCTGGCATCCTCTTACTACACGACGTAGTATTAAACTATGAATTAAGGCAACAATTTGTGTCGTGCCCGCCGATTGGTTACAGAGGCTCAGTTCCATTGGTTACCAGTGTGAGAATAAAAAATTACATCCTGAGTATCTGTAGAATGTATTCCGTGACATTGTCAGTATAATGGTAGTGATATCACATGGTACAGTCATGCTGGGTTGATGTATCAGCATTATTAACATATAGCTACATTTGATTGTGGATTTCATTGTCGATGTTTGGTAGCTGACCAGGTGGATGAGAAATTAAAAAGTGCGATTTTGTGACAAAATTCGTTTCTAAGCTGAATGTAAATAGTGTCAATGTTTTCGATACATGGCTCGATAATTACACCTACATGAAATCCTTATTTAATACATATCAACACACTGCCCCCTGATCTATTCTTCCTTTTACTACTGAAAATGTGATATCCTGGTAAATTAAACCCCAATAGAAAATCTCTTTGCTCAGTATGTAGCCACGATTCTGTTTCACCAATTACATCATAATTTTCAGTAAAGACAAGTGCCTCGAAATCAGAAAATTTATTACGCAGACTAAGTTCATTTACAAGAAGAGCTTTAATGTGTTTTCCTTTCCTATGTGGGGAGCTTCCATTACGTATTGATTTATCGGATATGATATCTACGTTTGCCTCCCGTGATGCTTGTTTTTTCTCCAGAAAATACTAACTTCATCACTAAGCAAACGACCAAGACGAGCAGAACCAATGGGGTTCAAGTGTTGTCCATCATTCGCGAACAGTGTTCACTGCTCGTAAAACTGGTTCCATGTGTCGATGAACTCAACTCCTTCCTGTGAGCAAAGTGGCTTGACATTATTTGTACTAAACGCTTGGGAATATGCCTGAAATTCAAATGTTGTTAGTTTTATCCTTGTAGCTTCGGATTATCTTTCTGTACTTCATCAGTTCCTTTGATCGGGTTAGCATGACATCATTGGTACCTGTATGAACGATAACGAGGCTGTCATTTTCCGCATTCTCAAAAACATTCACAGCCTCAGTTACGTCGTCTACTACTACACCTGGAATACAGAAACTCGTTGAGAGGATGCCCTGCTGCAAATTTCCATCAACTGACCACGGATGATGGAGTTCCCCACAACCCTTGCCTGAAGGGGCTCCTCCTGTACTTTTACGAGAATCTGGATTTTTTTGTATGTGGTTATTGGAATGATGCTCCTTCTTCTTGCAAACCTTGAGCCTTTCTACATTGGTTGGAACTCATTCTGTATGATGGAGGGGGGGAGGGGAGATGTAACTACAGTGGGTGAAGGATGGTCAACCTGAACTGCGGTTGGTAGAGCAGTGGCTCTTTCCTCCACAGTGTGTCCGACGTTACTCGCAATGAACTTCTCCGGCACATCACCATTACGGGTCAGGCTGTTTTTGTTTGTAGTCAAGGTCAGCTTGTCTTTCAGGCTTTGCGTAGTTTGCACATCCTGCAAACAAAGGAGCGGTCCGCATAAAAGGATCCAGTGAAACTACCGGAGTAGGCTATGCACAATGTTCCGCAGCATTCTGAAATTCAAAGTTACTGTGAAGACTTATAAGAGAAAAAGAATCAAATATTACTGATTAGCACCTGGAAGAGATATTGGAATAAGACTGGGTTACTTTTACAAAATCTGCTTGCAAGACAATAACAATTTATGCAACAGTTACAGGTGAGGGTTTTGCTGGTGGGGGTCTTGCTGCTGTTTAAAACTGTACAGGAATGGCTACCTTATTGGACAGTAACGTACCTGCAGAGTATTTATTAGTAATCTATTTTAGAGAATGGAAATACAGCCGTTACCTGAAATGAAGAAAAATTATACTACAACCTGAAGTATAACAACTGTGAAGACTTATAGAAGAAAAATGATCAAATATTACTGATTAGTACCTGGAAGAAATATTGGAACAAGAATTAGTTACTTTTAAAAAATCTGCCAACAGAACAATTTCTGTTTATGTAATAGTTACAGGTGAAGGTTTTACTGGCGAGAGTCCTGTTGCTGTTTAAAACTGTCAGGGAATAGCTACCTTATTTGTCAGTAATGCACCTGCAGAGGATTTATTAGTAATATATATTACATAGTGTGGATAGCTGACTGTTACCAGGAATGAAGAAATATGATTATACTACAACCTGCAATAAAACAACAATGAAGTAACAACAGTCATACAATACACAAAAAAGTTTATCTCCTGAAACGTCATATAAAAGTAAAACTTTATCTTGCCAGTAAAGAAATGGGAGAGATATTTCGCTGTAAAAAATGTAAGTATAAAAAATAACTGTTGGGCAATAACAACGACTTGCCTGGCTTCGAAGATGTAAACAGTGTAAACAGGCGCTGATGTAGTCACCTGTTTCACAATTTTTTCGTTTTACTTTTATAAAGTAATGGATCACCGATATAGCGAAAATCCCTATCTTAATCCATTAATACTAAAACAGTTTTGAGATTGAAAAAATAATACAGAAAGCACAAACTCCTATGGTTTTCTGGCCCTCAGGCCCTTTGGCGGGAGACGGCAGATGTAGCTGCCTATCAATGACAAAGAAATGTAGGTGCCAAGGTAAGAACAAAACTATTTATGTATAATATAAATCGTTTTTTTAAACCTTAATGCTGTGCAGATCGCCGTCTAAACCACTCAACACTCAGTCACAGAGATCACACAGAAATAAACTGAGTCCCTTATTCAATACCGTCTTCGAACAAAGCTAACACTGGAAATCAGACAGACATCTACAAACACTCACAGACATTGAACAAACCGTATATACACTGCACAAACTACATTTAGCCACCAGACAATCAGCCAGATCACTCACCTAGACGCAGAACTATCACAATCTTGTAATCACACACAACACAGTGAAACAAGGCACTTAGCTGTGGGTATTCGCAGAGCGGAGCATGAGTTCTGTCTAGAAAGCCAGTCAGAAGGGAAGTCAGAGTAAGCCAGTCAGGAGGGAAAAGATACTGGTAGATCAAATAAAATATGTTTTAGCCACATCGTCAGACTGTAAATGCAACTATAACTAAACTTCAACAGCCAAGAGTGTTTCTAGGGTGTGGAAACAGGATCCCAACAGGGTATGCACACCGTCGACAACTTTCCCCAAACTCTGTCCCTCTAAATTGGTTGTGTTCACTATGCTAACATTCAACATTTTTTTCTTTTGTCTACCAACAACGTCCCAGAGCTAGGCTAACCAGTCTTGACTTTTAAGGTGAAGGCGATCAGCTGTCCTGCCCGAGTGGCATTATGTGAACATTAAATTCCAACCATCCTTTGGACAGAAACTCTTACATCCCTCATCCCGTTGGAGTGCATTAACCCACAACACCACATGGCGTCATTTGATTATGTTTTCCTTGGTAGCCTTGGCTATCCCATTATTTAATTCAGGGATCCTCAAACTTTTTCCGACTATATACCTTCTGAGTATTCACTTCTTTACCGCATACTCCCTGTACTGAGGCACTGGATGTAGAATGGCACTCCATTAACACTAATCCATTTTAGAATAGCAACACTAACTGTAGTAAAAGTACTTATTTGATCATTACTTTGACACGCAAATAAGCATTAACACAGTTACAAAACTAAATCGTTTTGTTGTTGCTGTTGCAACCCAAGACACATCTCATTGTGAACCCAGTGAACTGCAGGAAATTGGTGACTTCAATTGGTTGCTCTCAGAGGTCCTTTGTTGAAGTCATGTTGAGGGACTGTCAGTGTTGTGATAATGTGGTGCATTTGGTGAATATGTGTGTTGTAGTGTGGAAGTTGCAATGCAGTGTGAGCAAAGTCGATTGCTTATGAACTGTATTTTGTGTCGATGTTACAGCAGGGGAAGGTTGGTGGCCGCATTGCTGTCTTGCAAGGTGTACTCATGTCTCTCTGGGTAGGGTAGTTTCTGAGGTGTCTATATCTGGTGGTAGTTCTTGAAGTATGCTTTTTGGCTGAAGCTTCTGAATGACTATGGTGGCTATGTGTTATTTATGTATTTGGGTTTTGAAGTATTGGGTTGAGAAGGGAAGATGTTGCCGATATAATTCGATGTAGTTTCTTATTCTTTGTGGACGGGGATGATGCAACATGAAGTTGCAAAGATGGGATGGGTCTTGAGCCTAAGCAGTGAGCTGTATGCCTCCCATGGTGATATGATCTTTGGAAGCATATTTGTTTCTTGATGTAAGTATTCTCCGTGATTTTGATGCATCCTGTTATTATTCTGAACACTTTATTTTGTAGATGACAGGTGTGTGCAAGGTATTCACAGAAGAAATCTGTGCAGCATGTGAGGTAGTGTGCGGAGTGAAGGGAAGACGAAAGGGGGTGCAAGGAACAGCATGGTGGGATGAATACGAGAGACAAACTGTGGCACAAAAGAAGAAAGCAAATCGTGAGCGGATGGGAAGCAGAGGATCGAGGAAGTTGAGAGACGGAATAAAGTTCTATGAAGAGAAGAAGAGAGAGGTAAAAAGGCTAGTAAGAAAAAGTAAGAAGAGAATGGATGAGGAGTTTCGAAGGAATTTGAGTGTAAAGTGGAGGGAATGTAAGAAAGTGTTCTGGAATTAGGCAGAGTTAAAGTAATAAAGAAGGTAACAGGGGAGTGAAAGATAAAAATGGCCGATTGCCAGTGGAGAAAAGAGAAAATGTGAGCAGATGGAGAGAACACTTCAAGGAATTATTAAACATATAAAATGAAAGAACGTGAGTATAAGTGGCTGGGGAATGGCCTGGAGAAAGAGAGAGATGAGAAAGGAGAACAAGATCGGTAGGATGGAAGCCGTGGAAGCAATGAAGAAAGTCAAAATAGGGAAAGTTCCAGGAACTGATGGAATGTGTGGTGAAATGCCGAAGCATGGGGGAGAGATAGTAGTAGAATGGATGTGGAAGATGTGCATATTGGCCTGGGAGGAAGGTAGAGTCCGTCCAGGAGGATAGGAATCTTACAATATAATTTGTAAGCTTCTTGTAGTGAAGTTTTGTAGATCAGTTATACATATACTATACTCGTGGACGAGCGGTTGTTATACGTGAGTAGTTTTGTAAGTAGATAATCTTCGTTACCTCTTTGTCATGCAACGACAGGAGAGGTAAAGATTAGTATGGGACTATTTTTATTTGTCTTGGAAATATTAGCAAAGTCTCTCACACACGAGTGAAGTATAGAGTACCCGCGAGCTAACCTCCCTGTCTCGCTCTCTCCCTCTCTCTGTCTTCCACCCTCTCGCCCATGTTGCTAGGCTCCTCCCTACTACCTGTCGGTTCTATGGCCTGTCTCCTGAGCTCTGTTTCCTAAATTCTGGTGTAGCAGGGGTCGTGTCACGTGTGTTACACTGTTGCTGAAATGTTCTAGAAGCCTGTGTGTGAATATGTGTGTATATGTGTGTATGGTCACGAGGCGCTGTCGTGTGCCTATCACGCATTAGAGTGTGTAAGCATGTTTAGCATTGCTCGATTCTCGCAGACACAATACCTATCTTGCTGCTTCTATCTGTCTGTCTATCTATCTATCTATCGATTATGATTTGTAATTATAATATGGAGTCCTGATACTGCTCGGTCACGCGCTGGAGGTCCTCTGACAGTAATCATCATTGACATATGCTAATCTATTAGTACATAATATTGATTATAATATTGTATAGACATAATATTCATGTTAATATTGTACTGATCAAGTAATATTACATTTTAAACAAGTTGTATACATAATTGAACAAATGCAATGGTTGTTGTATGACATTTTGTAAGATGTGTATGTATAACAGACATACGCATATAATTGTGCAATGGTAATACTGCTAGGTTATTACATTGCATATTGAGTTATCCCTTTAGTAATGTCTAATATTTCACCTAACTTGTGTGATGATTCTGGTAATACAGAATTGTGGTAACATTGTATGAATTTACATAATATTGTAGTAATGCATAATTGTGTTGGCCTTATAATTGTAGTTACATTTTGTTAATGCAACTGTTACATGTTTGTGTTGGCCTTATAATTGTAGTTACATTTTGTTAATGCAACTGTTACATAGTTGTGTTGGCCTTATAATTGTAGTTAAAGTTACATGAAAGTTACATCTTGTTAATGCAACTGTTACATAATTGTTACATATTGTTTGTAGTTACATATCGTTTGTAGTTACATAATTGTAATAACTGCAGTCCTGACACTGAATCCGGTCATGCTGCGATCGATGATAGTGATGATGTGCCATGCCACTGGCTCGTGGAGACAACAATTTGCTTTTTGTTTCACTTATAGATGGAGTTTATGTGATGATGTGCCATGCCACTTGCTTGTGGAGAACACTAATTTGCTTTTTTGTTTGTAGTTTATGTGGTATTTTGGCATTTGTAGTAACACTTACACTTATTTTCATTTGTTTGTTATGTGATCTTACTCTATTTCTTTTTCTTTCTTTCTTTCTTTCTTTTTTTTTGTATGTATTGATTTTCTATAGTTTGTTTTTCTTCGTTTGTCTACGCCTTTTTGGTGTTGTCCGAGGTTGCATAATTTCTGGCTAGTTCCCTTGGGACCCTTTTTTAAGGTTTAGTTTATATTGCGCAGATATTACTGAAAATGATATTATATAGCCCCATATTTTGTTATTTTATAAAAATATATATATATATATATATATATATATATATATATATATATATATATATATATATTATATATATACATATATATATATATATATATATATATATATATATATATATATATATATATGTATACTGTATATATATATATATATATATTGTTACATAGCCTATGATTTCATCATCCTTTGTGTAATTTTAACACACAGTTGCTGCATGTTTGATCACGAGCGTGTTCTGCCTCAGTCCCCCCCTTCTACCGTTATAGTAGAGTAAGTCGTCCTTTCTGTTATTCAGTGCGGGATTGTCGATCGTTTGTCCCCATCGCTTCATTTGCGCGTCCTTATTACAAGTTGTATCAAGCTCTGCTGGCCCCTATATAATGAGCTCAGTCTCTGCATCATTGCCACTTAGATCTGCTCCTCATTTTGTTCACATCTCTGTCCTCCCCTGTACAATTATAATTATTGTGAGTGCTCAAGAAATCTCCAAACATCTAGCAGCTGTGTGTAATTTGAGTATAACTGTTGTTGTATTTTTTCTTGTACTGTGTAGCATGAGGTTGATTCTTAGGCCTGGTGAGGTTTTGATTAATGTTGGGTTGTGTCAGTTATTTTTGATAATAGTTTGTATCTGTAATTATTTATCTGGCATTCACTGAGTATTATCTGGTATCTCATTTTATCAGGGCTGACTTAGATAAATTTACTCTTGCTAATTTCGTGTTAATAGAGGCTATTGCAGTTAACCATATATTTAACCTGTTTTTGCCATTACATTATCCTTATGAGTCCTGAATGTTTTGTTGTTAATTTAAGCATTAAACTTTAACTTGTAATTTTACCTAACTCTTTTGTTTTGAACCTGGAACTTTACGGGACAGTAGTGACTCTTCGTATTCTCACTTAAAGTGTACGTTATCTTTCTCTGTTCCGTAACATAAATTTGGCGACCTCATATCAGGATATTCAGGATATTATCATAAGGATATTGTTTGATATTTTGTGACTGTGATATATTCATGATGGCTACTATTTCTACACTTGATGAAGCCAGGGATTTTTTGTCAAATGTGCAAACAGTGTGTGATATAGAAAACAGAACAAAGAATGAACTTAAGATTGTTGCTCAACAATTGGGATTTGTTGTTCGCTCTCATCAGTCTAAAGATCAGATTGTTGCCATGATTAATGAAAGCTTGTTCAATGTATCTCCTCCAAATGAGCAAACGCAGATTGAATTAGCCAAGTTACAGCTAGCCCTGCAGGAGGCTAAGGCTAAGGAGGCTGAATTTCAGGCAAAAGCTAAGGAGGCTGAGGCACAAGTTGAAATTGCTAGAATTCAAGCAGACCATGAGTATCGCATGAAACAAGGTGGAACTGGATCATCTAGCTCTGATGATTTTGATGTGGCTAAAAATGTTAAACTTGTCCTTCCTTTTAATGAATCTGATTTAACAAAGTATTTTCAGTTGTTTGAGAGGGTAGCTACAGGTTTTAATTGGCCTAAGGAGTATTGGCCAGTACTCCTTCAAACTGTTCTCACCGGTAAAGCTCAAGTAACTTATGCATCTTTGCCTCAGAATCAGTCTGATAATTATGATGTAGTTAAGAGCTTGATTCTTAAGGCCTATGAGCTTGTTCCTGAAGCCTATAGAGTAAAATTTAGGACAACTTACAAGCAAGATAAGCAATCCCATGTTGAGTATGCAAAAATCAAAGAAGATCTGTTAGAGCAGTGGTTAAATTCTAAGAATGTGGATTCTGATTTTGGTAAATTTAAGCAGATGATTTTGCTGGAGGATTTCAAAAGGTGTATTTATAAAGATGTAAGCCTATATCTTGATGAGAAAAAGAATAGATAATTTGTCTGATGCTGCAGTTTTAGCTGATGAGTATGTTCTCACTCACAAGAGATATTCTAGAGAAAAAGGGAAAGCTGAGAGTAAGTACGTTGCCTCTACTCAGAGTACAGGTAACAGGAAAGAGAATAAGGATGATGTTTCTCAGGAAGTAAATACCAGCTTCACCTCTAGATTTCAGAAAAGTAAATGTACTTATTGTAGTAAGCTTGGTCATACTACGGAGAGATGTTTCAGGAGACAGCGTGATGTGAACAAAAAGGAGTCTTTAAATATTCAGTCAATTGGTCTAGTGTCCACTCTTGAGAGTTCCCAGAATTCTTTAACTGAGTTAATTGAACCTGCTTTGAGGGGTAACTTAAATTCTCATGATGGAGCTCCTCTTTTGAGCAGTAACGTGGGTGACACTCTCAAGAGTTCATGTGCTAATTTCCTGTCTGATGGTTTTGTCAGTCCTCTGGACAGTAATGACAGGAAATCAGTTCAAATATATCGTGATACAGGTGCTTGCCAATCCCTTATGCTGACCAGTGTTCTAGGCTCTAATGTTAATTCCTCTGATGAAACTGTGATCTTACAAGGTGTAGGGAATAATTACTTCTCTGTCCCTCTGTGCAGAGTGAATTTAGAGTCTGGTTTTGTTAATGGTTCTGTTATGGTTGGGTTGGTTGAGACACTCCCAATGTCAGGTGTAACTTTCTTACTTGGAAATGATATTGGTGGAAGTCAAGTGTGTCCAGCTCCTCAGTTGTCTAGTGAGCCAGTGGCTGCGTCCCAGGATTGTGATGTCCCTGATGTGTTCCCTGCATGTGCTGTCACTAGGGCTAAGTCTAAAGTTACTGGTGATTTAGAGGATAATGATGATGATGATGTTATCCTAGCTGACACTTTTCTTGCTAATTTGGACCACTCACCAGATGAGGCAGTACCCCGTAGTGTTGATAATTTGTCTCGTCAAGAGTTGGTTGAGTTGCAGGTTGCTGACCCTGAGTTGAAAGGTCTAGCTAACTCTGCTTGCAGTGAGGAAGAGTCAGCTGGTGCTTCTACTTGTTATTATGTAAAGTCAGGAGTACTTATGAGGAAGTGGAGACCCCCAACAGCATCAGCCGACTGTGAATGGGAGGTTGTACATCAAGTTGTCATCCCTCGTGTTTGTAGGCAGGATATCATTAGAGTGGCTCATGATTCCAGTTTGGCAGGACACCTTGGAGTGAGGAAGACTGTGGCACGCATTTTGAAACACTTCTACTGGCCAGGTATCTTCAGGGATGTTTCCTGGTATTGTAAGTCTTGTCACACCTGTCAAGTTGAGTGGAAGTGTAATCAGACCGAAAAGTTTGCACCTCTAGTTCCCATTCCTCCTTTTGAGGCGCCTTTCACCCGTGTGTTGGTGGATATTGTGGGCCCTCTTCCTAAGACTTCTTCAGGATTTTCTTATGTGTTGACCATGATTGATATGGCTACTCGTTATCCTGAAGCCATTCCACTTAGAAATATCTCAGCAAAGAACGTGGTTAAGGAAATGCTGGGGTTCTTCACAAAGTTTGGTCTGCCTAAGGAGGTACAGTCAGACCGGGGAAGTAATTTCATGTCAAACGTTTTCAAGCAGTCTCTGAAAGAGTTGGGCATCACCCAGATCACGTCTTCAGCTTACCATCCCCAGACCCAAGGAGCGTTGGAGAGATATCATCAAACACTCAAATCGATGCTCAAGAAATACTGTTTGGAACATCAGAAAGACTGGGATAAAGGTCTTCCATTCGTTGTGTTTGCTGCAAGAGAATCTCCAAATGAATCACTGGGCTTCTCACCTTTTGAACTACTGTTTGGCCATGAAGTAAGAGGATCCCTTAAACTACTCAAGGAATGCTGGCTGTCGGAGGAAGATGACGTCAACCTGCTGGAGTATGTGATGAAGTTCAAAGAACGGCTGTCCGCTGCTTTACAGCTGGCGAGAGAGAATTTAGGAGCTGCTCAGGAGAAGATGAAGACTTGGTATGATAAGAAGTCCAGGTTACGCCACTTTCAGCCAGGAGATCAGGTTTTGATTCTGCTACCAGTTCATGGGCAACCTCTTCAAGCCAAGTTTAGTGGTCCTTATTTCGTGGAGAAGAAACTCAGTGATGTCAACTATGTCATCGCCACACCAGATCGTAGAAAGAACAAGCAACTATGTCACATCAACATGCTAAAGTTATATCACAGGCGGGACGAAAATAATCCAGTCTGCACTGTAGCTGTTCCACCCGAGTCTGCAAGTGAAGCTCTCCCATGCAGTATGAGCCTGAGTGATAGTTTGGGGAAGAATCCTGATATCATGAATGATCTCCAGACTAAGCTTTCTCATCTACCTCCCAAGGAAAGACAGGAGTTTTCGGCATTACTGCAGGAGTACCCGCAAGTGTTCCGTGCTACTCCAGGAAGAACCACTGTGTTGATGCATGATGTCGATGTTGGAGACGCAAAGCCAATTAAACTGCCTCCTTACCGTGTGAACCCAGTGAAAGTTCCTCTCATCCAGAAGGAGCTTGGCTACCTGTTGGACCACAAGATGATTGAGCCCTGTCAGAGCGAGTGGAGTACTCCTGTCACTCTAGTCCCTAAGCCAGGTGGGTCACAGAGGCTTTGCATTGACTACAGACGTGTTAATCAGATAACCAAAACAGACACTTACCCTCTCCCTCGTGTGGAAGATTGCATAGACAAGATCGGAAAGGCTAGGTACATAAGTAAGTTTGATTTGTTAAAGGGATACTGGCAAGTACCTATGACTGAGCGTGCTAGGGAGATCTCATGTTTTGTACTATTAGGAAAGACTTTTGCATGGTCTGTAGTGCCATATACAGATTGTTTTAGAGTAATAAGAAATTTCCTTTGTAAATTTCTTTTTCTTTGTGGGGAGGTGTTACATAGCCTATGATTTCATCATCCTTTGTGTAATTTTAACGCACAGTTGCTGCATGTTTGATCACGAGCGTGTTCTGCCTCAGTCCCCCCCTTCTACCGTTATAGTAGAGTAAGTCGTCCTTTCTGTTATTCAGTGCGGGATTGTCGATCGTTTGTCCCCATCGCTTCATTTGCGCGTCCTTATTACAAGTTGTATCAAGCTCTGCTGGCCCCTATATAATGAGCTCAGTCTCTGCATCATTGCCACTTAGATCTGCTCCTCATTTTGTTCACATCTCTGTCCTCCCCTGTACAATTATTATTATTGTGAGTGCTCAAGAAATCTCCAAACATCTAGCAGCTGTGTGTAATTTGAGTATAACTGTTGTTGTATTTTTTCTTGTACTGTGTAGCATGAGGTTGATTCTTAGGCCTGGTGAGGTTTTGATTAATGTTGGGTTGTGTCAGTTATTTTTGATAATAGTTTGTATCTGTAATTATTTATCTGGCATTCACTGAGTATTATCTGGTATCTCATTTTATCAGGGCTGACTTAGATAAATTTACTCTTGCTAATTTCGTGTTAATAGAGGCTATTGCAGTTAACCATATATTTAACCTGTTTTTGCCATTACATTATCCTTATGAGTCCTGAATGTTTTGTTGTTAATTTAAGCATTAAACTTTAACTTGTAATTTTACCTAACTCTTTTGTTTTGAACCTGGAACTTTACGGGACAGTAGTGACTCTTCGTGTTCTCACTTAAAGTGTACGTTATCTTTCTCTGTTCCGTAACATATCTCTGTTCCGTAACAATATATATATATATATATATATATATATATATATATATATATATATATATATATATATATATATATATATATATACACTATATACAGTATTAACTATATACATTGACTTGTTCACTTGTACCTATCGTGGGCAATATATGTGTGGCACTGTGTGGAAATCTTTGTCTTCAGGATTGTGTTGCTTACGTCATTTGTGTTGGCCATTCTTTTTTTCTGGTTTTCCTTGTAACTTAATTTATCTGTTTCCACTAGGTAGCTTTAATTAATAAATGTTTAATACAGTTCTTTTAATCGCTCACTGAGTAACTATGATAGTATATTTTCTTTATAACTTTGTAGATGTAATAATGTATAGTTGTATGTATGAAACATGTATTTTATGTAGTTATAAATGGTAACACTCGTTGGTAGTATATAAATGCTATAATAAATGAATGAATATATACAGTGTAGAATATTTATTGTTGATGCAAGTATTTAATGATTGAATTATGAAGATAACTGAAGTAGGTATAAGTATTTAAGTTGTAACTATACAGCAGGGTTTATATGTTTGTGCAAAATGTGTTGTCTATCACTGTGTATCGTATAAATGAAGTAACTATGTAACTCACTAATTTTTACCGTGGTGGGAATGGTGTGAGTGGTGTTGCACGTGGTGATAGCGTTGTTCTTCACAGGTTGATTGACGTGTTGTGGGGTGTCAGACACACGTTGATAGGCGTGGCGTCGTCTCAGCAAACACGTACAGTATGGTGACGTCGACTTCCCACACTGATAGCTTGGTGAGTGAATGAGTAGCGATGAGTAACTTGAGTGAAGATGAGTGAGTAAGATGAGCTGTGAATATGGGCTTGGTATTTGCCGTGTCGTCTTGACCTCGCACTCCTGCTTCAGCGGTGGAGGTTGGGTGGAGGTAGCAGAGAGAGGAGGGTGAGGTCTGATGGTTATGAGTTGTGAGTCGTGTCTCACTCTTCGTTTGTTTGTTTTGTTTTGTTTTTCTCGATGTATTCTCGGTCCTTTCCTCTTGTGATTTACTCGTTTTGGGATGAAGACTGTCGTTACTTGTAGGTGCGTGTAGAAGATTATACAGACTACTCGTAGAGTTGTTACTTGTAGTTGATCGTAGATTGTTGTAGTTCGTTGGTTCGTCGTAGAAATTGCAAGATTGTTTGTATCAATATTTTGTTAAACTACTGGCAAGGCGTCCTGTGACCTCTTCACCTCTTAATAAGCGTGATGATCGGGGAGACGGAGGGGGGGTTGGTTGGAGAGAATACTGCCAGGAGCTGGTTGTGAGTTGTTGGTTGTAAGAGTTTTTTTTTTTTTTTAAATCTTGATAATGCAGAATCAACTGTACACTCGTGGGCTCATAGGCTTGTAGACTCATAGGCTTGTAGACTTGTAGGCTTGTAGACTCGTAGGCCTGTAGCTTGTATTTTGTAGGAATTCACCGTAGATTCGTAGACGTGGGTTCGTATCCCACCGCTGCCACCATATCTTACAATATAATTTGTAAGCTTATTGTAGTGAAGTTTTGTAGATCAGTTATACATATACTATACTCGTGGACGAGCGGTTGTTATACGTGAGTAGTTTTGTAAGCAATCTTCGTTACCTTTTTGTCATGCAATGACAGGAGAGGTAAAGATTAGTATGGGACTACTTTTATCTGTCTTGGAAATATTAACAAAGTCTCTCACACACGAGTGAAGTATAGAGTCCCACGAGCTAACCTCCCTGTCTCGCTCTCTCCCTCTCTCTGTCTTCCACCCTCTCGCCCACGTTGCTATGGTGGTACCATTCTTAACTGGCGGTTTGGGTGGGGCACGAACCTCTGTACAGTGGTGCCATGTTTTCCATACCCACGATGTCTCTCTCTCTCTCTCTCTCTCTCTCTCTCTCTCCTGGGGGGAGATGTGCATCACCCTAGGGAATTTTGTTTCTTTTATGTGTCTTATAAACTTGTGCTTTCACTAATTTATTTTGTTTTTTATTATATTATTGTTTTACATATGGCGCCAGATGACCTCGGTGTTGCGGTGCCTTGATTTGTTTTCATTGAATCATTCTCGCCCTCCTTCCTTCCCTCCCTTCATCTTTCCCTCAGCTTGACAATGCACTCAACACTGCCCCTGGCCTGCCTTCTCTCTCTCTCTCTCTCTCTCTCTCTCTCTCTCTCCTGGGGGGAGATGTGCGTCACCCTTGGGAATTTTGTTTCTTTTATGAGTAACATAAACTTGTGCTTGCATTTCTTTATTTTGTTTTTATTATATCTAATTATATTTAAAAATATTATTGTTTTACATATGGCTCCAGATGACCTCACTATTGTGGCGCCATGATTTGTTTTCATTCAATCACTCTCTCCCTCCTTCGTTCCCTCCCTTCCT
This sequence comes from Coenobita brevimanus, assembly GCF_032717465.1. Lineage (NCBI taxonomy): Eukaryota > Metazoa > Arthropoda > Malacostraca > Decapoda > Coenobitidae > Coenobita > Coenobita brevimanus. The sequence continues at coordinate 21,841,873 of NC_137046.1, forward strand.
CCATCTCTCACTCAGCTGCACTCAACACTGCCTCTGGTCTGCCTTCCCCCCCCCTCTCTCTCTCTCTCATCTGTGGTATTTTAGGATACATTTTGGTTATTTTCTTTTACGTTATAATGTACATATTGTAAATTTGACTTTATTTCCACACCATCCGGGAGGTAAAAGTCTTGGCGTGTCTTTTTTTAAGAGGTGTCCCCAAACAGGCCTAGGATAGAGGAAGCTCTGGCCAGGTGGGACTGGGTGTGTGTGAATGTTGCCGCTCACGAGGGTTTAATGTATTATTTTTTTTTTACTAAGAAATTTACATATTTTTATTTATATTCCCGCACATTACCTTATAATCATAATTATGACATTATTACCAACCCCAGAAATACGGTAACCGCCAATAAAAGTGACTATTTTTTTTAAGCAACACTGTAAAATATTTATGCCACGTTTCTGTATTGCCGTATAAATATTTTACGCATAATAAGTTTACTGTTCTTTCATATATTATAATACACACGTTACCATTATATTCTTATGTGTTTATCTTATTGTGATGCCTATTACATATATCAGAGCCGTTCACATAGCGGGTATGGAACACGTGGCAACAATGTACAGAGGTTCGTGCCCCACCTAAACCGCCACTTAAGAATAGTACCACCATAGGCTCCTTCTCCCTACTATCTGTCGGTTCTATGGCCTGTCTTCTTCTGAGCTCTGTTTCCTAAATTCTGGTGTAGCAGGGGTCGTGTCACATGTGTTACACTGTTGTTGAAATGTTCTAGAAGCCTGTGTGTGAATATGTGTGTATGTGTGTGTATGGTCACGAGGCGCTGTTGTGTGCCTATCAAGCATTAGAGTGTGCAAGCTTGTTTAGCATTGCTCGATTCTCACAGACACAATTCCTATCTTGCTGCTTCTATCTGTCTGTCTGTCTATCTATCTATCTATCTATCTATTATGATTTGTAATTATAATATGGAGTCCTGACAGGAAGTCAGTTATATATATATCATCAGCAGCAGCAGTTTGAGTATCCATTGAAGGACCGGCCTATCCTGACCGAAGTCGGGACGATATAGCCACTGTATCTCTACCAAGTGGCTTAGGCTGTCTGGTAGAGATTATATGTAGGGTGAGAAGTGCTTATAACTGTAATTGTAGTGTTGTAGTGGCTTTGGATGTGTGTGTAGTCTGTGAACCAAATGTAATCGGCCCGCACAAGCCGACTGGGTGCAAGATTACTTTATAGTAAGCGACTCTTGTTCAGCCACAGCACCCCTTGTGTCCGCCAATGCAGTATGTGGCCGGGTGAACATTCCCAAAGTTTATTACCCTGGCGGGGAGCGAACCCTGGCTCACCAGTGTACGAAACGCACGCTCTACCACTGTATATATATATATATATATATATATATATATATATATATATATAAAATATGTAAGAATGAAGGAACCAAAGGCCAGGAGCCTGCAAACCGTTTCTTCCAAAAAAAAAAAAAAAATACAAAAGAGACCCAAATTCAAGATCCGTTCATTTCGAGATGCCTGGACACACTGCATTTGAAAGACAGGAGATCATAGGAAGTGGGAAATACGGAGAGAGAGAGACAGTTCCAGAGTTGACCTGTTGCATAAATGAAAGACTGGGGTAACGGTTAACTCTTGCATTAGAGAGTTGGACAGAAAAGGGATGAGAGTTTGTTGCTAGACGGGTGCTACGCGCCCGTCGTAGAGGTGGAGGGATGCAAGCAGACAGTTCAGAGGATCAGTGACCACTGAAGTAGCGACAGAAAAGAGATAAAGATACAACAGTGCGGCGAAGAGACGGATGTTGAAGGCAGCCAGTAAGAGGAGGAGAGATAAGAGACGAAAAGCCTTTGCCTCCACCTAGTTGAGAAGAGCTGTATGTCGGGAGCCTCCCCACGCAAGAGAGTTGTAATCTACACAGGGGCGAATAAAACCTGTATATAAAGTCAACAACAGTGCAGGGGTAAAGAAGGTACCGAGTCGGCTTAGCACACCTAATCTCTTAGATGCAAATTTTACAAGGGAGGTAATACGATCTTTCCAAGATACATCCCGAGAGAATGAAACCACAAGTATGTTTAAGGATGTTGCAGGATTAAGCTGGATAATAGTAGACATTAGTGGGTACTCCTGTAGAAGATTTTGTCCGGTTGATAGGTGTAAGAACTGAGTCACTGATGCATTAAAAACAAGATTATTTTCACCCCATTCAGAGTACGAGCCAAGTAAGACATTAGGTGTCTTTAGCCTCATTCATTGTTTGTTGAAGTAACTGGTGAGATGGACGCTGCAGGAAGAGAACACAAAAGTGAAGGGTGGAATTATCATCGTATGAGTGGATAGGGTTAGATGTACAGCTTAGAAGGTCATTGATAGAACTGATCCCCTGCATAAAGGAAAGGGAAAAAGAAGTGTGTGTTAATCATAAGGGCATTTGTCTTCTTAGTGTAATAGGATACTTACTGACAGAGTTAGGGAAATAACTGAAGAATTAGTTGGCTAGAAACAGGGAGGTTGCAGGAAGGGAAAAAGTTATGTAGATTAAAATTCATCCTAAGGCGCTTAGTTGAAAACTTTCTAGAGAAGGGAAAGAATTTGTATTCGGTCTTTGTGGATTTCTAGAAAGCATTATGACAGAGTGGATACACAGGGATTATGGACAATATTAAGAATATATAGAGTACATGGGATGCTGTTTATGTCTCCATGGATGTTCAGTCTGTATATGGATGGAATTAAAAAGAGATACAAGATAGTGCAGTGGATGTCAGAGCTACACTAATCGGAGAGGGCAGAGTTTGGAAACTTCCTATTCTGTTGTTTGCAGATGACATTGTATTGCTAAATGAAGACGAAAGAGTACTGTTAAGCTTGATAAATGAGTTTGGGAGAATGTGTAAGAAGCAGAATCGAAAGGTGAATGTAGTGAAGTGTAAAGTTGTGGTCTTCCAGAGAAATGAAGTCATTGAATGTACAGTGAGGTTGGATGGTAAGGAAATGGAAAATGTGAGTGCAGTTAAGTACTTGGGATATGTGATGAGTAAGAATGGAGGTTTAGAGGATGAAGTGCCTGAAAGGGTACAACAGGGAGGAAAGGCTGCTGGTTCTTTGAAAGCATGGAAGTAAAAAAGTCGCTGCATGATAGTAAGTGATCCCAACTCTAACGTACTGAAGCAAAGCTTGGACTTTGATGAAAGTACACAAATCAAGAGCGAGAGCAGTGGAAATGAGTTATTTGAGATGAGCATCTGGTGTTACGTGGCGAGACAGACTGACAAATGAGGAAGTAAAGAAGCACTGTGACGTGGACGTGACAGAAAGCGTCAGGAGAAATACATTGAGATGGTTCGGCCATGTGGAGATGGAGAATGAGAGACTAACGAAGAGTGTGTATGTGAGTGAGGTGGAGGGGGGGGAGGGAGGAGGAGACGGAGGATAAGCTGGAGGGATTAAATGGAGAGGTATATGAGAGATGAGGGTGTGAACTGAGGGGTGGGTAGCGTAATGGCAGGGGACAGGGAGACATGGAGGCCACATATTTGTGGCCACCCGTTACGGGATTAAGGCGTCTGGCTATAGAAAGATAAATAGATAGATTTTTAAATCTCATCCAGATTTGTATTGGCTAAGGTTAGGGCTCAGCTTGGGCTAGCATATTTTGTTGTTATTTTAACAAACTGTCTGTAAACAGCTTTCAGGGATTTTTTTTTTTTTTTTTTGTCTGTAGGTAGTGCCCGTGAGTGTCTTGAAAGGCACAGAGTTTAAGAGATACCTGTGAACTGATATTACCTGTGTGCTGGAAAAAAGTAAGTCCTAGAATTTTGGGGTGTCATTCCAGTGGGTGAGTTAAAGAAGGAAATATCCGGGTGAGTTTGAGATTCATGACTGTCGGAAATGAAGAGGGTTGTGGTTGGTTGGGTTGCTGAGGCATTCCGTTTTGTCTTAACCATTTTTTCTAGTGTTTAAGTATATTTGGAGCTGATTAACACAGTATTTAAATTGTGACAATTACTGTTATACTTAAGCGTCATGATGGCAATTACTGTTATACTTAAGCGTCATGATACGCATATGTTTTCCACATCCACAGGGAAGGCCAAATACTCGTATAGTGCTTGTCCCTGACTGTGTCACTTCTTCATTCACTCACTGGGTTATTGTACATTCTGGAAGAATGAGGTCCACGGCGTATTAGAGAAGCATTAGGAAAACGAAAACTTGCTCAGTGGTAGCACTTCCCCTGGACAAAGTTTCGGACAGGGTAGGAGCCGCGACGGCCTCCCCCCATGGGAGCAGTGGCACCCATTTGTTTTACACAAAATCAATAGGCATGGCCAGTTGTATACCTTGGAACACGCATTTTTTAGGAATGGCAGAGCTTCACTCAGGCCAGGTTATAAGCACTCTGGTCTCAACCAGAGTTGTTATGCACCACCGGAGTTTTTAATTAACATCATTACACTTTTATTATTGACAGATCTTTCCGACCACGTTCTGAGAAGGGTTGAACCACCGAGGGTCACCGCTCATGCGCGAGGGGGCGACTCCCGCGGGTTTCGGCAAAGTCACATACATAGGTTTTCACCTAGAAACACGAAATTTTGCATATTGGAAGGCTTTTATCCCTGCCACGGTTAAGGCACAGTGACCGCCCACCACTTTATGGGGCGGCCACCAAGAGGTCAACACCATAGTTTTTTATTTATGAACATGAAATTTTGTGCAATCGTAGAGCTTTTGATGAGGCCATATTTTAAGCAAGGTGAAACCTCCATTGGCCGTCCCCCTGGGTGTGGAGAAGGGTGGTCTAAGGGTGTTCTGGCCAAAGTCTTTATTCACAATCTTGTTTTTTACCTGCAATACAGTATGAACAAGAAATTTTTCACATTGGTTGACGTTCCTCCCTGCCATGTGTTCGGCAGGGTAGAAATCCCAACGACCATCCCCTGGGTGGGGTGGGGAAATGGCGCCAAGGGGGCACAACTCCAGAGTTTTTACGTATGCATACGAAATTTTGCCCGGTAAGTGGACCTTCACTCGGACCACAGTTTATACAGGGAGGGACCCGGGATTCGCCATTCACCTGCCCCATAAATAGTTATTTCTTTCCCCTCACAGTCTTGCAGGGATGGGTGCAACTATCAAATGTTTTCCCTGCTTAGTCTGGAAAATAGTTTTTCAATTCTCAGTATCATCTCATGAATTGTATTAGCAAAACTCGCGTATTCTACACTAATTTTTCATCAATTCTCGAAGTAGCCCCTGGAAGCCCTCTTGCGTACCCCTAGGGGTTCGCGAACTCTAGATTGAGAACCATTGTTTAAGTCATAGACATGCCTCTGCCGCCCCCATCTACCAATTACAATGACACATTTCATTTGCAAAATGCTCGTACTCCTGGAGAATGAAATGATTTCTGCTGTATCTCTCCTGAGGCCCCAAAATTTTCTCATCATGAAAAATAACTTCTTTGCTAAGCCGCTGCTTAATAAGGACACTGATAAGAGGACACCGTAGATAAGCACTTGTGCATTTGCTCAGAACTTAAATTTTTCCTCATTTATCCTATAACAGTAATTGATATAGAAAAAACATTAGTTAACGTATAATTTAGTCGCTGTTTAATGTTGCCGTTAATCACCCTTCACCAACCACCAGAGAGATAACAGTAAGTGGCACTGCATTAATACACCGAAATGCTCACGAAGCAAAAGCATGTACTATGTTTCGATCAGAACGTGGGAGTACGTGTGTGTGCTAAAAATATAACTCAAGCAGTTTTTATCCAATTTTATCCAATCTTGGTGGAAATGTTAAGTCTCAGCCAATGGGTAAACTTTTCTTTAGAACCATAGGTCAAAGACTAACCACGCAAAATGAACCTAAACAGGTTTTATCCAATTTAGACCAATCTTGAGGGATGGACCGAAGGTAAGGAAAGACTTGTGCGACTTAAGTTTGAGAACAGTCAAAGATCAACCAGTCTCAGGTCAAGGACAGGGTTATCCCTGAAACAGTTTAGTAACAAGTTTAACCAAATTTAGTGAAAAGGTTGAATTATTATTTAGATCAAGCTCTTTGCTTGATCTGAATAATAATTCAAAGGTTTAGCTCATAGGGCAAGGCCAACTTAATTAGTCGTTATGCGATTTAAACCAAACTGTACGAAAGGGTTGAGGATATGACAAAAATACAATTTTGAATACTATCTATCTATCTATATACCTAGGCTGCTTCCCCCAAGGAAAGGGAGGTAGCCGAGACAGGACGACATACTCCCCATTTACTCATCCATTCAAACACATTCATTCGCATCTTAGCCCCAAAAGGGAGAACGGACAGATCCTCATCGCACCACACCGCACAAGGGTCAACTGCGCAATGCAATCAGTGACATCCGCAGCAGGGCCCGACAGCAGAACTGGTTTACCCCTGCCACATCATAACAGACCCATCCCCTTACCTGCACCTGACCTGACTAGCTGATCAGACTAAATGCGGGAGAATATCCCCTCAGGGCTGCGTCATCACTTATTCATTCACAATTTCTCTCTATTTATTTCTGTCACGCACAGCCACTTTTCCTTGCTCAACAGACATCCCTCTTGCATCCAACGCTCTCTTCACACTGTCCATCCATCCTATTCGTGGTCTTCCTCTCAGCCTTACACCTCTCACATCAGATCTAGTTATCTTTTTAACCAATCGCTCACTATCCATTCTCTCCATATGCCCAAACCATCGCAACACCCTCTGCTCAGCTCTACCAGCCATCTCCCGAACAACTTCAGTTCTCCTTTGCACTTCATCATTTCGCACCCGATCCATACGCGTCACTCCACACATACTCCTCAGACACCTCATCTCCATTACATTCAAACTTTTCCCCTCTGCTACACCCATATTCCATGTTTCAGCCCCATATAACGCAGTCGGTGCCACAACACCCTCATACAGCCTTCTCTTTACATCCATTCTAAGCGAACGACATTTAAACACTTTTTTCATTCCTCCCAGCACCTTTCCTACTTCATTTATTCTAAACTTCACTTCTGCATCTATTCTTCCATCCACAGCAACATGTGACCCTAGATATTTAAAACAATCTACCTCCTCAAGCAACTCACCATTCAAAACTATATTCATCCCCCTACCATCTATCAACCTCGTACACTTCATCACTTTACTCTTATTCTCATTTACTTTCAATTTCCTCCTTTTACACACCCTTCCAAACTCCTCTACCAACTGTCTTAATCTCTCCTCTGAATCAGTCACCAGTGCAGTATCATCTGCAAACAGCAGCTGCTTCAGATTCCACTCTCTACCATCAACATTCACCAGACTCAGACCTCCACCTAAAACTCTTGCATTCACCTCCCTTACAACACCATCCATGTAATTATTAAACAACCAAGGCGACATCACACATCCCTGTCGCAGCCCCACTCTCACGGGAAACCAATCACTCACAGCATTTCCCACTCTTACACACGCTCTACTCTTTACATAAAAACTTTTCACCCCTTTTAGTAACCTACCATCAAGTCCATACAATCTTAAAACAGTCCACAAAGCCTCCCTATCAATTCTATCATACGCTTTCTCTAAATCCATAAATGCCCAAAACACATCCTTGCCTTTCGCTAAATACTTTTCACACACTTGTATCACAGCAAACACCTGATCAACGCATCCCCTTCCTCTCCTAAAGCCACACTGCTCATCACCAATCACTCCCTCTGTACCCTCTCTTAACTCTCATAATCGACACTCTACCATACACCTTACCTACAACACTCAACAGACTTATACCCCTAAAGCTAGTACATTCATACTTATCACCCTTGCCTTTATACAACGGGACCACACAAGCACTTGCCCAGTCAATTGGCACCATACCTTTCTCAAAGCACACATTCAACAATCTTACTAACCAGTCAACAATAGTCACTCCACCACCCTTCAGGCATTCCACAGCACACCCATCCATACCTGCAGCTTTCCCTGTTTTCATCTCCTTTACTGCCTTCTCCACTTCCTCCTTCGTGATCAATGAATCATTTAACTCTCCCAACACATTTATTCCTTGCACCCTTTCATCCGCCACAATCTAAGCCACCCTTTCCTCCTCTACATTTAACAATCTTTCAAAATACTCCCCCCATCTCTTCCTTACTGCATCCATTTCAATTAACATCCTTCCATCCTCTGATTTTATTTGTTCTTCCTTCCCAGACTCTCCCTTTCGCACCCTTTTCACCTCCTTCCAAAACATTTTCTTATTCTGTTGAAAATTCTCTGTCAGCCGCCTACCCCACCTCTCATCTGCTGCCACTTTAGCATCACGCACAGCCCTTCTCGCTCTATTCCTCTTTTCCTTATACCTTTCATATGACATCTCATCCTTCCTCTGCAGCCACACTTCATATGCACGTCTCTTCTCAGCCACAGCCACACTTACTTCCTCGCACAGGGAAGGGTAAAAGGTTAAGATGGCAGGACAAGGTCAACTAAAACAGCTCTTATCTGATTTGAACCAAAATTGATGAAAGGATTTAGCGTCAGCAACGACAACAACAACAAAATGCAATTTGGAGATCAGTCAAAGGTTAACGTCACAGGACAAGATCAGCTTTCGATCTATGTGTATGTGCAAACCATGTAAGTAAAATAGCTTTTATACGATTTCTATCAAATTTATCGGACTAGGTGACAATCATCCGAGAAGTCTGCATATGTTTTTTCAAAACAAAAAGTCAAAGGTCAGGGTCACACGGCAAGATCAACTTAGAGTGTCTTTAATCAGTGTAGACTAAACTTTGTGAAAGGGTTTAGTTTTACACAATAATAAAGATTTTAATTTGTGAACAATCCATTAAACGACAAGCTCATGGGGAAAGATCAAATGTCAAGGTCACTGGGCAGGGTCAATTCACATTACTGATCTGGACCAAAGTTGGTGGTTGGGATATGGATTAAGCAAGAATGAAGTGAATTGGTTGAGAGCAATCTGTCGAAGGTTAAGGTCACTGGGTAGTCAATTTTTCGGCCATTAAACCAGTTGCTGGGCGCGGATAATGCACTCTATAAGTGTTCCTTCTTATTTGTACTTTCTTTTTTTACATCCATGTGTGTTCATTGTGGCTGTGGTTGTCATATTGTGCACATGCAGTGGTTGTTGCTTTGCCATAATATGAATTTAGTAAACATATGATTGATGGGCGCTGAAGGAAGACAGAAGTGGAGCAACACTGGTCTAAAAAGTTTTGAGGAGGTAGCAATAAAATTATTTGGATTGGAATCAATGTCCAGCATGGAGTAGTTTTAGAGTGATGGAGTAAATAAGCGTAAGGGAATTAAATATTTGAGTGTGTGAAACATTATGTTTAAGAAATACACACCAAAGATTCAAAAGCAGTTCTCTTTTAATAACAATGAAAAAAAACTTAGACCAGATTTCAACATTCCTGTAACTATTTCAGATCTATCTACGTCCAGCGGAGTAGCCAAAAAGAATTATAAAAAATGAATATCAGCCTACATGTACTGTGACGGTGCATAATAAAAATCAGGGCACCAAAAAACATCGAGAATGGACGAGCAAAATCCTGTTGTTGTTTTTTATAAAACACGGGACAAGACACGGATAGCCATGTGGTCTCAGCCACAGAAACCCATGTATTGACTCCAGCTCACAGGGCGCCGGCTCCATTGACACTTCCTCCACCCCAGGAAGCAAGGACTCCATTTACAATGAAGGAGGTTTGGGAACGACTGTAAATATATAGCAGCAGACACAGGCACAGTCTGTAGGATGATCCAGTTTTCCTTCCGGGAGACACCCTCTCAAAATGACCATCTCACACTTCAGTAACCTTAAGCTCTCACTTCGGCTCATAGAAACTTTCTGGACGGGCACCAAGAAAATTAACAGCTGGTTGTGATTCTCACAAAATACTGAAACATACAGAATCCTGACTCATCGCAGCCACCTATTCTTCACCAGATTGTGCGTCTTTCCCTAATGACCGGGCACCTAAGTAACTTTTGGACTCCAGCTCTCACTCCCTACTACAGCAGTGGAATGTGAAACCTGACAAGCTTCCATCAATCACGTTTTCGCCTGAGAAGAGGCGCCTCCTGTGAGAACTGATCTGCTAATGTGTACACGTATACTTGCTAACACTTTCAGCCACATCGGTTCCTGAACTGAACACTGGTACCCTACCAGCTCAGAAACCTCCCTCCACCCACTATGTAAACGCAACACACACACACACACACACACACACACACACACACACACACACACACACACACACACACACACACACACACACACACACACACACACACACACACACACACACACACACACACAAACTGGCCCTCTTGTCAACCTTGGCGATAAATCGTTATCTTTGTGCATACATCCTACCTGAAGAGAAAAGTAACTGGTAGTAGAACCCCTTGTTTATAGTTGTAACTTTCAGTGTGAAAACCAAACCAAGTGTATATATCAGCGAGTAAAATAATTACGTGTGTCTCAAGTGTCACGTAACTCCGAAGAGAATTTGAAAAAGAAAGGATAATTACCTTCTTTGTACCGGTGAATGAGCCAGCATGTCAGATGAGGCAGAGGACATGGAGAGAACCAGACGGGAAGTCAAGAAAACCGTTGGCGAGGTCAGAGTCAAATTACCGCTCTCCTTAAAGGTGAAGAATCCTCTAGCACTGCCCCTGACCTGATACTTGGCCTTGACGTTTATATCTGTGAAGGCTACTCTAACCAATCCCTCCCGAAGGTCCCCTTCACTCCTCTCCGACCCGATACGGCTTCCTCTGTCCTCTGGTTCCCATTTGTCATTACTCAAACCTTCAAGGATGGTCTGGTCAGGTAAAGGCGATATAAAGTCAACCTGTAAAACAATGTATACTGATAGGGTATGCGGAAAGATATCATTTGAGCATTAAAATTAACTACTGATTTGATTATCAATATACTCTTAAACATCAGTTTGAAGTTATGGTTGAGATGTATCACTTACCTCTTGGACAGACAGAGAAGACAGTCCTGTCAAGGTTACATTCTGCAGAACTAGTCTTAGCTGCAGAAGGTCCCCCTCATGAACATATCTTAACGTCGAAGACGAGCTCAACGGATCCAGAGAAGAATCAAGGCCTAGGCGTGGATGAGGAAGATTAGCCGTGTGGGCTAAATGGGCTAACTTGTTTTCAACTCGCCGGGCTAACTCCTCCAAGATGGTTCCACGTCCGTGTCTACCACTAAGCATTTGTTCTGTCTGTAGGTCTGAATGAATTTGCGAATTGCTAAGGAGTTCGTCAACTGCTTCCACATGTTGAGGCTGTCGGTAGAATTCCGTAGTCTGATGGTGTAAACCTAGGTGCTGCTTAAGTATGTAAGTGGACTGCTGGTTCAGAGGTAATTCTTTTTTGTCTGTTATCAAGGATTTCTTCTGTAACGTTGAAGTTTCCTCATAGGAATTTGAGTGTTGGACTTCAGACTTTGGAGTATGGGACTCTGTATTTGAAGAATGAACGTCGAATTCAGATTGCCTTACATTTTCAGGCCCAATATTTCTGCTAGAAAGCTGAACATCTATACCAGGACCGTTTTGATCGTACTCTGCATTTCTCTTCTTTATAGAAGACCATACAGTTTGACGCATGTCGGTATTAAATGAGCGGAGATTTTGAACTGGTCGGGAACTAGACAACCGAACTGTTTTTAATTCAGGAGGGGCTTTGGCAAGTAAATGTGGATAATTAGTGTTAATTACATGCTCTTTCTCATACAAATCCAAGTCAGAGGTTGGGTTCGGTGAATCTGCATGGTATGAGCCTTGTTTAAACGGTAAGACATTTTCTGTATGAAACATCAAAGCAGTTAAGCTGGGGGCAGTTTGCAAGGCAGATGAAGTGATGTAACCAGATCTTTTGGATTTTGCCACAAGTGGGTACAGATCTTGCCGCAAGGAAGTCTCTCCCTTCGTAGCTCCCAACGGTGCCTGACCTGTATGGAGAAAGAAGTGTGATGTAGGTTTTGAAGAACAAAAAATGAGGTGGCTTACAGAAAGTGATCCAAACAGGAAATCGAAACAGGGTTAAGGACGAAATATGAATTGGATGATTTACAGACCTTAGGATGATGAAGGAAAAAGAAGTTGCGTGGTAAAGTGAAATGAAAGGAGATGCAGGTCAAGACAAAGAAAGATCAAATCAGGTCCATTAATGGATGAATATGAGAAACTGTAAGTCGTATGACGAAAATGTTTACTATAGACTGGTAAAAAGGAGATCTGGTATAGTAATGAAATTTAGGAGAAAAGGAAGCCTATAGGTTATGCAAGAAAGCATACTGAAAGTCGCGAGGATTTTAGCAAGAAGGCAGAGACAGCATCAACAGCCAATTTCATGTTATCTCCTTGTACGTGTATGGGCTCTAAAACTGGCAAGCGTAGTCCAGAAAATTGAAAATAGGTGACTGGCCTAGGCTTATGACGAGATTCCATAGTCGAAAATCTCCGTCAGCTTCATAAGAATTTGAACTTGCTCAGAACACAAGACTGTAATTCTGACTGGTACCATTAGATCAACGAACCAGTAGGCGTCTAGTAACACAAAGAATGAGGGAAATAGACATACAGTGAACTGGAACTTAGTTATATGCCAAGTTTCATCTCGGAGTCCGGATCATCTCAGGGCACTGTGAAACAAGTCTCAGGGCACTGTGAAACAAGTCGTCTACTCGGCACTTCTGGGTCAAGGGCAACCTTCATTCCTTCCTTATGCATATGCGAGCCGAGACAGCAACGATTAGCACTGCTTCTCAGCAATCAGGTTTCTTGGGTATCCGAGAGCCTGAATCAGTCCTATAGCGCACTATTTTGCTGCATGCTACACCACTGGGGCATACTGCCAAAGAACCCTAGAGGTTATCTTGCCGGACACTTGACACACAGTCATTGTACACTCATAATCTCTCTCCATTTCCCCCCACTTCCATTCTATTTCCGGTACACAGAAGATTCCCCCAACCCCCAGGCATATAAGCGCCGTTCATCTCCTTTATATCCACACATAAAATGTCGATGAAACATTGGTTTTCAAACATTGTGTATACTAGTTTTTCAGCTACATGGTACAAGAGGGAATACGCATCAGGTTAAACCCATGCATTTCCATAACTTTTTTTTTTTATTCACTGCATTCATTTTTCTGTTATATTGTAAATTATTTTACAAATAAAATAATCCCTATGATTCTCCAGTGTCTATAAAATCCGCTAAAATACTGCAGATTGCAAACATTATTAGAGTGTAAAAGGCAGGGTAGAAGCGGTTGATGTTATTAGATTCAGAGAACTAGGTCTCGGTCACGAAGACCTGAGGATCGTAGAGGAGGAAACAGTGTTCTAAGGAAAAGATTCCATGCAAAAGCCAACACAGTTAAAGTCATTAAATGAAAGATTCGCAAAATAAATATTCAAACACGAAGAAGCACTGAGAGAGTGTAACGCCCGCCCCACCAGCTGGTGTAAGAGCCAAATATTTTATTTTGCCCAGTGATCTTCAAGACATTGCTGTCACAACTGAATGAATTCCTTCTTGCCTAACCTTTGACATTACCACCAGTTTTGGTTGATCTCAAATATGAACTGACTTTGCTCAGTGACCCTGACCTTTCACTTTTCCCTGAGACCTTTCCTTTTGTCTTATTGCTCTCAGTATCAAATTGATTCATCTTTGTTTTAGCCTTAACCCTTCCACAAAGTTTAATGCGCATCGGATAATAATGACTTTAATTTTTTACCTATTGTTAAAAAGAAAAATAAATCAACCTCTCGGATGATCACCAATTTATCCACTGAGTCTGATCCAAATCAGACCAAAATCATACACAGACACGCGAGTCGAACGTTGGCCTTGTCCTGTGATTTCGACAATTGACAGATTGTCCTCAAAGCTGAATCCCTTTGTTTTTGCTTGACTCTTAGCCCTTCCATCAAGTTTTATTCAGATCAGATCAAAACTATCATAAATGCCCTTGCCCTATGACCTTGGTCTTTGACTTTTCCCTCTTGCTTGGACCTTTGAGTGATTGTTTTCAAAAGCGAATCCTTTTAATACTGTCTTATCTCCAGCTTTTCCACAAAGTTTGGTCTAAATCGGGTAAAAATTAAGGTTGACCTTGTCCCGTGACGCTGACCTTTCACATATTGTTCTAAAGATTACAGGTTTATTCTTTGGATGACATCAACCCTTCCCCCAACTTGGCTAAAATAGTATTAGAACTGTTTCAGTTATTTAGTTAATCACACACACAGGACAGACTTTGACCATGCGCTATAATCTTAACCTCTGACTGATTATTCTCAAAACTAAATCACGTAGTTCTGCTCCTACCCTTAATCCTTCCTGCAGATTCAGTCTAAACTGGATAAGAAGTGATAAAATTTATTTTGCTAGGTCAACACTTAACCTAGCCCTGTGACCTTAACCGCTGACCTATTGTTCTAAAAAAAAAAAAAAAGTTTACTCAATGGTTGTACTTCAGTCCTTCCACTACATTTTATTACAGTCGAATTAAAATGAGTTATTAATACACACACACACACACACGCACACACACACACACACACACACACACACACACACACACACACACGCGCACGGTTCAAAATAAAACACCTCTCTCGCGGAGCGAGAGAGGTTGTAATAATTTCGACTGGTCGCCACTAGAAAAGAAGTATTGTGAACATCAGGGTGGTGCCACACTGGGTAAGGATTAGTAACGACCCGTCACAAAAGTAATAATGTACAACTGACTGGTTTCCTTAAACGCAAGTATATGTACACTTTGTACTTGCTAATTTAAAAATGTGCTTAGTATCTTTGTACTAGTTTTTGATAAAAAGTGCAAGAATAAATAAATTAGTAGCTGAGATTTCGTGCGACTTCTAAGCGCAGAGTGACTGGTTGTGACGTCACAAATTTAGTGGAATGCAGTTGATCTGGTGTAACAGTATGATTAAAGGCAAATACTCATTTGCCAGGTATACCGACTGAAATAAGTACTGTTTTCATATACTGAAGATATAATTGTTATACACCAATGAGCAAATTACTCTTTGATCAAATAGATACAAAATGTGCATCTCGCCCGGTTATGTGTCACTAGACTAAACAACTGAAATAAGCAAACATGCATTACTGTCATTTATCATTATACAAACTTCTTCCAAAACAGTATGAAATTTCGTCAAATCGTAGCATTACCTGTTTGCTTCAGAAGTAACTATATTAATGACAGTTTTTCGAACATAATTATACTGTTGGTTGTCTACATACATTTTTGGCGTTTAATAGTAACCGGATGAACAACCATCCTTGTCTATAGCCAGACGCCATCATCCGAAGGGGTGACCACAAACAAATCTTTTAGTGTCACCTTGTCCTCTGTCACTGGGCTGTCCTCCCTCCAACAAACACCATCACTTTTTATCCACCCCATCCCTCTGGCTCATGCTCGGTCTTCCCTTCTCTCTCACCCGCTCCACCTCACTCACTAGTCCGCCTCATTTCCTCTCCACTCCACATGTCAGTGGCAAATGTTTCAGAATATTTCTCTTTTCGTCGCATCCACATCAACATCACAACATCCCTCACTTCCTCACTTGTCTGTCTGTCTCTCCATGTAACTCAACATGTTCCTCTCAGATTATCAGAAGGGAACAAGCTTCACTTCCATTTGTCAGAGTAGGGATCACAGTACTGTCATGCAGCAACCTTTTCACTTCCATGCTCACTTCCGTATTCCTTATCACTGCCTTCAGTGAACCAAGACCCATTCATCCACGTTGTACTCAATCATGCACACCATCCTCTAAATATCCATCTTTACTCCTGGTACTACTTGAAGGCATTCAAAATCTCCAAGTTGTGACCATTCAGCTCCACTTCGTCTTCTGTGACTTAAATTCCCACAAAGACAACAATTATGCTCATATATGCATGATAGTATTGTGATTCCTACCCTGACGTATGGAAGCGAGGCGTGGACCTTGCAAGAAGGGAACAAGTCAAGAGTGAGAGCAGTGGAAATGAGTTACTTGAGAGGAGCATGTGCAGTGACGTGGAGGGACAGGTTGACGAATGAAGAAGTGAAGGAACTTTGTGGGGTGGATGTGGATGTGGTTGAGAAGATTAGGAGAAATACACTGAGGTGGTTTGGTCATGTGAAGAGAACAGAGTATGAAAAACTGACTAAGAGGGTGTATGTAGGTGAGGTGGAGGGAGGGAGAGGGAGAGGTAGACCGAGGATGAGGTGGAGGGATGGAGTAGAGGGGTATATGAGGGGGGGGTGAGTTGGGGGGAGGGTAGTCAAATGGTGGGTGACAGAGCGACTTGGAGGCGTTTTGTCTGCGGCCACCCTTTTCGGGATAAGGGCGTCGGGCTATAGATAGATAGATAGATAGATACTTTCTCATTTCGATGTCATTTCTTACGAACACTCAAAACCTCATTTGCCAAGCCATGTAACTCCCATTCATATTCGTTTAACATGTTTAATCTGTAAGCAATAGTACCACCAGTTTCAGAATCCTACCAGCCCTCACTATGGACACCACAACATTCACTTCCTTTCTTTATATCGTTTTTATACCGACATCCATATATATATATATATATATCTATATATATATATATATATATATATATATATATATATATATATATATATATATATTGTTACGGAACAGAGAAAGATAATGAACACTTCAAGTGAGAATACTAAAAATCACTACTGTCCCGCAAAGTTCCAGGTTCAAAACAAAAGACTTAGGTAAAATTACGAGTTAACGTTTAATGCTCAAACTAACAACTAAACATTCAGGACTCATAAGGATAATGTAATGGCAAAAAAACAGGTTAAATATATGGTTAACTGCAATAGCCTCTATTAACACGAAATTAGCAAGAGTAAATTTATCTAAGTCAGCCCTGATAAAATGAGAAAACCGGATAATGCCCAGTTAGTGCAAGATATATTATTACAGATACAAAATATTATCAATAATGGCTGACATCAAAAACTCCACATGAATTACAAAAACCTAACCAGGCCTACGAATCAACACCTTATGCTACACAGTACAAGAAAAAATGCAACAACACTTATACTCAAATTACACAGCAGCTAGATGGTTGGAGACTTCCTGAGCACTCACAAAAATAATAACAACTGTACAGGGGAGGACAAAGATGTGAACAAAATGAGGAGTAGATCTAAGTGGCAATTAATGCAGAGACTGAGCTCATTATATAGGGGCCAGCAGAGCTTGATACAACTTTTAAGAAGGACGCGCAAATGAAGCCATAGGGGACACAAAGAGTTGACACTTCTGCTCTGAACAACAGAAAGAACGACTTACTCTACTATAAGGGGGGAGAAGGGGGGAGTGAGGTAGAACACGGAAGCTTGGTCACTATGGAAGCCACGAGGCGAATCGTGGTCAAACATGCAGCATTCTGTACGTTAGAATTATACAAAGGATGATGAAATCATAGGCTATGTAACACCTTCCCACAAAGAAAAAGAAATTTACAAAGGAAATTTCTTATTACTCTAAAACAATCTGTCTAAAGTCTAGATAAGCAATCTGCAATAACATTTTCTTTCCCCTTGACATGTTGTATGTCTAATGAATACTCCTGAAGAAGTAGACTCCATCTTGTCAATTTCTGATTTTTATCTTTAAACTTACTAAGGAATTTCAGTGGGTTATGATCGGTATAAATGACTATGGGGTCAAAACCAGAACACAAATAAAATGAAAAATGATGTAAACCCAAAATCAAGGCCAAAAGCTCTTTCTCAATAGTGGAGTAGTTCTTTTGAGGTAGAGTGAACTTTTTACTGTAATAAGATACGGGGTGTTCAATACCCTGATCATCCTCTTGCAGCAAAACAGCCTCAGCTCCTGTATCACCTGCATCAACAGCCATCTTAAAAGGCTTAGCAAAATTTGGAGTAGCGAGCACTGGCTGACTTAATAGGATAGCTTCAAGTTTACTGAAAGAGGATTCACAGTTATCGGTCCAGACAAATTTAACTCCCTTTTTCAGTAGGTCTGTAAGCGGTGATACAAGAATTGAAAAGTTAAGAACAAATCTCCTGTAATAACCTACCATTCCCAAAAATCTTTGTAGCTCTTTCCTACTTTTAGGTCTGGGAAGATCACTTATAACCTGAACCTTAGCTCCTGGTGGTGCAACTTGTCCATCACCAATTACGTACCCAAGGTACTGAACTTTAGCTTGACCAAACTCACACTTTGATAAATTAGCTACAAGATTAGCCTGAACCAAACGCTCAAGAAATTTACTGACATGGCATAGGTGATCTTTCCAGTTGTCACTGAAGATTAATACATCATCAATATAAACAACACACCCTGCCAAACCCTCTGTTACAACATTCATGAGCTTCTGAAAAGTGGCTGGTGCATTCTTCATACCATATGGCATTACAGAACATGCAAAAGTCTTTCCTAGTGTTACAAAACATGAGATCTCCCTAGCACGTTCAGTCATAGGTACTTGCCAGTATCCCTTTAACAAATCAAACTTACTTATGTACCTAGCTTTTCCGATCTTGTCTATGCAATCTTCCACACGAGGGAGAGGGCAAGTGTCTGTTTTGGTTATCTGATTAACACGTCTGTAGTCGATGCAAAGCCGTTGTGACCCACCTGGCTTAGGGACTAGAGTGACAGGAGAACTCCACTCGCTCTGACAGGGCTCAATCATCTTGTGGTCCAACAGGTAGCCAAGCTCCTTCTGGATGAGAGGAACTTTCACTGGGTTCACATGGTAAGGAGGCAGTTTAATTGGCTTTGCGTCTCCAACATCGACATCATGCATCAACACAGTGGTTCTTCCTGGAGTGGCACGGAACACTTGCGGGTACTCCTGCAGTAATGCCGAAAACTCCTGCCTTTCCTCGGGAGCCAGATGAGAAAGCTTAGTCTGGAGATCATTCATGATATCAGGATTCTTCCCCAAACTATCACTCAGGCTCATGCTGCATGGGAGAACTTCACTTGCAGACTCGGGTGGAACAGCTACAGTGCAGACTGGGTTATTTTCGTCCCGCCTGTGATATAACTTTAGCATATTAATGTGACAAAGTTGCTTGTTCTTTCTACGATCTGGTGTGGCGATGACATAGCTGACATCACTGAGTTTCTTCTCCACGAAATAAGGACCACTAAACTTGGCTTGAAGAGGTTGCCCATGCACCGGTAGCAGAATCAAAACCTGATCTCCTGGCTGAAAGTGGCGTAACCTGGACTTCTTATCATACCAAGTCTTCATCTTCTGAGCAGCTCCTAAATTCTCTCTCGACAGCTGTAAAGCAGTGGACAGCCGTTCTTTGAACTTCATCACATACTCCAGCAGGTTGACGTCATCTTCCTCCGACAGCCAGCATTCCTTGAGTAGCTTAAGGGGTCCTCTTACTTCATGGCCAAACAGTAGTTCAAAGGGTGAGAAGCCCAGTGATTTATTTGGAGATTCTCTTGCGGCAAATACAACGAATGGAAGACGTTTCTCCCAGTCTTTCTGATGTTCCAAACAGTATTTCCTGAGCATCGATTTGAGTGTTTGATGATATCTCTCCAACGCTCCTTGGGTCTGGGGATGGTAAGCTGAAGACGTGATCTGGGTGATGCCCAACTCTTTCAGAGACTGCTTGAAAACATTTGACATGAAATTACTTCCCCGGTCTGACTGTACCTCCTTGGGCAGACCAAACTTTGTGAAGAACCCTAGCATTTCCTTAACCACGTTCTTTGCTGAGATGTTTCTAAGTGGAATGGCTTCAGGATAACGAGTAGCCATATCAATCAGGGTCAACACATAAGAAAATCCTGAAGAAGTCTTAGGAAGAGGGCCCACAATATCCACCAACACACGGGTGAATGGCGCCTCAAAAGGAGGAATGGGAACTAGAGGTGTAATCTTTTCGATCTGATTACACTTCCCCACAACTTGACAGGTGTGACAAGACTTACAATACCAGGAAACATCTTTGAAGATACCTGGCCAGTAGAAGTGTTTCAAAATGCGTGCCACAGTCTTCCTCACTCCAAGGTGTCCTGCCAAACTGGAATCATGAGCCACTCTAATGATATCCTACCTACAAACACGAGGGATGACAACTTGATGTACAACCTTCCATTCACAGTCGGCTGATGCTGTTGGGGGTCTCCACTTTCTCGTAAGTACTCCTGACTTTAAATAATAACAAGTAGAAGCACTAGCTGACTCTTCCTCACTGCAAGTAGAGTTAGCAAGACCTTTCAACTCAGGGTCAGCAACCTGCAACTCATCCAACTCTTGACGAGACAAATTATCAACACAACGGGGTACTGCCTCATCTGGTGAGTGGTCCAAATTAGCAAGAAAAGTGTCAGCTAGGATAACATCATCATCACCATTATCTTCTAAGTCACCAGTAACTTTAGACTTAGCCCTAGTGACAGCAAATGCAGAGAACACATCAGGGACATCACAATCCTGGGTCGCAGCCACTGGCTCACTAGACAACTGAGGAGCTGGACATACTTGACTCCCACCAATATCATTTCCAAGTAAGAAAGTTACACCTGACATTGGGAGTGTCTCAACCAACCCAACCATAACGGAACCATTAACAAAACCAGACTCTAAATTCACTCTGCACAGAGGGACAGAGAAGTAATTATTCCCTACACCTTGTAAGATTACAATTTCATCAGAGGAATTAACATTAGGGCCTAGAACACTGGTCAGCATAAGGGATTGGCAAGCACCTGTATCACGATATATTTTAACTGATTTCCTGTTATTACTATCCAGAGGACTGACAAAACCATCAGACAGGAAATTAGCACATGAACTCTTGAGAGTGTCACCCACGTTACTGCTCAAAAGAGGAGCTCCATCATGAGAATTTAATTTACCCCTCAAAGCAGGTTCAGTTAACTCGGTTAAAGAATTCTGGGAACTCTGAAGGGTGGACACTAGACCAATTGACTGAATATTTAAAGACTCCTTTTTGTTCACATTACGCTGTCTCCTGAAACATTTCTCCGTAGTATGATCAAGCTTACTACAATAAGTACATTTACTTTTCGGAAATCTAGAGGTGGAGGTGGTATTTACTTCCTGAGAAACATCATCTTTATTCTCTTTCCTGTTACCTGTACTCTGAGTAGAGGCAACGTACTTACTCTCAGCTTTCCTTTTTTCTTTAGAATATCTCTTGTGAGTGAGAACATATTCATCAGCTAAAACTGCAGCATCAGACAAATTATCAATTCTTTTCTCATCAAGATATAGGCTTACATCTTTATTAATACACCTTTTGAAGTCCTGCAGTAGAATCATCTGCTTAAATTTACCAAAATCAGAATCCACATTCTTAGAATTTAACCACTGCTCTAACAGATCTTCTTTGATTTTTGCATACTCAACATGAGATTGCTTATCTTGCTTATAAGTTGTCCTAAATTTTACTCTATAGGCTTCGGGAACAAGCTCATAGGCCTTAAGAATGAAGCTCTTAACTACATCATAATTATCAGATTGATCCTGAGGCAAAGATGAATAAGTTACTTGAGCTTTACCGGTGAGAACAGTTTGAAGGAGTACTGGCCAATAATTTTTGGGCCAATTAAAACCTGTAGCTACCCTCTCAAACAACTGAAAATACTTTGTTAAATCAGATTCATTAAAAGGAGGGACAAGTTTAACATTTTTAGCCATATCAAAATTATCAGAGCTAGATGATCCAGTTCCACTTTGTTTAATGCGATACTCATTGTCTGCCTGAATCCTATCAATTTCAATTTGTGCCTGTGCCTCCTTAGAACGTGCCTGAAACTCAGCCTCCTTAGCACGAGCCTCCTGCAGGGCTAGCTGTAAGTTAGGTATTTCAATCTGCGTTTGCTCATCTGGAGGAGTTACATTAAACAAGCTTTTATTAATCATGTCAACAATTTGATCTTTAGACTGATGAGAGCGAACAGCAATTCCCAATTGTTGAGCAACAAGCTTAAGTTCATTCTTTGTTCTGTTTTCTACATCACACACTGTTTGCACATTTGACAAAAAATCTTTGGCTTCATTAAGCGTAGTAATAGTAGACATCATGAATAAATCACAGTCACAAAATATCAAGCAATATCCTTATGATAATATCCTGAATATCCTGATAAGAGGTGGCCAAATTTATGTTACGGAACAGAGAAATATAGTGAACACTTTAAGTGAGAATACTAAAAATCACTACTGTCCCACAAAGTTCCAGATTCAAAACAAAAGACTTAGGTAAAATTACGAGTTAACGTTTAATGCTCAAACTAACAACTAAACATTAAGGACTCATAAGGATAATGTAATGGCAAAAAAACAGGTTAAATATATGGTTAACTGCAATAGCCTCTATTAACACGAAATTAGCAAGAGTAAATTTATCTAAGTTAGCCCTGATAAAATGAGAAAACCGGATAATGCTCAGTTAGTGCAGGATATATTATTACAGATATAAAATATTATCAATACTGGCTGATATCAAAAACTCCACATGAATCACAAAAACCTCACCAGGCCTACGAATCAACACCTTATGCTACACAGTACAAGAAAAAATGCAACAACACTTATACTCAAATTACACAGCAGCTAGATGGTTGGAGACTTCCTAAGCACTCACAAAAATAATAACAACTGTACAGGGGAGGACAGAGATGTGAACAAAATGAGGAGTAGATCTAAGTGGCAATTAATGCAGAGACTGAGCTCATTATGTAGGGGCCAGCAGAGCTTGATACAACTTGTAAGAAGGACGCGCAAATGAAGCCATAGGGGACAAAGAGTTGACACTTCTGCTCTGAACAACAGAAAGTACGACTTACTCTACTATAAGGGGGAGAAGGGGGGAGTGAGGTAGAACACGGAAGCTTGGTCACTATGGAAGCCACGAGGCGAATCGTGATCAAACATGCAGCATACTGTACGTTAGAATTATACAAAAGATGATGAAATCATAGGCTATGTAACAATATATATATAAATATATATATATATATATATATATATATATATATATATATATATATATATATATATATATATATATATATATATATATATATATATCATCATCATCATCATCACCCTGACCTTTCCTACCCTAGGGCAGGGTGAGAGTTAGCAACGTCCACACAGTCAAATTTTGCCCAGTTCAATGGGCCATGCTTCCATTCATTTATCATTCAAGCCTCCGAAACCCTGGTTCTATCTGATATGCCAAAAATTTCAGCACATTCTGTAGCTTCACATAAACGTATCCGATAGAGTCAATCTGGACGCTGTCAAGTTAAAAAGGGGTGCCAAATCCCTGATCATGCACTTCTCACAATATTCAACCAGCGAGCTCGATCTCTTGTCAGTTCTCTAGCCACACCGACTTCCATATCTCTCTTCCTCACACACTCATCCACCATATCCTTCCACCTTCTCCTTGGCCTACCTCGCCTCCTCCCTCCTTCAGTTTCGCTCATATATACGTTTTTCACTAACCTATTGTTATCCATTCTCTCCAGATGACCATACCATCTCAGTACACTCTCTTCGATTCTGGTGTCCACAGACTTCCTCACTCCGCATTTTCACGAATCATAATATTTCGTATCCTATCCACTCTATGTACACCACATACATTCGTCAGCAGTCCCATCTTCGCTGCTCTCACTCCTGACTTTTTATTTTCATGCCACATCCTAGTCTCACATCCATGTATTAAAGTTGGCACTAACACTCCTTCATGTAAGCCTCGTGCAGCTGCAACACTCAAGCCTCTGTTTCTTATCAAGGCCGTCATAGCACCAGTTACTTTCCTTCCTTGTGTCACTCTACTTGCCCTTTCTTATGCACATTTTCCTCTCTTCTCTATCACTGTACCCAGTTATTTGAACTCTCTCACCAATTCCGGTCTCTCTCCAGTCACTGTAACATCACATTGGAAGTCACCTTCTCTCACAATAACCATCACTTTACTCTTTTCTACGTTCATTCTCAAGGCACAAAGCTCACAGACATAAGCAAAACTCTGCATTATCCTACCTAGTTCTTGTCTGGTATTTGCAAGTAGCACTGCATCATCAACATACAACAAATTTGAGATATTCCATCCATCACCATTCATTACCAACGCCATCCCTCTCTCCATTACTTGTGTTTTTACTTCTCTCATCACCCCATCCATATATACTGAACAACCACGGGGATATCACACAACCATGTCGCACGCCAACATTGATCATGAATCATTCACTTGGATGCCCATGCACCCTTACACATGCCTCACTGCCATCACAAAAACTCTTGACGACACATAGCAGCTTGCGATCTACCTCGTACATGTGCAAAACCTTCCAAAATCATTCTCTGTCTACTTTATCGTACGCTTTTTTCCAGACCCATTAATGCCATAAACACCTTATAGTCTTTCTCACAAGCCTTCTTCACTGCCTGTCCCACTGCAAATATTTGATCCACACATCCTCTGCCACTCCTGAAGTCACCCTGTTCATCAGTCACTACGACTTTTGATATCTCTTGTTTTCTCTTTAATGAGTCTTCCATATACATTCATTACAACACTCAATGAACTTATGCCACGATAATTCTTGCACTCACTTCGCTCACCTTTATTTTTGTACAGGGGTACAATCACAGCCCTTTTCCACTCTGCTGGCACAGTTTCGCTCATTCATGCCTTCTTATATATCCCCAACTAGCACTTTATTCCACTCTCTCCACTACACTTAATCATCTCTGCATACACCTCATCAACTCCAGTTGCTTTCCCTTTTTTCAGCCGCTTCACAGCATTCTTCACCTGAGTGAGTGTCACGTTTCCTGGCACTGCATTCCTTCTCTGCACACACCCCAAACGAGGCATTTTTATCGCGTCTATGCTCTCTCTATTCCCATTCATCAGGCTTTCAAAATATTCATTCCACCTGGTCCGTACCTCATACCCATGGGTTAATACTCTACCACTTACATCCTTCAAACTTTCACATTTCATTCCGCTTTCACTTCTACATTTCCACAACTCTTTCGAGAATAACTTCCAATTCTCAGTGTAATTTGCATTCATTTTTCTTCCTAGATCATTTACCTCCTTCTTTTTCCTTTTGTCTATTTGCATGCTTCTTGCTCTCAATATATGCAGTTCTTATTTCAACTGAACCCCTGTCCTGAAACCACTCTAGCCACTACTTCCTCTTTTCCTTCAATGTTCTCTTAACCTCTTCATCCCACCACGCTGTACCTTTCATCTTTGTTGTTACTCTTGCCACACCATACACCGCTTTAGCATTCCTAACTAAGCAATCCCTATATGCATTCCACAAACCGTCAAGATCCATTTTATTCCAATTCACTGATTCCATCTCCTCCCTTACCTTGGTCCTGTATTCATCTTCCATTTCTTTGATTCCCAGCTTCTCAACTTTCAGTCTTTCTCCCTGACTGCTCCTCTCTTTCCTGGTCCACCTCACTCCTCTCAGCTTGATCTTGCATACCACAGTCATATGATCTGACGGACCTCCACATCCTCCTCTCACTGCCCTCGTATCAGTAACCATTCCCAGCATCGACCTCTCTACGGGCACGTAATCAATCAGGTTCCTTAACACAAGATCCAAGTTCCCTCTATTACATGTATATTTGTGTGCATCTTCGTGTTTGAAATACGAGTTACAAAGGCACAGCCTCCTTTCCTGACACATATCCTTCAGTTACTTCCCATTATCATTTTCTCCTGATACTCCATTACAGCCCATTGTCATCTTTAGGATCAGTGCCTGCTCTCCTATTCATATCGCCCATTACAATAACTTCATAGCTCCTGGGCACTTCTCCCACTGTTTCATCCAGCTCATCCCAAAACCTTTCTCTCTTTCACTCCTGCCATTACACGGTGCATAAGTTACAATCACTGCCACTTTCACCTTCTCAAACTTGAACTTGACATACATACATCTCTGATTCCGCTCTGCCACACCTCATTCATCAACAAAGTAGCTCCTTCCTTGCATCTTCCTCTCCCATTCATGCCCGATCTTACACATTTTACACCCTCCCACTCCTCCACATCACACTCTTTCATCTTTGTTTAATACAATGCCATCACGGCATATCTCGCACTCTTGAACACATTCAACACATTCGCCCTCTTTCCACATTCACACCTCACATTCCACATGGCCATGCGAATCTGCCCATTTGGTTGGGGCCTGAGGCTCTCCGAAACATTTGCTATGATCAAGTGATTCTAGATAGGGGAATCTGGGGGATACTTAACCCGGTCAAAAACCTCGGGTATATGGTTACCACCCAGGACAGTAAATGGTTTCCTGGGTACAGGAAACCCATTTGGCTTGTCACTCAGTGTAGAGCCCATAAGGCATCTCTACGCTAAGCGAGAGCCCCCACCTACCACAGTGTACACCCTCTCAAAAAAGTATCGACACTCTTACAGTACGTATCATTCTGAAACATTGATGAAGCATTGTGATATATGGGGCATCCTGTAATTATTAGTGCAGATATTATACTTCGTACTGATTAGAACTCAAACTTGCAAAAAGTTTCACTTACTGGGTGGTATATGTTTCGAGGCACCACATTTATAGACTCATGTGTGTCTGCAGAAGTTGCTCATTTTCACAACTATCGCACCAAACGGTGCCGATACTTTTTTGGGGAGAGTGTACATATATATATTTACACACACACACACACACACACACACACACACACACACACACACACACACACACACACACCATGTATGCTGAAATGGTGAAAGTAAAGAAACATGGGTGGAAGAAAAAAGCATTAAAAAGGAAGTGAAAAGAATAATCCAAAGCAATCCTATATTAGTCAGAGATTCAGTAGATATCAACAAATCTATAATAATCACTGGTATAGAAGAGGAAGAAATAAAAAAAAAAAACGCTCTCTAGAGCCAAAAAGGAGATGGCAAATGTAAGGAGCATATTGAAGGAAGTATCACAGGAAATCTGTAATAAAGACATAGAGGAACACAAAAGGGTGGGAAATACTGAGAGAAACAAGTCAAGGCCCCTAAAGGTAACCTTCTAGAGTGTAAACACTGTGGAGGAGATACTGACAAATGCAAAGAAACTCATGGAAAAAGAGGCATTCAAAAGTGTATGGATATAAAGATGCCTAACTCAAGAGGAACAGGAATTACTGAAAGAGAAGAGGGAGAAAGCAAAAACAAAGAACAAGGGAAGATCAGAGGAGGAGAAGAATACATTTTTAAAACAAAGTAATCGGATTGCAGATTCGAAAGTGGTACATAAACAGGAGGGAATAAAAAGGAGGAATGAAGTAGAACCAAGACATGACAAGTATGTAAATAAGATGATTAAGTTGATGTACTCAAATGTAGATGGAATGGTATCTAAATTATTAGAGATGAATTATTAGAGAAAATGAACGACATATAATATACCTAACTGAAACAAAATTAACACCAAGGATATCAAATGACATCCTAAACTTAGAGGAATACAGTATATGGAGAAGAGATAGGAACTTAAAAAAAGGAGGAGGAATTATAATATTAACAAAGAAAAATCTAAAAGTCAAAGAAATAAAACTAGATATACCCTTACAAGTAGAACTGATTGCAGTAGAGATCAATACATCTGAAGGGAAAGTAATTGTAGTAAATTTATACATGCCACCCAGATCAAACACATGGGAAAGAGGCTAATATGAGGACCTGGCAGGGAGTACAATTCAGAGTTTAAGAGCATTACTACATAGAATGGAAGAGAAATCGGAATGAATTATACTAAATGGAGATTTTAATACAAATATAAATTGGATTACCCTAGATATAATAAGCCAAGAAAGCTGCTGGGACCAAAACTGGATCTCGTGCAGGAGTTTTTCCTAATGCAACATTTAAGGGAAAGCACCAGAAAAAGAGGACTCGATGTACCCTCTTATATTTTTACTAGGCAAGAAAAAAATATTGACAATTTAATGTATCACCCTCCATTCGGCAAAAGCGACCATGCAGTACTAAGTTGCAGCTTCAGGATTGCATATGACATAGTTAACAGCAATGAAAATTACAAAAAGAGCCTAAATTATAAAAAGGGATACTACCATGACGTAAAGAAGTACTTTTTAGAAACTGATTAGGAAAATGAGCTTAGAGGACAAAATTTAAATGTTAAATATAAAAATTTCTGTGAACTTTGTGAAACAGGAGTCCAGAAGTACAGTCGTGGTCATAAATAATCACCTATCCTCCAGTACCCCGTGCATCAGGCTGCCTCCTTTATGCGCAGCAAGTCACAGTGGAGCAAGAGGGGCTGAGAGGGAGGGGCCAGAGAGAGAAGGGAAGGTGGGGGGGGGGACGAGTGATGGTGCGGGGGTGGAATGAGGGAGGGGAGGGAGGGTAGGTAGGGAAGGGAGAATGAATGCGAAGTGGTGGTCATATTTTTTGTCTATTTTTCATTCAGGGCATGATATAAATGAGTTAATATTCGGCAGATAATGATGCACCGCACCTTATTACCGGCGTCAGATAACAAGCTTTAGATAGGTGGTGATATCAACGGCTGGCTCGTGAGAAATATACTGACGTGACAGATCAAATACCGTATTAGTGCGGAGGCAGATATTTCTGTTTATCAGTATATTTTGACTTCGGACGCAGAATGGAGTCTGGATGGCATTGACTTCAGTAATGTTTAAGAAACGTTGTTTACCCTTACATGCAATTAATTTTGAAATTAAGTATCATATGCAACCTATGACATGGCTGTGTCCACAGTAAATATGATCATCCTCTCGGTAAACACTCCCTCTATACAGTCACTATCATGTCAGCTATTATATGGCATCTCTATATGAAAAGGCTGTTTAAACTAATTGCGCATAAAAGGTAGATATTTGATGTCTGTGCACATAGGTGGATATAATAACGATATCTCTCATAAAATGTTAGAAGGAAAATGAAACAAAATCGTACACAAACTCCCAAAGTATATTATCTATGTCAATGTTTACCGACAACTGGTAAAGCCAAAGCAACCAGGAAGGGAAGGTGGGTGGGGGGACGAGTGATGGTTAAAGGGTGGAGTGAGGGAGGGGAGATAGGGTAGGTAGGGGAGGGAGAATGAAATGCGAAGTGGTGGTCACTAATTCAGGGGATGATATAAAGAAGTTAATATTCGGTAGATAATGCTGCATTACATCTTGTATAGCGGCGTAAAATAATAATCTTTAGACATGTGGTGATATCCAGGGCTGGCTTGTGAGAGAAATATACTGACGTGACACATCAAACATCAGAGCAGAGCCATCGAGACTGTGTGGGTCCAGATTGTCAACGCGTGGGAGCCAGAGAACGAGATGACACAGGCCCGCCTCCTCCAGCACACAAAGGACGAGTGGGAGCTGTTCAGACGAAACCAGCAAACCATCAACAACATTGTTTCCTCGGTACCGCGAAGACTGCAAGAGGTTATTGAGGCAGGAGGCCGTTGGATTACTTACTAAGGCTTTCCTGGTTGCTTTGGCGTGAACAATGTCGGTAAACATTGACAAAGATATATTTTAGGAGTTTGTGTACGATTTTGTTTCATTTTCCTTCTAACATTTTATGAGAGATATCGTTATTATATCCACCTATGTGCACAGACATCAAATATCTACCTTTTATGCGCAATTAGTTTAAACAGCCTTTTCATATAGAGATGCCATATAATAGCTGACATGATAGTGACTGTATAGAGGGAGTGTTTACCGAGAGGATGATCATATTTACTGTGGACACAGCCATGTCATAGGTTGCATATGATACTTAGTTTCAAAATTAATTACATGTAAGGGTAAACAACGTTTCTTAAACATTACTGAAGTCAATGCCATCCAGACTCCATTCTGCGTCCGAAGTCAAAATATACTGATAAACAGAAATATCTGCCTCCGCACTAATACGGTATTTGATCTGTCACGTCAGTATATTTCTCACGAGCCAGCCGTTGATATCACCACCTATCTAAAGCTTGTTATCTGACGCCGGTAATAAGGTGCGGTGCATCATTATCTGCCGAATATTAACTCATTTATATCATGCCCTGAATGAAAAATAGACAAAAAATATGACCACCACTTCGCATTCATTCTCCCTCCCCTCCCTCAGTCCACCCCGACACCATGACTCGTCCCCCCCCCCCCACTTTCCCATCTCCCTCTGGCCCTTCCCTCTCAGCCCCTCTTGCTCCCCTGTGAATTGCCGCGCATAAAGGAGGCAGCTTGAGGCACGGGGTACTGGAGGATAGGTGATTATTTATGACCACGACTGTACAGTCGTGGCCATAAGTAATCACCTATCCTCGTGTACCCCGTGCCTCTCGCTGGCTCCCTTACGCGCGGCAACTCACACTGGGGTAAAAGGGGCTGAGAGGGAGGGGCCAAAGAGAGAAGGGAAGGGGTGGGGGGACGAGTGATGGTGCTTAGGTGGAGTGGGGGAGGGGAGGGAGGGTAGGTAGGGGAGGGAGAATGAAATGCGAAGTTGTGGCCACATAATTTGTCTATTTTCTTTCATTCAGGGCATCATATAAAGGAGTTACTATTCGGTAGATAAAGTTGCACTACACCTTGTATAGCGGCGTCAGATAAACTTTGGATAGGTGGTGATGTCAAGGACTGGCTCTTGAGAGAAGTATCCTGACGTGACAGATCAAATATTAGTGCAGAGTCATCGAGATTTTGTCGGCCCAGATTGTCAACGTGTGGATAAGGCGACCAGATTCCCGCCTTTATAAAGGCTGGACGGTCCTGCTTTTTTTTTTTTTTTTTTTTTTTTTTTTACCTGTCCCGCTTTTTTAATTGTGACTAAAATGTCCTGCTTCTGGGGCAAATTATGTAAAATGTCCCGCTTTTAGAAAATTAATATTACATTAGATATAAAATGACCTTTTATGAAATTATGATGAATTAGTATAATTATGCATAATCCAAACCAAGTGAAATACCAAATTGTTAATATAAAATTTATAATACTAACTGGTAACTTTGGTGGGCCAATTCACCGTACTGTCACTACTGTGCTGTATATTGGTTACTCAGTTTCTGGAGTTCGTTTGAGACGTTAGTGTTTGATTAGCAGCCCGAGGGCGAGGGTGAGGTGTTGCGTAGCAGCCGTCGCACACTCACATTCTCTCTCTCTCTCTCTCTCTCTCTCTCCACACACACACACACACACACACGTGACATTGTCCCACTTTTAGCTCCAATAAATCTGGTCACCTTATGCGTGGATGCCAGAGAACGAGGGGGGCCCGCCTCCTCCAGCTCACCAAAGACGAGTGGGAGCTGTTCAAACGAAACCAGCAAACCATCAACAACATTGTTTCCCCGGTGCCGCGACGTCTGCATGAGGTTTTTAAGGCATGAGGCCACTGGCTTGACCAGTGTCGGTAGACACTGACATTGATATATTCTGGGAGTTTGGGTAAGATTTTTTCATTTTCCCTCTAAGCGATAACGTTACCATATCCACCCATGAGCACAGACATCAAATTTATTTACCTTTTATGTGCAATTATTTTAAAAAGCCTTTTCATATAGAGATGTCATTAAATAATTATTGAATTATCATGATGGTGACTGTATAGAGGGAGTGTACCGTATACCGCGAGAGAGATCATATTTACTGTGGCCACAGCCATGTCAAAAGTTGCATATATTATTTAGTTCTAAAAATTAATTACATGTAAGGGTAGAGGACGTTTCTTATACAAACATTACGGAAGTCAAAGCCATCCAGATTCCATTCTCCGTCTGAGGTCAAAATACACGGATAAACACAAATATCTGGCTCCGCACAAATGTTTGATGTCACGTCAGTATATTTCTCTCACGAGGTAGTCCTTGACATCACCACCTATCTAAAGCTTGTTATCTGACGCCGCTAAACAAGGTGTACTGCAGCTTTATCTACCGAATAGTAACTCCTTTATATGATGCCCTGAATGAAAGAAAAGAGACAAATTATGTTGTCGCAATTTCGCATTTCATTCTCCCTCCCCTCCCTCACTCCTCCCCAGCACCATTGCTCGTTCCCCCACCCACCTTCCCTTCTCTCTCTGGCCCCTCCCTCTCAGCCCCTCTTACTCCAGTGTGACTTGACGCGCATAAAGGAGCCAATCTGAGGCACGGCGTTGAGGATGATACATGATTATTTATGGCCACGACTGTACATCCCACAGCACAAAGAAGCAGAAAAGAAAAGAAAGAAGTTGTTTAATACAGAATGTAAAGAATCAAAAGAAAAAAGAGATTTGTTGTGGAAGAGATACAGAGGACACAATAGTGAAAGGGCATATAACAACCATAAACAGGAAAGACACGATTATATAAGAATAAGGAGTGAAGCCCAAAAACAGTTTGAGGAGGATATAAATAAAAGTAGTGATCAACAGAAGCTATTTTACAGCTACATCAGAAGCAAAACCAAAGTAAAAGATAAAATACAATCCATTACGGATGAGGGGATCACCTATACATAGGAGAAGGATATTTGTGAAGCACTAAAGAAGAATTTCCAATCAGTTTTTACAGAAGAAAATAATTTTGCGAGGGATGATATGGAATATGCATGCCCACACATATTACCAGATTATACAAATATCAGAAAAAGAAATACAGGAGGAGTTAAGTAAATTAGACAAAGGAAAAGCAAATGGTCCTGATGAAATTCCATGTTGGGTGCTACATGAATGAGCAAAGGAGTTAAGTAAACCATTATCTTTAATTTTCAAGAAATCCTTGAGACAAGGTAAACTACCTGATATTTGGAAGAGAGCAAACATTGTTCCCTTATTCAAGAAAGGGAATAGACAAAATACACT